>NW_017728992.1:160937491-160949015 GCF_001723915.1 Gavialis gangeticus | reverse complement strand
GGGGTGGTATGGGAAGGAAGCAAGATGAGGAGGGGGAGGGAGGGCAGGGGTCCCAAGGCTGCTAGGCAGCTGAGGGAGTGGGGGGCTGGAGGCTGCACGACAGAGCTGAGGTGGCAAGGATCGACCCCACCCCTCACCTGCTCTATACTTTCCCCCACTGCCTGACCCCCCCATTCCCAACCATGACCTACCCCTCACCGCCTGTCCCCTTACTCCCTCCCCTCCTCCCACTGCTTTCCCCGCTGCAGCAGTTGGTGGGGATGAATTAAAGACAAGCCTCCAATAATTAGATTCTATACATGTAAAATTATCACAAATTTATAAATTTCCATATACAGACCTAATTACTTGGCGGTGGCTATAAATTACATGTTGTCTTGGATTCAGATGAATATATTAGAAAATTGCTTTCAACAGTCTCTCTCTAAGGTACTGAATCAAGGTGAGAGTTGGTTCATGTGCTTCCTCCAGACCTTGGTAAAATTTCCCTTGAGGAGACAGGTACTGGAACAGACACGTCTAAATGCTATGCCTAAACACCACTTGGAATCACTGACAGTTTTGTGCGTGTGCACACCCACGCATGCATGCTCACATAGATGTGTCTGTATATTTTCAGAGAAATCAGAGCAGTTCTATTGCTTCTATTTTTGTTTTCAAAATGCATTTGCTCCAAATGCAGTAACACGCATTTGTAGGTTATGCTGGATTGCAAGTTTGCTGGCTGATCACCATCAGTGTAACTAATTTTGGGCAGTGGTGCTCAATCTAAATCCTGCAAGCTGGATCTGGACCTTGAAGTGATCTGGCCCAGTGCATGGAGCATCAGTGGCAAGGAGCCTGGCCTGGATGAGCCATTCCCTGCCCTGATCGATGCTACTGATAATACCCCCCCACCCCCTCCCACAGCCCTCCCTGTTCTCTCTGTCTCTGCCTTTCCCCTCCCATTCCCCAAGCAGGTAGACACTTCTTACCCTTACACTGACTTCCCCCCCACCCCCATGGAGGCATGGTTTACTGGAGGTAAGCTCTCTTCCCCTGTCCCCCAACTGGAAGGGAGTGGCGGCCTCTGGTGCAGCTGAGGTCTCAAGCACCCAGTCCACAGCTCTAAAAGGTTGAGTTCTACAGATTTACAGTGATGAAAACAGCTGTGCCTATGGGAAGAAAAACATCTTCAGAGGTCCTTGTGATTTTGCACATGCACACAGCTTCGATGATTAAGAGTTAATAGCTAAACAACTAAGAACACTTAAGTTCTGTCCTCACTTCAAGAAGGAGAGGAGGAGGAGGAAAGGATAAGATAGAATATGCCATAACTTACTATCATCACCATCATACCATCAAAAAAATAAAAGAGCTTTAGCACTCCAAAGTAATTACTTTATAGTTGTTCATTGTGTAGGAGTAACAGGAAACACTTCCAGAACAAAATAAAAAGGGCATGTAGAGGAAAAAAGAAAAACTAATAAATATCTGCCAGCAAATAAAAGTGATGGTTTACCATCGTTGTCAATGCTTTTTCAATTGGCAACTGTTTTGATTTGTTAAATATTCATAGTTTTTATAAAAACTGATTTCCCTCACATTTGAAAGATATGTAATGTTGACATTTTAAATGATTTTCTGCCTTTTGATTCAACAGTCCCCATTTACTATCCAAGCTCTCAAAAGTCTAGACTGCAGTGTGTTTCTATCCAATAGCAACATGCAGCTAAAATATGATTATTAAGCATATCACTACTAAATTGTAACAGAGAGAAACAAGAATTTATGGGAAGATGTTGTGTTTTATGATGCAATGATAAGAATCTGAGTGGGCATGGGAAACAGACGGGGTGAGGCTACGAGGAGGAAGCACTTGCCAACCTCTCTTGCCTCCAGCATTCTGTGTGTGTTTCTGAAACACTCTACATGGCTCTTCTTGATTAAAAGACTCATCCTAATACACTACTGACTTTAAACTTATTTTGAAGTTAATGAGTGCTATGGGGCTAAGCACAAATAAAAATGCAAGCAGGATCAGGCCCTAAATTAATATATACGCAAGGGAATGTGTATTCAGAGAAGACCTTAGTGGTGATCCAGACTTACAGGTAGTCAATGGTAAGCAGAGGTAGCTGAATGGTGCAAAAAATTAAGTTTTTATCCTATAATTACTATTTCAGATGCCTGAACTACTTATGAAATATGAATTATATTTGAAATATATCAGTGAATAGTACTATAAACCAGACACAGTAAGATATATATCTATTTACTCAATTCCAAGATAAGCCCCCCCACCATTTAACAAAGGGGGGGAAGCCCCATGTCTTGGATTGAGTATGAGGTGGGGGGGAGGGACAGGCAGCTGCTGTGGCTCCGGCCATTTAAGTTTTGTCATATAACGTCTGGACAAGACTAATGTCCCCTAAAAATCATGTGCAATATCTTTTTTATGCTAATTCAGATACTAGAACTTTTCTTTACGAATGGCGACATATAAAGCATGTTTTCAGCAACAACAGTCTGCAAAATATTAAACATTAAAAATGTCATGGCTCCATGGGCTTAGCAATGCTTCTTTGACACAGACTAAATCTCAGACCTGAAACCAGGTTAATTTTCATCACACTGCTTTGAGGTCTAACTTGAAAAACAGGATATATCACATTTATGGGCGCTCTTATCATATGTAATATGCCTAGCGATCCACTAACAAAGAGCAAGAAAAATAATTTGGGGAGATCTGACTTATTAGAGAAGCATTATCTTGAAGAACCAGCTTATATACATACCTGCTCTTGCTCTTTGCCCCCTGACTTAACAGGGGCTGGGAGTGCCACAGAGATATTTGGCCTAGTACCTGGGCACAGGAAACACCTAATTTTTCACTGAACAGCAACTTGTCTAACAATTAAAAAGAGGTACTGGCAAACTCAAAAGGAATTTAATCAAATCCTAATAATCTGGAAAGATGATGAGGCAAGAGTGTATTTTTAGGAAGTAAAACATGGATAACAGGAGCTTCCTACAGCTGTAACTGGGATGGCGATGATTAATTGTGTTCTCTCTAACACAAACACCAAACTTTTTGTAAATCACAGAAGAAAACCCTTTCCCCCATAAATAAAGGAAGAAATGTAAGGGGTGGGATAAAGTAGTAACTTGACTATCAAAAATGTTTATAGTTATAATTACAAGGTTGTAAAAGTAATAGCACAGGCAAGTGGAACATTTCTGAACTTGTAACACACCATTATATGAGAGAAACACTATGTTTGAGATTAGTTCTTATTTATTGGAAACAATTAGATTATCCTAAGTTTACAGTGAAACTGCAACATCATGTACCACTGATATCTAACTATAACAGCAAAATTCTGTTTATATTGAAGGTTTCAGAAGTTCCAAGAATCTGAAGAACAGTTATAGAAACAAAGAAACTTCCAACATTTATTCATGATTAAAAAGATGTGCCAAAAATAGTTTTGTAAAGACAGAAAGCCAGATGAACTGTCACAATGATTTACTCACGAAAGAAAGACCATAAAACTGGCAAAGTTTTAAATATGTTAAACACAAGAGAAATTACACAAACTCACCTTGGACCAAATTTTTTGACATCAAACAAGTTGAACCTATTTGTAACCCACCTGGTTACAGTATGGGTTCCTCTAGCATTGATAGTTTGTGCCATGTTGAGGAAGTTGTTTAAATATGGTTTCCATGCAATTGAATATTATTATAGTTTTTATATTTATTTTGTCCCTTTTTAAAATGTGCTGATTGTCAGCATATTGTTCATAAACTTGCTGAAGTCTCTGGCTTACAGATAATTTATTTTAGAAGGGAACTTGAATAAAATTGTTCATTTCACTTTTTCCTTTGGAAAATCTCCTTTTATGAGCAACATTCTTATTTCTTTACTTAGTAAATATAGTAAATGAAAAACAAAGAAACATAAATGAAGAGGAGGAGGGGGACCTTTGTATACATTGTAGAAAGATTTTTTTTGGAAGATATCTAAAATAAAATTTTATCTACAAAGCAAGTCTCCTCCTCCACCTAATCCAATACATTTCAGATAAACTATGTTGAAATGAGTGATTTACACAACTTGAAAATAAACCATCTGCAAAGCAGTATTATTCTATTAAAAAAGTAAATACTCTCATATTTAAAATGGTTACTTACCTTTGAGAACCTGGCTCTCCAAGAGGTCATAGTCAGTGTGGCTCATATTGCAGGTGAGTATGTGCATCATGCACACAACACCTGAGTTTTTTTTGAACAGCAGTGCCAACTAGGGCCACCAGTGCATTCTTGTGCTCCCATATGAGAGCATAAGGGGTGAAATCACTTTAAATTCCCTCATGATTTAAAGGTCATGCTGCTGAGGACTCTTGAAAAGCAAAGATGGAGAGCAGGCCATGGGATCCAAAATGACTGAAATATCTTGAGGAACCACAATTACTCAGTTTTCTTTGGGTATGAATTACAGCATTACTGTGCTGTGGGCGACAGGCAAGCAAGTATCTCTCCTGGACAGTGAGAATGAAAAGCTGGATAAGGCTGAAAAGAACCAGGAAGACATCCTGAAAGACTTTCCTGTTAAAGTAATAAAACAAAGCTCTGGGCAAATGCAATGACTGCTCACCATGCTGATATTAGGGAACCTGCCCCTGGATTGTAAGGTGTTTTAAACCTCTTGAGTCTAAACAGATTCTAGGCACTGCTCCTCAGTTTTGGGGCTTCTAAGCTCAGTTTCAGGAGGCACATGCTCCTATCCACTTGGGATGTTTCTGAGAGCTGGAACTCACAGGTCCATTACCTTTCTTAAGGTCCAGTCCTGATTCTTTAGACTCCCAGTGTTGTGTAAACACACTCTATTCCAGAATCCCACCAATGGTGTGAGGCTTCTCATTTACAGTTTAATTCTTCAGAAAGCATGCAACAGATGTAACTAAACACATAACAATATGCAAAGGATTTGCAGTGTTTTGGATCATGCCATTTCTATACTTAAAGCATGAGAAGTTATAGTTCTTTAGAAAAACCACAAACCTACAAGGCCCAATGCTTCTTACTTACAGCATACCCCTTACTTACAATGCAGGTTACCCCTCCCTAGGAGTCTCTGTTGGTCCATCTATGTTGCAGGGGGCAGGCATTCTCCCTATCTCATTAGGCTCCTGGAGCAGGTAGCTCCACCTCTGCTACTGAACATGGCAGAAGAGAATGAATTGCTTGCCTTCTACTCCTTTGCAGCTTTTCACTCCCTCTATCAAGTGACTCCCTAATTACCTTCCAATCAGGTGGTCAGAACCTTGCCAGGTGACTTTGATGCCGAGGTAACATAGCCCAGCCCCCTGATCAACAAGTTCTCAGCAGGGCTAACTTATTGTTTAGAGCGATTAGACTTTAAAGGCACAGACTTTCACTCAGCAACGCTTAATCTATTTATGATAACAGGTCCCGTATGCTGGATTAGTCAAGAACAGATAGATGGAAACAGCTGGGCTAAGTACAGACATTCAAAAAGCCTGAGCCTGAATCAATTCAATTGTTACAGGTTAGTCTAACCTGAATAGATTAAACCGAGAAGCAAGTGAATAGACATTCATTTTTGATTCTGGAAATGCAACCACATACCTGCAGTGGCTCAGGCTAGAAGCTTGGGGGCGTTACAGCAAGCCCTCCTTTCCCTTTGGCAGTGGCCAGAAGGCTGGAAGGAATCTGAGCTTGTGGGGGGGGGGGGGGGTGAGGTGAGGGGGAGTGCAGCATGGATAGGCCCCAGCAGGTTGCTGAGAATGATTGGGGAGGGGTTTAAACCCCCACCCTGGCCTGCATGGTCCTCAGGCAGGGTATGCCTGGACAGGGAAGAGGGGAAGCAGCCCCTGCTAGGCATTCCCCCAGCCCCCACCCCTTGCTGCTTGAGTGGCAGGGAGTGTGGCCAGATGCTGGTTCTGGGCAGCAGCCTGAGGTAAAGAGGGTGAGGGAGGGGGTTTAACCCTTCTTCCCTCCCCTTCCCCACTGGGGTGGGAGGGAGGTTTAATTCCGCCTTCCTCCCCTTTCCAAATGGCATGGGACCTGTCAGCCAGACCCTGGCTGAGGTCCCATGCCAGTGGAAGAGGGGAGGGAGGAGGATTAAACCTCCCTCCCCTCACTTTGCCTCAGGCTGCTGCCAGGGCCAGCATCTGGCCATGGCTACTGCTGCTTGAGCAGCAAACAGAGGGAAATGTCTGACAGGACCAGCTGGGGTCCCATGCAAGTGGGAAAGGGGAGGGAGAGGGGATTAAACCCCCTATCTGCCTCACTCTGCCAGCCCTGGCTGGGGTGTGGCCATGCCCCTTGCTCACGGCCTAAGCAGGGAGTGTGTAGTGGGGGGGACGGGATGCAAAAGCTTGGGAGGGACTGCCCCCTCCCCGGGCAAACCTTGGCTGGGGTCCAGAGCTGGGGGAGGAGGGGTTAAGTCCCCCCCCTTCCATGACTCAGCCTGCCTGCTCAGGCCAGCGTGTGGCCATACCCCGTGCTCTTTGCTCTGGGGGGAGGGATGGGGGGAGAGAAAGAGAGAAGTCTGTGGCAGGTGCTACCCTCTCCCCTGCTCAAGTGGGGAGTGGGGTGAAGAGTGGGCAGAAGTGTGGCAGTTTCCTACCACGCAGACCCAGCTTGGGGTCCCATGGGCCATGCAGGGGGTTTAAACCCTCCTCCCTCCTCTTTGCCTGAGCTAGGGGGAAGGCTCAGGGGGGAGCCTCCACTCCACCAAGTGAAAAGTCTGGCAGGGGCTGCTCTGCCCCCACCAGGCAAGCCGGGCTGTGTCCCCAGTTGGGTTTTCCACCCCTGTCCCCATCAGCCAGCCCTCACTGCTCCGGCTAGAGAGCAGAGGGGCTGGGCCAAACCTGTTCTCCTGGAGCAGAGAGCCCAGCCCAGCCCAGGGCTGCGAAGCATCCTGGGATGCTGGAGGACTGTGATTTAACATGAACGAGGGAGGGGTCTGGGACAGAATTTCCATAAACTGGTTTGATCTAAACAAGTTAAGTGTGATACTAAACTCAACCAAATTTATCTTAAACCAGTTTCAGCCATTTTGAAACTGGTTTATGTGCAGAGAACTTCTATTCTGTTACAGGTTTAAACCAGTTTCTGATTACAAACTGGTTTATGTATAACTTTTGTCCCCAGCCCTGATGTTGTCCAATACAGAAGATCAGAAGTAGTTTTGAAGAACTTCTTGAAGCCTAGTAGAAGTTTAGCTGCAGTTAAGAACTAATGGGGTGGGCACCTGCTAGATTCAATTTTGTTGCAATGAATAGAGTTACAGGAAACACAAGGTGTAAGATTCTTGTTGTTTAAAAAACCCCTCCACTCCTGCATACATGAAGTTGAGATCTACAGTGGGATCCACAATGATGTACCCTGAAACAAGAATCTATGTAATTACACAGTGATACATTATTAAAGAGTGTAAGTTTAATTCTGTCCAGAAAGCCCATTAAATATAATGGGAGTGTAATATAATTTACAAAGAATTTTTTTGTTGAACTTTGTTTTGAAAATGTAGTCTTTAAAGTCTGTGAATTGTTAGTTTTCATCTAAACCTAACAGAGTCATCAGAAACGAGCATCGTAACACTAACAACTCTTTCAAATTGGACCTCAGGCTAAGATTAATTGATTTATTTAATTTTTCACTACTGTACAAGTGATTTGAGTTGGAATTTGCCTCTCTAGAGTGCAAAACGAATTGGCACGGCACCTCAATGATTTCAATAACATTATATCCATAATAGAATGTCATTACACTGAATATGTGAAGGATTACCTTACTGATCCATAACTTGATGCATACTGATTCTCAATTAAATTCTTAAAACCCAAATACATTTATAATAGTTATAACAATATGAATTAAAATTCAATCCTTCTGACTGGGTAGAGAGTTTAATTAATGTAAATTTGCAACACGCTTCTATATCAGAATAATACACCAATCTGAATTAAAAAGATAAACTCAGCTTTCATTAAAAGAGAATAAAAATAAGAATAAAAATAATAATGAACTTATTAAAGTAACTAAAAAACAATATAGAAATGTAGGGAATAAGGGAAACAATAAAGATGAATTATACTAGATTACAGAGAGTATAAAATACCAGGATTTATATTTTGGGGAGCAACAATGATGCTCATAAATAATGAAAGACCAGTGTAGTTGGCAGAAGTAAGACCACTACTGGGGCATGCAGACACACTCCAGCTGAACAGTGGGTAGCAGACAACACTTCCATGTAAGGGAGTTATAGGGACTGGTCAGTATGATTGACCTTACGATTTCTCCCCAAAGCAAGATGATGGAAAGAAAGCTGATATTCTTTCCTAAAAACCTCAGAAAAGAGGGACAGCCATCTGCCAAGAAAGACAGTGAAGGTGCTGGCAGGAGGGGGATTCCAGGTCCCCAACTCCCTAGCAAATAGAAAAGACAAAAAGAAACCAGCTGGTAAGAAGAGGTCCCAGCTTATGGTTTCAGACAGAAAGTATATAACAGTCAGCAGCTTTGTGGCTTCCATGTGAAACCATGAAGAACCTGATATTTTTGGCTAAATTTCCCTCGATATTTTTAAGGTTCATTTAAATCAAGTGCTCAAAGCAAAGCTCAGAGCTCAAAAGACATGTGAACCGAAATAAAAAATTTCACACACATACAGTTGATATACACTGTGGAAAAACCTCCACAGATAAACCACTGCTTGAGCCACTTTCAGTTAGAGATGTGTTCAAGTAGCAAAATTCACCTCCTGTGGATTTTACTGGGCTCCTGGTGTTTAGTTTGTGCACAGTCTTACTAATGGCAATTTCTAAAATACTGATCAAAATTATAACAACAGCATTCTCTTCTAATAACGAAAGTAAAAATTCCCCATTACCAACCTGAAGAACATCTCCAAGGTCTGCTGTGCTAATATCTGGGTCTTCAGTGGTATTAAAAGGAACAGGATTTATTCTTACAAGGGTGAGTACTCTGGGTTCTGGATATCTCCATAACATCATTCCTGGACTATCCTCAGTTTCATTGTAAAACACAACTTCATAGGCACCAGGCAGTTTCTGTGCTTCTGTCAAAAGAAAGACAGCTATAATCTGTTATGTAATTTCTAAAAGAGAACATGCTGGGTTATAAAATGAAAGTCATTAAAAACAAACCTCTTAGGATCAAAAGGAGAGAAAATAAAACAGCAGTTTCCCTGACTTTTAAGAGATTACAGCTTAATGGAATGAAATCAAAAGGTATTTTCCTTTATAGCAGATGTTTTCTCAATTGCTTTAAGAACAAAATCAAAAACTTAATTGCAATGGGTAGGTTATCTTCAATATTTTACTACTGTATTTATTTGTAATTAAAACCCCCCAGTAATAATCCTTTTCCTACCTTCATCTTGTATGTACTGGAACAGGCCAGTTCTCAGATCATCAGAGGTATGCTCAGTTTTTGAGACCTGATTTCTCTCTGCAGGAGAGTAAGTCTGGTATGTTTGACATGAAGTCAATGTCTCCATTCTGCCCTCTTTAGTCAGGTATCCTTGCAGAAGTTCATGGAGAAGAACTAAACAATTCAAATGTTCTTGACCCCAGAAAACCTAATTAAAAAAAAGATGACAAAAAGTAACCTATTAATCACTCAAGATGAATGAACAACAAAACAGCAACAGCTCCAAAATCCCACATTCTTTTTTAAGTGCTTTGTTTTCATACCCCATAACTATTTGCAAACTTGCTGTATGTCAAAAGATTTTGGTATGCCACTAGGCAAATTTGTTTATTTCTCCACTTTCAAGTAAGAAACTCATTTTTAGCACCGTAGCAATGTGACAAGTGCACAGACACTGCCCAGATGAGTTTAGAATTGACATACTTTGGGAGGCAGGGTGGGAAAGGCGCTTTAATTAGCTCATCTCCGAGAACCATGCTAATTAAAAGCTCCCAGAGCATCACATATATCAGCGTCCACACACTGAAAAATGGTTGCAGGGCACTTTGAACTAAAGCTCATCGAATGAGATGAAGAACCCTGCTGTCATTTTTCAGTGTGGGGATACTGATACATGTGACATTGGAATTTGCTGGTTTACTATGCTACAGCAGACTTGATTGAGTCTGCTCTGACGCGCTGTAATTATAGTGCATCGGAGCAGCCTCCCTGCATGGGTATAGGAACCCAAAGGCTTGATCAGCAAACACTTCTTGTTATATCCTGTTTGTAGTGCTAATCACACTGAAGCTGGGTTTGACAACAATCTGGAAGAACTTGAATATACGAAGTGTCAACTCTTCAGGGTATTTGAGAAGGTCAATGTTCTGAGAATATCAGGTCTAGGTCCCTGAAACTGTCGTCTAGTAATATATACTCATCAATTAATTGCCAAATGGGATCTTTAGGTTAAAAAGCTTTTATTGATTTGTCTTAATTTTTTGACAGCCTCTATAATTTTTCATTGCTCTTGGCAGAAACAGAAATTGGAAGAAACTGTTAGATATAATATATCTCCTTAAAGAGATGCAAGTGAACAAATAAACCATCACTCCTAAAGACTACCTTATAATTATCTATTACAACTGATGCTTCTTTGCAGCAACACCTTGGTAACAGCAGCACTGCTTATCAAGCAACATTTCTCCAGAGAGCATGTTCTCTACCTTATATTTGGAACAACATAGCACCTATGGCTGTTATATTTATTCTCACTGGGAGCATCTACCTCAAGTGCCTTACTGTGCAGCAGACGAATTTGTCACCGTCTACATGTGCACAGCAATTAGGATACAGTAGACGAATTTACTGTGCTGCCAGATAAATCAGTGGTGTCTGGCAGCACAGTAAATTACTGAGCTTAAATGCATGTGTAGACAATGACATCAGGATTAGTTTACTTTGGCTCAAATTGACCCAGTATATATTCAGTCGCATTAATTGCATGTGTAGATGCGCCCACTTACTATTTAAATTTATGCATTTAGATGCATGCAAATATACAAAAGTTGCCTTTCCATATGCTCCAGCTATCCTTGACATATCTTTTAAAAGGCGAATGTGTGCCCAAGTCACCAAAATTAACTCTGAATTTGGTGCTCTCAGATTTCAGGGAGTTGCACATCTAATGGCCTCAGATCAGTCCATTTTCAACTGAAACACAAATGTATTTAGGAAAAAAAATCTGTGGAAAAAAAACTTTAAAAATCCTGAAGATACACAAAACCTTTATAACTGAAGTGAAAAAAAGGGCAGGAGGGGCAGAATGAAATCAATGGATAAGGTTTTAAAAATATGTTTGAAAGATTTCTATAATGTTTATTACATGTTCATAGTTCATAGGGTCGGAAGGGACCTGAGCAGATCATTGAGTCTGACCCCCTGCCATGGCAGGAAAGAGTACTGGGGTCAAACGACCCCAGCAAGGTGTACATCTAGCCTCCTCTTAAAGACCCCCAGGGTAGGAGCCAGCACCACTTCTCTTGGAAGTTGGTTCCAGATCCTAGCCGCCCTGACA
>NW_017728992.1:160936132-160937355 GCF_001723915.1 Gavialis gangeticus | reverse complement strand
AACATGGGCCGGCAGTGTGGGGATGCAGTCAGGAAGGCCAACCACACCTTGTCATGCATCCACAGATGCATCTCAAGCAGGACCAAGGAGGTGATACTCCCCATCTATGCGGCACTGGTCAGGCCGCAGCTGGAGTACTGCATCCAGCTCTGGGTGCCGCACTTCAAGAGGGATGTGGACAACATGGAGAGGGTTCAGAGGAGGGCCATTCGCATGATCGGGGGCAGCAGGGCAGGCCCTATGAGGAGAGGCTACGGGATCTGAACCTGTTCAGCCTCCACAAGAGAAGGCTGAGGGGGGATCTAGTGCCCTGTTACAAACTAGTCAGGGGGGATCAGCAGGCACTGGGGGAGTCCCTGTTCCCCCAAGCACTGCCAGGAGTGACCAGGAAAAACGGTCACAAGCTGGCAGAGGGTAGATTTAGGCTAGACATCAGGAGGTGCTACTTCACGGTCAGGGTGGCTAGGATCTGGAACCAACTTCCAAGAGAAGTGGTGCTGGCTCCTACCCTGGGGGTCTTTAAGAGGAGGCTAGATGTACACCTTGCTGGGGTCATTTGACCCCAGTACTCTTTCCTGCCATAGCAGGGGGTTGGATTTGATGGTCCCTTCCGACCCTGGAAACTATGAAACTAGGATGGGGGTCCCTGCAGGCTAATATACCCTACAGAGAAGCCTCTATTTGTGCAGAGTCTAGCACAGAGAAATCAATTGCATTTTGGATCCCCATTGGTTTGGATACAAATCAATAATGGAGGCAGGTGAAGTCATATTTGGAGTTGGTTAAACTTTTAGTTGTGAATTTTATTACAGAGATAGCCCCTTTTCATTTTGCCACCATTTAAAACAACCCAAACACATTGATGCAAATGTACTTGTAATTCATAAATACTCAGGAAAAGTTTTATGTAAAAATGTTTTGCTGGCACGTTGTTGCCAGCACTGACTGTAGCCACTTCCTGTTTGTAGCCTGTGACATTCTACCTTAGGCCACTGATAGACATTCACTTGAAGGCATGATGGGATCTGATTCACAACCTCAACAATCATGCCTCCTGCCATGTCACACTTGAATGGCAGGAGGTACAACTGTAGGAACAGGTATCAGATCCCAATTTTAGTATATAATCCCAGGCTCTGCCTGCACCAGCAAATTGGGTACCTAACAATCAGCTGATTGTTGGCTGGCTCCAAGTGGTCCCTGAAGCCAGCCAACAATCAGTT
>NW_017728992.1:160928230-160931132 GCF_001723915.1 Gavialis gangeticus | reverse complement strand
TAATCCCAGGCTCTGCCTGCACCAGCAAATTGGGTACCTAACAATCAGTTGATTATCAGGTCCTGGGGCTGCCCCAAGACAGACGGGACAGTCCTGATTAGCTGATCTTCATCTGGCAGGGACCACTCTCAGGCTTGAATCCTGGTATAGTCCTAGACAGCCGACAACATAGGATGGCCCTGGGGCTGGAATCACTAGGGTGCGGGGGGGATGGGTTTCCAGTCCTCCCTAGGTCCCTGCAACATGTTCAATTTAAGGTGTGATGGAAACCAGCCACAAAGGTATTATGCATGTTTTGTATAATACCTTTGTAACTGCTTTTCCTGCTTTACTGTACCATTAATCCCCGGAATGCGTGGCTAGTTTACACTTTAAGACACGATTAACTGGATAATCATGTCTTAAGTGTAACGTTTGCCGGCAGCCTCAGTCACACAACAATATTTTTGCTCTTTATCTGATCAATAAACTTTTTGAAAATGGCAAGCAATAATCAAACTCCACTTCAATAACAAAGTTGTGAAACTTCTGGGATTTGACAACACTCAAAAATTGTGAACAACAAATCACAGGTAACAACGGTGAAATAAATTTCCTGCTTTTTAAATGAAAATACTCAAATCACTTTTTTGTATTATTCAATCTCCTCTAATCATAACACTGATATTAAATAATTTCTTTTTAATTCCATGAAGGGGAAAGTCCTAAAATGATCAGTATTCCCTTTCTGTTTATATATAAACTGTTTGGTGCTTATAGATCCCACAATACTTTAATCAAAACAGGACACATGCATACTACTACTATGCTTGAATTACACAGAATCTGTACTTTTCATTTCAGAAACTCCCATGCTTCTTGAACTGTTTTCAAGCTATAGACCTATTTAACTGAAGGGGAGAATAGATACAAAACAAAGTGCTAATTGTAACAAACAATAACTTCTAATTATTGCCCTGAGAAATTTCTGTAAGTTCAAAGAAAAATCTGATTTGCATTTTTTAAAGTTGCCCCAAGCCATTATGCACATGTAGTGCATGCGCGCGCGCGCACACACACACACACACACACACACACACACTTACAGCAGGGTCCTAAATGTTAAGTGTTAGTTACTTCATACAGGGCTTTTAAGGGAACAAATACTTACATACAAATTGTTTAGCTAAACTACAGTAAAACGACTGGAGCAGTTATCAACAATGCTATATATTCAGTTGTTTTATCAGTAGTTTCATATAAAAGCACACATCTTTTAAAATGCACATAACTCCCCAAAACAAAGCTCAACAAAAAAACCCCAAGCCTCCCTCCCTTCAAATCTGTGAGCTATCTCATGATGCAACGCTTTATATGATTTCCAGGCAACTTAGGTAGAAAATCAGAATAATTCGAGGCAAACTCAGTTAAATATCAGAACCATACAAACCCCCACATCACACAGACCTGTATCAGACCTCCTCTCAAGTCAACATGGAATTTTGGAATGGTGTGCTCTGGCCCTGGATTGCCACTGTGCTTACACCACTTGGCTTCTACATTGGCCGAACAGCTGAAAGGACCTATGAGAGTTCTGCTCCTTTCCTTGAGACTGGTTTTAAGAAGAAAATCATCTATATCAAGTACAAAGGATGATCCATGAATTACACCTGAAAAAGAAAATATATAGTATTTAGCATACTGAGATGTCTGTGCTCCCAAGAAAAAGTTTTCCTAGAAACATGTATATTTTTTGATTTTCCCACTATCAGGGCTGGATTGTGAATCCTTACTCTTATGGTAAGCAGCTACTCACACAAGTAGCTCCACTGAGTTCAGTGGAAGTACTGGTATGAATAAATGCTCTCCAATTTAAGTGAAAGGTTCACAGTTTGGCTGGAGGCCTTTTGGTTCTTTTTCAACATACTTCCCAGAATTATTGAGTGCACTTTATACTGAGATGTAGTTATGAAGCAGGTATATTTCATGCACATTCCTTACAAAGTACTATTTGCCAAAGCATTATGACTTTTTACATGTGTGAGTATTTTAAGGTTTATGAGTAGAGACATTTTTCATTAACTATACCATTTTTAAAAGAGTATATTAAAAATAAGAACAGCTGCTTCACTTGATTATATTTTAAACTGATAGGAAATAGCCATTCTGATTCGCTCTGCTTTCATTCAGGTTTATTAATAGAAAATAATGCCCCGCCTGAGTCTAAAGTTCTTAACAGGAATAGTTTTATGTTTGATTTTAAATAATTCAAAACAATCATGGCAACTCAAAATATATAACACGTGTTTACTTAAAATATCAATTTAATTCAAACTTTTCACATCATAACCATTTGCAGTTTACATAGTTTATAAAAGATTAAAAAAGCAATAGCAGATTCAATTTATGATAGAACTTATATATTGTCACTAAAGATAAACATTTAAGAAAGAAAAGACCACTAAAAATTGTAAGTTCTTTGCTGCAAATCAGAATGATTTAAATAAACTGCATCTAAAATTTCTTTACCTTTTTGAACATGTAGATGCAAACTATGATGCTGGATTAATTTTTCCCCTTTTGCTGCTCATATTTGGAATTGTCATTGTGAATATTGAATGCCACTGTACTTAGTCTGTAGTGCCCATGGCTTATTTTTCTAATGAAATTTGATACTTGCAAAAGATGAAAGATTAAAAACACCTAAAGCCTATAGTATGCAGATTTTTACTACTTTATATTTGAAAACTTTGCTAAAAGAAATAGCCCACTACAACTGAAATCTATCCTGTCTATATACCTATATTAAATATGGGTGGAGGGACGGAACTTCAATTTCAGAAACTGGGAAAATGTGTCCGCATCCTACAAATGGTCTGATAGTAACCATGATGTCAACATTAATTTTAAAACGTACTGATCT
>NW_017728992.1:160917872-160923230 GCF_001723915.1 Gavialis gangeticus | reverse complement strand
CTTGAAACTCATGAGCTGAGCCTGTGAGGAGAGAGTATTCCCAAGATCAAACCTCTAATATTTTGAGCTTCTCCTTCGCAATATAGAAGAGTTTGTCTGCTGTTCAGGCATGCATTTAAAATGGCCAAGTCACTGGCATGTAAATGAACATAGAAGTGAAAAGTACTTCTACATCCTGTTTGCAGTAGAGGTTTTTAGCAGGTATAACCAGAAGATTTTTTTTTTTTTAGGAACATGACTTACGTTATGCAAGAAGATATAGAATGGCCAATTTTTCCCCCCAGATGTGTGTGCACAGTCCCCACTGATTATAATAAGAACAGCATGGAAAATCCAGCCCCCATTTCCACAGCTCCAGACAGGGAGAGGGTAGATACACAAAACATACATGCATTCTCTAAGCATACTGAAATACAGCTCTTCAGAATTCCATGTAGAGCGAGTGACACGTGAAGGTAGGAGGAGGTTAGAAGGATGCTTCCTCATATGTGGGAAGTACCTTGGAATCACAGAAAGTTACTTCAGCTTTTGGGCTGACATCATGTCCGCAAAGTTATTCTACAGTTTAATGTGGCTGATTATGTACAGTCCTGGGATGGAATCCTGGCTCCATGGCAGTCAGCTGGAGTGTTGCCTTTGTTGTAAAAGGGCCTGGATTTCAACCTTTAACTATGGATTTTTTAGGCATGATTCTGGATCTGGAGATTTGGCTCTAAGTGAGAGAACCCGAAGCCAAAATTTGACTCATGGGGTGGGGGGGGAGTTTCTTTCAAGATCAATAAAATACAAAATAATTAACAAGAGAATAACATCAATAAGCCTGTATGCACATCAATAAAAACTTAATCCTTTTTATTAATGTATGATGTTGATCTAGTAGAGCTGTGCACTAAATGAAACGTACAGCAATCACCATAAATATCTTAACCAAAGAAAAAGAAGAGGATTCTGTGTGTTTATTTTACAGTTTAAGTATTTTCAGGAGCACAATAATATTAATAATTAATTAATAATTATTAATAATTTCATTTTTTTGCATTTCTGTGTGAAAACTGGTTCTAAAAGAAATCTGTTTTGGTTTAGATTATTTCACAGTTTGTCATATTCCACAATTTGCAAGTATTCTTTTAAATGTGAATTAAGTGTAGGGTTACATTCTGAGGGGGCCAAAAAACAAAGCAGCAAAGGATTTTGCATACATAAATGACTGTAAATCCTTTTTACTCTACTGGTCATCCTGAATTACTAATCAACAGATGTTGTTGTTTGAGAGACCATGGCTAGGGACAGACATTATACATAAACTGATTTAAGTGATCAGCAGCTGGTTTAAACCTGTAAAGAACACACATTCAGCACAGATAAACCAGTTTTAAAATGTCTGAAACTGGTTTGAGATAAACCTGCTTGAATGTAGCATCAGACTTAACTCAGTGAGCTCAAACTGGTTTATGCAATGTCTGTCCCAGATCCCTTCCTGGTTTAACTTAAACCAGACTCCCCCAGCATCCCGGCATGCTCTCTGGGGTGGGCTCTCTGCTGTGGCCCAGCAGGGCTGGCCCCGCCCCTCAGCTCCCCAGATGAGCAGGGACAAGTAGGGACAGGCAGAGACGGGGGTCTGGCCAGAGAGGAGTTTAATTCCCTCCTCCCTGTCCCATCAGCCAGGACCCAAGCTGGGTCTGCAAGGTGTTGCTCCCACCACTGCTGCAGCAGGGGGCTGGCATAGCCCCTAAGGCAGACAGGGCAGGAAGCGGGGTTATTCCCCCCTCTACCACTACTCCCCCCAGGGGACTGCAGTCTGGTCTGCCCAACCTGATTGCCCACTCCCTGCTTGAGGCAAGCAGTGGAATAAGCCCCCTCCATTAGGTGCCAGAGACAGAAGGAATAACCCTCGTCCCTGCCCCCTGCCTAAGGGGCCCTGCTGGCCAGCATTTGGCCATGCCCCTGCCTGGCTGCTGCAGCAGTGACGGGGCAAGGCCCTTGATGGGGGCAGCAGCCCGTCATAGTGTCTGGGAACACAATCCCTTCCCCGCAGGGGGGCCCTGCTGTAAGGCAGGCAGAGCTGCGTTGGACTGCACGTAACAGGACCAGGGCCCAGAGGGGGCCAGAGCCCCTTGCAGCACTGCCACTGCTGCCACAGTCCACAGCAGTGGGGGCCCCCACCAAGAAGTGGCTCACATTTGGGGAAAACATGACAGCGGCTGCTGCCTCCATCACAGTCACTCCCCCCTTGCAGTTCCAATGGCTGGGTGGAGGCGGGGATGGGGCCAGATGCTGGCCAGCAGGGTTTCTAGGCAGGGAGTGGGGTTATTCCCACCCTCTGGTCCCGGGTCACCACAGTGGGGTCTGCCTGCCCCAGCTGCTGCTGCTCACTCTGTACCTGGGGCAAGCACCCTCTGCTGGATGTTGGGGGCAGGGGTGAAGCTAGATGCTGGCCATCAGAGCCCCTTAGGCTGGAGGCAGGGACAGGTGTTATTCCTCCTCCCGCTGGCATCCAGTGGAGGGGGCTTACATTGCTGCTTGCCATAAGCAGGGAGCGAGCGGCAGCAGCAGCAGTTGGGGCAGGCAGTCCCCCAGGGGCAGTAGGGGTGTAACTCCCCTTCCTCCCCCTCTGCCTCAAGGGCCATCCTGGCCTTCCACTGCAGCAGCGAGGGGGAAACTGCCCAGCAGACCCTTGGGTCCCTGCTGGTGGGACAGGGAGGGGGGAATTAAATCCCTCTGTGGCCAGTTCAGCCAAAGCTACTGCCCGAGCTGGCCATGCCTCCCCAGCACAGCTTCCCTATGGCCGAGGGCATGATCTAGCGCTCCCCCACTCCTGGCCTGAGCTACTGCAAGCATATGACCGCCTTTCCTCAGTCCACAAGGAACATCTGAGCTTTTACAAATCGGTTCAACCTAGGCAGGTTAGACTAAACTGCAAAGATGGAATCAATTCAGGCTCCAGCTTTTTGAATATCTGTCCAAGGGGCACAGCATGCATTATTTTCTGGATGGAACTGCCACCACAAAACTTTGATGGATAATAGGGTCAGCCAATAGAGATGATGTAAGCCTGTTTTGCCTTAACCTCTAAAAACAAATTCAGAAAGTGCTAAACAAAAAGATTACCTTATGGTTTAAAAATAACACTAAGCACACAGTATATAATCCAATGTTTATTGGTCCAGACCCACTGGTGTACTCTGACACTTTGGGTTTCCCATGAAATTGGGTCTATGGCTGCTTCTGTTATTGCGAAATTTGGCAGTGATTTTGGCTTACTGATTTAAAAAATAACCACAGGTAAGCTATAATAAAGTAACCTCATCTTTTAGTCACTCCAGCAAGTTTTGCAGCTGATATAGTATGTGAGATCACATGATGTTAGTACATTAATTTGATGTGATTGTACCATACACAAGATTTATGTACAAGGGTCTGAATTAAGATGAACCTTGACCTTCAGGTTTGCAAATTAAAACTGTTCTAACAGGTAAACTGTAATCTGAGACAGATATGAAATATTTAAACTTTTTGGGGTTTTTTGGAAAAAAGTATGGAGAAGGCTTATTTTATGAGATTCATTGTGATAAGAAATGCACGATAATAAATAGATAGTTGGACCTCTCTTTCCAAGTCAGAAACAGGGATCCAACTGCAAAAGAAAGAAAAAGAAATGCTACTAAATTTCAAACAACGTAATTTATGAAGTGCAGAACAACTGCCTGGATCAAATCCTGCAAATACTAGAGATTCTTAGGGACCTGGGCCAGAGCATTATTTATTTTTTCTTCATTAGGAACCAGAATTTCTCTCTTTATAGGCAGGACATTATACCCTCCACCTCAGCAGTTATAACTGCCGTCACTGGGACAAAATTAATCTTAGTATAGAAATCAACAAGCCCTTAATGAACAAATGCAAAGAATATTTAGATAAACTTGCGCAAAGAGCAGTGTTAAGGGAGAAAGGAGAAGTGTTTAAAGAAAACAGATAAAGACTGACAGGTAGGTACAAACTATACAAAGCAATAATGAGTAAAGAGATATATGGGCTTTGGGGAAGTTGCTTTCAATGGAGTATCACTCCAGTAGAAATCCTAGTAGGTTGACATTGGGTAGGAAGTATACTTGCATCCTAAGGGAAGGGAGTGAAGAAATATCATTACAACATATCAGTATGCACCAAGGACCTTTTTTTTAGGTTTTCTGAATGCTGTACTGAAATATAGAGCATACGATGAGCTTGTGAAATTACTTTTCTATTACTGAATATGTCATCTTGAAAAGTTAAACATCTGATTCTTTTTTGTTCCTCACCCCCACACTATTTTCTCCAGCTCTTTCATGAATCTCTCAAACATCTATTGTAGAATTTCTGACTTCAGTTTAAACAGATTAAATCATGTTAACTATTTAAAGCAAACTTCATATGGCAGCCTACAGAAGTGATATAGCTTCATAAACAATTGTTGTGATATGCAGAAGTTGACTTGCTCTGTTTGGGTTACTGTTTGTGAATACCAACTTATTTTTTAGTGAGTACAAAAATTTAGTTTTAGGAACAAATAGTTTCATGACTTTTAAAATACTCCTTCAGAAGATTAATAAATGTGAATCACATGCTTTGGACATTGTTTACAAAATTCTGCCAACCCTCCATTGTCAGGCTCTGCTCAGACCCACATTAGTACTCCAACATGCTGCAATGCTGACCAAACAAAACGCAATTTAAATTAGGCTTCTGTATGTCATTAGAAATACTATGTTATGAAGACATGTGCTAGAAAGGCATATCCAGGTATTTTTATACAGCTGGAAACAATCTAATGACTACTTGAGAAACTGCAACCACGTGTTCGATACTATCCAGAAATTGATTTGCATAATAGTTAAATATGAAGACTTTTACAAAAGAATACTGAGTGCAAGATAACTTCCTATTAAGAGACAGTCAGCTTTTGATGTTCAATCATATCATCTTTAAATTATTAATGCTCCTGACTTGATTTATGTTAATATCGATAGTATAGAGGCACTTGAAGGGGTAAGTATACAGAGGCAAAAAAGCTGAAAACTTAAGAATGCGAGGAACAGTTAAAGGACTCTACAGCGGTCTGGCTGTATGTGTGTGTACATGCATATGCACGTATGAGTAAGGAGGCTGAGAGAAAGGCAAATCATTCCATCGTGTTTGTAGTTATTACAATAGGGGTAAAAAGACAGAGAAGAATTCTAACACAGGCAATAGAAACAAAGGGTGTGAACAAGCGTTCCCAGGTTAAGTTGCCTACACTTGAGTTGGGATCACTACGTGCAAGCATTCACTGCTTGCCAGAAGGAGGCATAAGTCCGTCTGAGGCAAGCAAGTTGGTGGAGG
>NW_017728992.1:160911005-160912872 GCF_001723915.1 Gavialis gangeticus | reverse complement strand
TGCTACAGGGGCTGGGCTAGGGCTGTGCTCCATGCTCAGTGTCCCAGGCTAGAACAGAGATGTGAAACAGAGGTTGTGAGGTAGAGGCTTGTGGGGAAGAGGGAAAATAGAGTCTGAGGAGGTAAGGGAGAAAGCAGAGGCTGGGGAAAGTGGGGGAGCAGAGGCTGAGGAGGGAGGGGTGTGCTAGTCAGAGGGATAAAAAAAGGCTGGTAAGTTTGTTTTTTTTTGGGGGGGGGGGGGGGGAGGAGTACTGTTAAAAACAGCACAGCCCTGGGGCTGTCAAGTGTGGCTGGGCTTTTCCCACCCTTGGGGCCCTGCCGGGGAAACATGCAGTTGTTTGTTAGGTCAGGTTGACCTATACCAATCTAAAGTTAGCTCTCATCTGATGAGAGCTAACTTTACATCAAGTGCATCATTTTTAGAGCAAATGCTTGTATACCCAGCCATTCAGACTACCCTAAGCTCAGTTAGGGTGATTAAAATGTAATGCCTATGTGCACTCAAAGTAAGTGAATGAGTAAAGCAGCCTCCCTTTTTAGTATTGATTTCTTTCTCTGTATGAATACAATAAAATTATACACAATGTGTTGGATGGGCACCGCTCTTTTATTTTCACTGGTTCAGAGATAGTTAGGGCAGGAACTCAAACAAAAGACACAGATTTTTGTTTTCAAAAGCATTTTAAAATATCAGTACTTGGCAACAGGTTCTCCAAAGCACTGAAATAAGTTGAAAGGCTGCTGTATCTTTTCCCACTTATCACTACAACTTATATATTTCTGAATGTCTTTAGTGCCCCAGGAAACAGGTAAAAAAACTGGTATTTGATTGCCTGCATTGTTACTCTGACAGGCTAGGGACAAAAATTATATATAAGCCAGTGTAAGTGATTGGAAACCATTTCAAATCCATAACACAACAGATGTTCAGTGCACTTAAACTGTTTTCAAAATGGCCAAAACTAGTTCAAGATAAACCTGGATGGATGTAATATCAGACTTAATGGATTTAGGTTAAATCAGTTTATTGAACTTCTGTCCCAGATCCCCTCCAGATTCAAGTTAACTCACACTCCTACAGCATCCCAGGATACTTTGCACCTCCCCTGAAACCCAGTTCCTTTCCGGGTGGGAGAGCTGCTTGTGGCCTAGGCTGCCTGCTCCAGCCAAGCACGGAAGCATGCTCTAGCATCCCCTGGCTTCTGGCCTGAGCCACTGTAGGCATGTTGTTGCATTTCCAGAATCAAACCTGAATATCTGTTCATTTGCTTATTGGTTCTATCTATGCATCTTAGACTAACCTGTGAAGATTGAATCAATTCAGCTTTGGGCTTTTTGACTGTCTGTACTTAGCCATAGAAACTGGAGTACTGTCTTGACTGATTGCTGGTCTGTTTCCATTTGTTTGGGATTACATGCATGTGGATGTATCCAGCACCAGCAAAATATGTGGTATACTGCTGTGCCAGTGCAGGGAGTTGGGGGAAGTGATGGCTCTACCAGTTGCATCCTGGCAATGCAGGAATGCATGAAAACAGCTCCCTCCATTGCAGCTGCACATGATCTAGCTCTTCAAAGATTAATTACCACATACTTTTCTTTGCTAATTGAACTGAAGGAGAAAATATTTCAACTGCTTAAGGTAAGCTTTTATTTTTTATGCAATTCAAATTAAACTGCTGGTGTTGAGTTACTTATACATATTGCTCTCTTCTTTCTTCCCTCTACAAAGGATTTACTACTAGGCATTTTCTAACTACAAAAGTATCTATATTTTTTAGTATTATATGTTGTAACAGTGTTAAAAAACACTGAAAGCTGGTTGCTTGTGTGTGTATATATATATATATATATATATATATATATAT
>NW_017728992.1:160896280-160910499 GCF_001723915.1 Gavialis gangeticus | reverse complement strand
TATATTACTCCCGTCTTAAACTTCAGATATATCATGTCACAAATGGTTTGAACGGTTGTGCTGGATTCTCCATAGGTATCCTTTAAGAAACAGCTGCAAAGGGAACAAGCTTTGGACCACAGCTATTAAAATAACTATATGGGGAAATGCTGCAGTTAGTTTAAAAGTCACCAGATGAAGGAAGTGACTAAACAGCAGCAGCAAACAAACTGAGACAATGAGTTAAGGACAATTTTCCAGAAGAGATTTAGTTAAAAATCTACTAACTGAACTGGATTTCTCATTAGTGTGGAACAGAATCTTATGATGGTTCTTTCTCCCCAGGAGAACAATACTTGCACATTACCAATTAACAATTCTTTGTGGAAAGAGAGGTTTTTCAGCACTGCGTGAAGATACAACATGTGGGCTCTGTAAAAACATGAGATGTATAACACACGGTAAACAGAAAGTAGTGATCTTGAACAGGCCAAATCCTTGAATTCGTCATTAATAAACGTCCCCCTGCATTCAGCAGCTCTGGCTGCTAGAAGCCTGTTTTCTTCAAGTACTTCAAACACTAAAATCCAGGAACATTTATTATTTTAATCCACTACAGGCAGTGCTTGATTTAACTTTATTGGTTGTGGTGGTGGTAGTGGTTATAGTGGGGGTAAAGCTATGTTCTTTTACACATCATTTCAAAAGGGCTTAATTATATTTTATAGCTTGGGCCAGGAATCCTGCTTGTTTTGTGTCTAACAAGGTTCAAATGAAGTTCAGGTAAGTGATGAATCAGAAGAAAAGTCTGAGATGGTTATCTATCTGAAATAAACTCATCTCCCTTAAAAAAAAAAAAAACAAACGCTGGGCAAGTACATCATGTCCATTATATTACTGAATAGTAAATAGCTTGGAAATCTCAAGTCAATTGCTGACTTGATACTTTCTCTTCATGTGGTTTGCCTAAATACAGCAAACAGATTTACAGTTTGCTGTATTTAGGAAGCATTTCATTTTTGTTTGACAATTGTCCTATGTATAAAACAATTTACAATGTATTTGCTAATAACTAGAATAGAGTACAATAGAGGAAAACATGTAATGGAATAAGAAAATATTAAATAGAGTGCGTGGCTTCAATTCTTGTGACAGACTTTGGGGAAAATACTGGTTCTACAGAAATCAGTTGCAAAACTCCGATCACTTGAGTAAGGCCAGGATTTCGCCTACTATGAAAATTGGACTGGTAATAAAATTAAAGACAGAATATCATCCAGCTACTTTCCTCTAATATCACTTTTCATCTCTGGATATCAAACGATTTTGGAATGGTAGCTAAACATTCTTATTCCCATTTTATAGATGAGACAATGGAACAGTTCCCACCTCACATTTTTAATATTGTCCAGTAATTTTGGGTACCTTAAATTTTAAGTACTCAGGACACTTGAGGGTTGATTTTGAGAGGTGCTTGCTTAACACCTACATATTTTGTTGACTGATACAGTGTCAAGTGGTCAGAGCAGCTATAAATCAGGCCCTGTGAACCTTATATGGGCATTCAATAACTGACACACTCCATAGTGGACAACTGTGAAAATATAGGTCTGATAATATGCCCAGAGTCAGGTCTTCTGTCACCACCATCCCATGCTTGATCCCAATGTTTTATTAAACCCAGTACTGTGTATGAGATGGTTATATTTTTAAGAAAGTAAACATTCCATAGAAAAATATAAAATGTAAAATTAAATAAATCAAAACTATTACTCCACTGTTATACAGTTTCTGCTGGATGCATATGCTGTAAAATCACCATTAAGAGAATGATAGAGTTCCTACTATAGTCATACAAAGCATACGTACCTACATACCTAAAATAATTCCATTTTACATAGTATACAATTGCTTTGATAATGAAGGTAGTAACTGAGATTTCTAAAACAATGATGTTTGTTCTAAACAAACATAAAATAGTTTGATTCTATTCCACTTGGAAGTCATCCACGCTTTGGAGACTGAACAACATCATTTAATGGTCCCACACATTCAGAACACATTGTCTTAACTCAGCAACCTACAGCTAATTTGCAATTTTTTAAAAATAGACATGCCAGTTCATCAGTAGCAACTCTGAACCCTGTTATAAAGTAACAGTAGGGAATCTGACCAGGATTAATAGTGGTACTCAGTCCTGGGATTAGGTGGTGTCTTGTTTCATGGATTTTAGGCCATCTGTTCTTCCCTCCTACATTTTACTTCTGCAGAACTATAAACGCACCTCCACCTCAGGGACTATAGAAAGGAATTAGAATTCTTCTGCTTTTCATTATCACAAGATTCAGTAACTCATTTCATTGTCAGGATAATCCCCTTTTACTCTTTCTTTTGCGCTTGCTGGGTATGCCAAAATGACAAATAAAATCCCAGATGTTAGAGACCTGATGAGGTCTCCACCTTTTCTTGAGTGTTGGGTTTAAGCTACTTGGGACATGGTGTCAAAACTGACAGGACCCTGATGCCCACACCCAATATTCATTAAGGTTTGTTAGTGATTTGTATAGCTGTCTACAAGCTGTACTTCCACCTCAATCCTCAGTGGCCATTTAAATATGTAGTTTGTCCTCTGGCTTTTACTGACAAAGAATTCATTTCCTATTGTTCAAGTGTTGGAAAGAGTTTATATTTCTTTCTAAAAGTAACAAAGGTCTTCTGGGTGTTGTAAATGGCTTGTTACTGCTGCATATTATTTTAGGTAGTCATATCTAATTTAATGTTTTATTTCCCCTTAGGCTAACTTGCATATCTGCAGCATCCAAAGGCTATGACAACGCCTTAGCAGAGTTTTCTCAAGAGGGTTGGTTAACTATGAAATGAAAAGTTTGGTCTCTGCTGTATACTGATTGATATACATGAAATCCACATTTTATTTTATTTATCTTCATAAAAGTGATCTAAAGTACGCTACATTTTAATGAATCGGAGACTAGTAGATATATGTTCAATTTTCACGCAAAGAGGACAAACACTTACTTTTTTGCCCCTTACTCACATGCTAAAATAATTATATCTGCAAAAAGAGGTGAAGGGTAGTGAAAGTTATTTATGCTACAACACTTGTGCTATGCAGAACACAATTAATTGGATCCTTTATGGTTGTGAGTCTCCCCACTCCCACCCCATAGTTTAAGACACTGAGCAGAGTCCTCTCTCATGGGCTCCCCAGCCCAGAGCAGGTCAGCAGTGTTCTTTCTTATTTACTCTATTTTATCTTTTACCTCAGCAGGTAGTGCCAATTTCAGGAGCACTCTAAATGACCTGTGACACATGTGTGAGGCTCAGAGTTGCTCTTGCTTTCTAGCTTTCATTAGTGAATTGTAAGGATTTTTATCCAAGCTTAATGACATGCACCACAATGCTACAATAAGCTATGCATCTCAGGTGTAGTGCTGAGTTCCTTCAAATCCCACCAATTCCCATGGGATTAGGTGCAGATTAGAGCAGTGATTTTTAACCTTTTCAGACTCAATGTGCCCATTGAAAAATGCCAGCTTTTAGTTTTCACTCATTTTTTTTATTACAGAGAAGCAGTAGAGCAATTTTCTGCTGAAAAGAACTTAGAAGAATCATAACAGGTCAAAAAGTTTTTGACATTATGGATTTCTATTTGCAATCTACGAGTTTATTTTGTTAATCATGTTTCCACACCTAACAATGCTAACACTGCATGGTATCCGGTGGAACCCTTGAAAGGATCTCAGAATATCCCACAGTTGAGAATCAGTGCTGTAGAGAATACCCAACATCTCATGGGATCAGTTCCTAGGACTGCTCCTGAACTGGGGTTTCCTGGTTGACATGTCAAAAAAAACTGCCAACAAAATACCTGAGCAAACTCACAATATTTACTATTTCAACAGGTAATTCTATATTTTCCTATGTATAACTGGTACAAAAGTGGTAATGTAAAATGGCTACAATTAAATTTAAACTTACCTCCACTAGGATTTTAACTGATGACTTTGCAAGTCACAGTACCATAACTTCCTTTTACTTAACTAAAATTAACTTCCTTTTACTTAACTGTTAATGATGTTTGCCTGCAACTTTTTGCAATATAGTATGCCATATTCTATAATGATATTATATTACTAAAACTAGAATACTCAGGACTTAGCCACGAATGTACAGATAATATAAATATTCTAACAGAAACAGGAATCATATTGTTACAAGTCACAGTTGTATTAAAACCTGCAGCATTAAAAAAAATTAAATCCCTTGAAACACTAGGTTTTAGGGCTGTGTAACATTGCAACAAGCTAAGCAGAATGGAGGTTTTCTTAATTAGGTCTGAAGTAGCTGTACTTGCAGTGTATGATACCACTGCTTCCATTTTCTTCTGTTAAAACGTGAAAAAAATAATTCAACTGATTAGCCACTGTATTTTTCAAAAGTCATGAACTTTCTTCCTTAGGAGTGGGAAAAAAAGTAAAAGTAAAAAGGTTTTTAGCTTGCATGGTTAAACTGTACTAACTCTAAAGGTCTAGGTCTTGGGGGAATAATAATACTTCTTCAAAAATTATAGATGGCAAAATGCTTTGTTCATCTAAAGTAAAAACCTAAAGTCATTACAAAAGGTCATAAGATTTGTTTTCTACCCATGAGGAAGGAAAAATGCCGACAACACATTCCCATGTGTGTATTTCTAAATAATTCTTAGCACATAGGATTCCTCTAGCATTACAAACCAACTTCATCTCCTATATTAAAACTCATCTGGAAAAAAGGCCGTTTACACTGTTTATAAAATACTGTCACATAAAATGTGTAAAAAAACATATTTCACTAAAAATAGCTTGCGTAAGTAAGGGATTAGAGTAGTTTCTACTGCTGTAATTGTTCCTTTGTAGTTTTTTCCATGATGTTTTTTGAACAGTGTTTTTAACTATGTTTATTAAAGTCAGCACATCAAAAAAGATCAAAGAGAAAGCTAGTGAGAACCAAAGAAACCCCAAGTGTGTTGTGTTGTCTCACTCGGGAGTTATGCAGATTCAAGTAAACAAGTGCAAATTGTTGAGGTTTTAATGAAAATTTTCTACAATTATTGAATCTGAAGTCATTCTATATAAAAACATCTGTACAGCAGATGGCTATACTGTAAAAAAGGCAAGCAATGCTCCTTTTCTTCCTTGGTTTTAACAGTACATCTGAGATGACTACTTTTGTCATTGTGCTCAGTTTGGTTCAGCAAATAATTCGTAAAATGCAGCTGCTACAGATGGTCACAATAGTTATATGACTGTAAAATCAAAGACACAGTAAAGTATTTGCGTATTAGTTTCATACTATAAAAAACTGACATTAACCCTGTTCAGTTCAAAAGGTATATCTATGAAACTTTTAAAGAAGAAAAATAATGAAGAACTGACATATATTAAATACTCCTTGCTCTCCAAAATCGGCTTCTGTCACAGCTACTGCATCTTAATTCAGTTAACTTACATGATACTTTTACATTTAATAAAACAAACCTTGCCAGTAATGCAGTATTTTTGTTTATTTTGATTACCCTTAAGAAAAAAATAACAGGTAAGTTCCTTCATAGTATTTTAAGCTTCTTTCCTAAAGTTACATTTCCACTAGGAATGCTACCAGCACTTTTCTTTCAAATTAACTAAAAAATACCTTTACATTTATTAAATATTAGTATCAAATACAGCTTTTTGTGTTTTTGAGTTACTGAAACTTAAAACAATTTTTCATTTTGCCATATTGAAATTTGTAAACTTGTGTGTAGGTGCATTCATTTTTCCTATTACAAAAACAGAAAGATACATGGGCTGTAATTGGAGGATCATGAAAGAATCTGTTGATCTCTATGTACTGCTTGGTTAGGGGCGTTTTTCATGTTAAATAACTAACTTTGATTTTTTATTAGATTTCAGCACCACTATCACGTTATTTAATACTGCTGGCAAGACTAAAAACACATTGAAGACTTGCGTATTATTTGCAGCATTTAAAAAACAAGTCCGTCTTTTGGTGCTGCCCAGGAGGATTAAGAAGCATAACTATGCAGCAGAATGCGTCTGAGGCTTAATGTGCAAGTTAAGGTAAGTTCATCTTTAAGGAGGATGCAAGCTCTAGGGTAAATGATATACACTGCTGAGTTTGCCAAATTGCTATATAGTGCAGTGACTGAGAGGACTTGGCTTTGATATCTAGAAGCTTGCTGCGGATACTGTAATGTACCATAGGAAGGTTTAATGTACAAGTGACAGACGGGACGGGATGGAAAAAAAGAGGATCAGAACACACAGAGAAAGCTAAAACTATGTAAAGGATATTAAAAATGCCCTTTACTCTACTTGATTGCAGCTCTTTCCATGCTAGGATTGAGATATGATTGGAAAAGCGTGGGAACGCATTCACTGTTCCTTTTTGTACCTCACTTTATTTACGGATAAATCAAGAATTTCAGCCTCCAGCACTTTCACAGCCTTTCATGTTCTATGAACCTTAAATTTTTCATTTTTAACTTTTAAAACAATAAAAAGGCACTGAAGCTTGTTGGCCTGAGCAGAACTTTTCTGATGAAAAAGAAATAAATCACCTAGCTTGGCCCAAAACTCATACTTCGCAACTTCAAACTACTTTCTTTATCTCTTAAGCTACTCTGTCAACTGCCTGGATCTGGCTCACTTCCAGAACCTGTAAACCCATGATTCTCAACCAGGGTGTTTTGACATCCTAGGGTGCCTTACGATCCTTTTAAGGGTGCCATGGATTGCCACACAATGTTAGCACTATTAAGTGTGCAAACATGATTTACAAGATAAACCCAAAGATTTAATGCTTTTAACACTATAGATTCTTGACCTGTTGTGGTCTTTCTGAGCTCTTTGCAACAGATTATTATTATTATGAGCTCTTTGCAACAGATTATTATTATTTTTCCATAGTCAGAATATGAGTTTTCATGGGTGCCTTGAATCTAACAAGGGGTGCCTTAAGTCTAAAAAGGTTGAGAACCACTGATCTATATGTATCATCTAATTAATTTTAGTAAGAGACTAACCAAATAGCTTATAATATAATTCAATAATTTCTCAAACCAAAACTTATGTTTGGTGTTTTCCCAATTTTATTTAAAGTGTGAAATTCCTCATTTTTTTATCTCACATTTTACAGTACAGAAAATGCAGTCACAGTTGAAAGTTTCATTTTTGGCTTGTGACTTTTCCTCCTGCTGAGAAGAACCAGTGTGTACAAATTTAGATGTTTATATACCTACAGTAGAACTCCCACAAAGAACAACTACACATTTTAAAGTCATTAAGGCTTATAAATAGTAGAGTTTTCAAGTTTTTCTCTTATGTATGCAGAGTGTGTTATCAGAATGTCTTGTCCCTGTAGGAAGTATTTATCCAAAGATTATGGTAATTGATAATAAACTCTACTAATAAATAATTATAGTGTTTTGCATTCATATATCAATACATCCATGGTTCTCAAAGTACTTTTCAAATACTGTTAAACCGTATAAAATCCCTGACAGCTCCAGGAAGTACCAAAACTATTTTTGCCAGTTTACTAATAAGGAAACTGAGTCAGATTAATTATTTAGTTCCAGGTCACACAGTGAGCCCAAGGCAAATCCAGAAAGAATGTACAAGAATCTAGTACTCAATTCTACTTATTGTGTAATGTGCAAAACAGAATAGGATAGAGCAAACTTTGCTTTTCTAATACTGATGAATTATTGTGTAAAAATTATAGTTCTAAAACTTATAATAGACTGGGAACCAAAATTCCAGTCCTCTTAAGGACACTTTGTGTTGTATAAGCTATGAAAAGGCTGGAACTGCTAGTGGGAGGTTCTTGCTGTGTAGGGGAGGAAACACTGATTCTTGGAGGAGGTATGTGTGTGGGCTGGCTGAGGGCAGTACAAACTGGGGAGACAGAAGGGCAGAACTGGTTATACTCAAATCTCTATTGGTGCAGGGAGCCTTATGTCAGCATTATAAATTAAGGATGTCCCCATGTAGACCTGGATCAGAGGAGTGTAACTAGATTACTGAATCCTATTCCCCACCTCATGCACAGTATTAAGATCAGATATACAATCATGGATTAAGCACACTGGATTCTGCTACAGATCTGCTGTGTAACCAAGAGCAACTTAAAACTCTGTACCTCACTATCCCCATTTTAAAGGCCAGGTACTGACATTACAAGGAAACTGGTATAAGTGACTGGAAACCAGTCTACACCTGTAACCGAACAGAAATTCAGCATACTGGTTTAAAAATGGCAGAACGCAGTCTAAGGTAGACCTGGATCGATGTCGTATCAGATTTTATTCAGTTAGGTTAGACTGGTCTCTTGAACTTCTGTATGAGATCCCCTACTGACTCAAGTTAGGTCACTGTCCACTTGCATCCCACGCTGCTTTGCAGCTCTCCACTAACCCCCATCCCCCCTAAGGGAGGTGCACTGCTCCAGCCAAGCAGCTAGCCAGCCCCATACCAGCAGAGAATCTCTCCCCAGCCCCGCATCCTGCCTCTGGCCAGATGAGAGCCACAAGGGTGGTGGTGGAGGGGAATGGAGGATTTTCTTGCACAGACCCAGCTCAGCTCTCCTAGCTCCAAGCCAGCACTGAATCTCTCTGCTCCTCCAGCTCCTGCTAGCTGTGAGCTAGAGCCTGATGGGGGTGGAGGACAACGTGGGATGGAGGCTTCTGCTGCATAGACTTGGCAGCCAATTGGGGTGGCCCACAGACTCAGCAGCCAATTGGGGTGGCCCAGCAACTCAGCTGCACTTGGCAGTGGGGAGCTCACTGGGGGTTGTGCAGGGATGACTTCAACCTGGTGGCCTTGGTCAGTGCAGGCAGCCTGCATGCCCCCGCACCAAAGAGTGAACGTGTGTTCTGTTGTTTCCCAAATTAACCTAGGGTGCCTGTAACTTAGATTGCTTCTGCCTCAGGCTTTTTGAACAGCTGTACCTGGTCAAAATGAGTAATATAATGTCACTTACAGAAATAAGTAGCAATATATATTTTAAAAATATCTTACCTGGAGTTTTATGCCCAGCTTTGATGCACAGGCTTCCACTGAGGTTTGATAAAGATGCTGACAGGCAAGGTTGATTAGGGTGTGGAACGGTCTCCAGAGAAACAACCAATTGAACAGTATGAATGGAAATTTTTTGAAAGCAGGAAACAGCTCCCCACAACTTTTCTTGGACAAAAACCTTTTGCCCTTCATCAGCATGTACTACAGGGAGAGGATCCTTTATATAGGACAAGCTGCGTGCCGATGTGTCATCTTTGCTTGGAATAGCATCGGTTGATACAGAAGTCTCTTTGCTGGTCTCATTATCATTTGGATTCATGATTTTTTCTAGAAAATTATTTATTTGATCAAGTTTGACAAAGCTCAAGTTTGCTTTCAATGGCTTTGATACATCCACATTGATGTCAGCTGCGGAAAAGAATTAAGAAAGGCAAAAACATTAACAAAAGTTGACATACTGCAATTATTTTAATACAAAAAATGCCTTTTAATTTTAAATCTAGCAAATACGTATAGCAATATTTCTTCTAGGATTCATTTATGTCACTGTATCAATAGTAAAACACAAGAGAACAGCTTTTCCCTAAATAAACTGGCTTTGACGAATCACTAAAATTGTTAAAGAACAGTGACCACTGTTTATGATTTGAAGGAAGGAAACCTAACAAACCTACATTTATTTCCTTGTATTTTTTCAGGCATCACCATGGACTTCTGAAAACAGAGACCTAATCTCAGCATGTGGGAGGATAAGTGTATAAATCCTTGTCCATCACAATGAAATATACTCCTCCTTCCCTTCAGTTTTAATCACGCAAATATAATGTATATAAACTCTGAAAACCCTCAAGCCGACCATGGAAATTTTCACCACATTTAAATAAATAGATAATGTATACATTTTTGTTTTTCTCTCAGTGATCATGTAATAATTCTTAATATATTTTTGTGCTTAAATGTGAAATACAAAACAAACTTAGATTTCTTTGCTAAAGTACTGGAGGCAGAAGACAGCACACAAATAACCTTTTAAAATATAGTTTTCCTTTCTGTAAAATCCTCGTAATATTTTCTGGTTGGCTTTTCTTGCCTTCCTTTTTTGTGTCCTTGTGTGAAAAGGTATTTAGCAGAATTTGCAGATTTGTTGGACTCTGCCAGGGCCACACTGTGCTATAGCCTCAACTTGCAACCTACGGGCTGCCAACTGTGCACGTTAGCACCTGTGCCATCCCAGCCCCCTCTGGTTAGCTGAAAATCTCACAGTCCATCATTATGAGGACACTCAAATACTACGGAATGCACCGGTCACAATGAAATTTCTGGTAGTTGTGATGCTGCACTCTAGCAAAATACCAAGAAGGTTACTGCACAGCTGCCATGTCGAATTTAGCTAAAAATTATTTCTGTGTTACTAAATGCTTCTCACAGCTAGCTGGTGATGGAATTCTGCAGAGACGTCTAAGTTTAATTGGTTTTAATTTTTGCTTTGAAATTCAGCTTTTACTCAGTACTAAAGCAAAAGCTTCTTCCTTGGGAGGGGAAAACCTTTTTCACTTTGCTGGTGTTTGCAGCTGCAGAACAAAATCTGATCACTTTCATTTATGCATCTAAGCTGTACAAAATGTTAACAGTAAATGCAGCACCACTTGAATCCACATTTACAATAAATTCACACTGGAGACAATGTTTGTTGGAAAGTTCACACAGGCTGATGAACCTTTCCATCAAAACTGGGCTAAGTCTCAAATAATTCTGAAGTAACTACTTGTGCTTTTTACTCAAAACCACGTGAGATTTGTGGTGCAGCCAGATGAACCTGACTCCTCTGCTCTTTATGGTCAATAGAACTTTCTGTTGCAAGTCAAGGGGAAGGTTGAGGGCCTTACACTCTGATCAGGAATGCTTAACATTAATAGAGATGGCAGTGAATCTGAAGCACATGCTGAAGGGCGTCCTTGACTGTGGGCCTTAGACACACATCCTTAAAGTTATTCCACAATGACAAGATATATACTTGCTACTGGCTGGGTCAGACTTCAATGATGTCTATAGGGAGAAAGTTCAGGATCTGATACAAATAACATTTTCTAAGAAAAACAGTACTTCACTGGCAGGAGTTAGCTTAAAATTAAAGCTAAAGAACCTCTAACACTATTTGAAAAAATAACTTTCTGAAAATATTTCCTTTTGTGCTTAAACTTTCCATGTTAAATTGAAAGCTAGAGCAAATGCTATCTGAGACTGGGAAATACTAGAGAGGCACATACAGAAGTCAGAAAGATGGGCAGAAGATAAAAAAATAACACCCTGCCCCCCCCATCAAAAGAAAAAAGAAGGAAGGGCATGCTATGACTGTAAGGGGTAGATTTTTAAACATATTTAAGTTCCTAAAGAAACAGATGGCGTGATGTAGCTGTGATGTCCCAGGAATTATGCGAGAGTCAAGATTTTCATGGGTGAAAATTTTTTTTGGACCAACTGCATAGCAGGGATAAAGACAACCCTGCATTATAAATCTTGTCTAACTTTATCATGACCATGAAGTTGGTTCAATACAACATATCACCCACGAAAATCCTTGCTTCTCCCATAGGCTAGGTACAGACATTAGACTTTTACTAGTATAAGTGCTAGGAAACCGGTTTAAACCCTTAGCAGTACAGATGTTTAGTGCACACAGACTGGTTTAAAAGTGGCAGAACCCAGTCTAAGATAGACCTGGATCAATGTGTACTCAAACTTAATCAATTTAGGTTAGATCAAAGAATCAAACTTCTGTACCAGATCCACTAACAATTCACGTTAGGTTGCTGCTCGCCAGGATCCCAGGTGCCTTTGCTAGCTCCCCCTCACAGTGAGGCATGCTACCATTCACCCCATGCTTGGCTGCTCAAGCTGAGCACCCAGCCAGCCCTGCTCCCGGGCTGTCAGGGTGCCTATACAGTATGCAGCTAGGCTGCTCCAACATGATGCAATTACAGTGCGTCAGAGCAGATTTGATTAATTGAGTCTGCTGGGGCATGGTAATTACTGTGCTCCAGCAGATTCCAGTGTCACGTGTTGAAAAATGGCACTTTAACTTTGATGAGCTTTAGTTAAATCACCCCCAACATGATTTTTCAGTGCAGGGACGCTGATACACGTGATGCTCTGAGCACTTTATTTAGAGTGGCAGAGCTGCTCTAATTAAAGCGCCCGCCTTCCCCCCCGCTCCACACACACTCCTGGAGTATGTGTATAAATACCCTCACAGAGCCAAGTCAGCACAGTGGCGGATGATAGCAGCGGGGGAGAGGAAGGGGTGCTGAGCTTCTTTGGGCTCCTTTGGTTGTACTTGCTTGCAAGGGGCATAGGGGTACTTGGGTGGGTGTGTGGGATCCCACCCAGCGCCTATGCCCTACACAAGTGGGTGCAACCCTAGGGAGCATGACTGAGCTGCAAAGGATGGGCCAGCTGCTTGCACCTGACAGATGCCTGTGGCTGATGATGACAGAGGAGGGGGAGGGAGGTGTGCTCCCTCATACCCAGCAGCCAATCAGGGTGGCCAGGTCTGAGCTTGGCAGTCTCCGGCTGTCTGGGAAGCCCACTTGTAGGCAGCCCGAGTGCCACCCAACCTGCTGGCCATGGTCAATGCATGCAGCCTGCATGTCGTTCCCCAGCCCCAAGGGCAAATATGTATTTTGTTCACCCCAAAATAACCTACGCCACTTGCAGAAACCTGCATAAGCTTTACTGATGCTGCCTTGGGCTTTTTGGATGTCTTCACTTAGTCATAAAGAAGCTAGTGGGCACTCAGTGGGATTTTCTAGAGCACTGAGATGTCTAACTTCCCTGGAAATCAATGGATCTTAGAAGCCCAGGTGCTTCTGAAAAACCCATAGGGTACCTACCTATTTTTAGGTACATAAATATATCTAAAAATGTGGTCCCAACACTCAATCTTTACAAAATTCATCATTCCACCCCTTTCATTATGCAGAGGGAGAATGACAAATCAGGTTACAGCCTCATGCGTCAAGAGCCCCCCAAAGCAATGAAAGAAAAGACAGAAAGAGACGTTCTAAGTAAATAAACACATTTTTAAAAAAGTGTAAAAATGTGTGTGCAATATTTTCCAAAACACCTGAGTAACTCTTCCCACTGGGATTTGGATTCATAAACTATTAAGGCAGTTCTGAATTTTTTAACCTATTAGATTAGCTTTATGCATCTACATAATGGCTATATAGGATGAAATTAAAACATGTTCTTTGTACAACTCTGTAAGTAAATATTAAATGTAAATGGCAAGGAGTAACCTCATTCATATATATTTCACTTCTTTTTCAATATCACATTTGATATGATTCTTAATGCTAGTATCATATTTTATAGGCATAAAGTATAAATGTGCTATAATACTTATCTTGAACACAAGTGACACACTAAAAACCTAGCATGAAGTGCATAAGAGAGCCCTAAGGAACAGATGAGGAATTGTCCAACAATGCTCTGTTGGGTTCTTTAAGATAAAGACAAAAGTGCTAATTAGGCCAACTAGGACTGAGGTGCACTGGCAGCACTGGGTAGGGAAACTTGCATAGGACCTGTCTCAGTATGTCTGTACTTAATCAGTGCCATTAGTCACTTAGGCTAGGAACTGATATTCAAAATGCAAGAGCCTGATTCAATCTTTTCAGTTTAGTCTAACCTGCCTAGGTTGAACCAGTTGGTAACAGGTTCAACATCAACAGGACAAACCTTCTCTCTGGACCGATGAACCGTGAGCACATGCCTGAAGTTGCTCAGGCCAGGAGCCAGGGAGTGCTAAAGCATGCCCTCGGCTGCAGGGAAGCTGTGTTGGGAGGGGCATGTCCAGGCTGAACTGGCCAGGGAGGGGTTTCATTCCCCCCCCTCTATCCCACCAGCAGGGGCCTGAGCTGGGTCTGCCAGACACTCCCCCCTTGCTGCTGCAGCAGTGGGGCACCATGGCCTCTAAGGCAGATGGGGGCAGGGAGGAGGTTGTCTCCCCTCTACCCCTATTGGCAGCTGGGTCTGACTGCTGTCACTGCCACGCTTGCTCCCAGTGGCAGAATAAGCCCCCTGCTGTCCCCTCTGCCAGACACCGGAGGTAGGAGGAATAACCCCTGTCCTTGCCCCCCTCCCTTAAGGGCCCTGCCC
>NW_017728992.1:160885912-160891280 GCF_001723915.1 Gavialis gangeticus | reverse complement strand
GGGCCTGAGCTGGGTCTGCCAGACACTCCCCCCTTGCTGCTGCAGCAGTGGGGCACCATGGCCTCTAAGGCAGATGGGGGCAGGGAGGAGGTTGTCTCCCCTCTACCCCTATTGGCAGCTGGGTCTGACTGCTGTCACTGCCACGCTTGCTCCCAGTGGCAGAATAAGCCCCCTGCTGTCCCCTCTGCCAGACACCGGAGGTAGGAGGAATAACCCCTGTCCTTGCCCCCCTCCCTTAAGGGGCTCTGACTGGCCATGCCCCTGCCCCACTGCTATAGCCGGAGGGGGTAGGGCCCTTGTTGGGGGCAGCAGCCCCTTGTCATAATGTCAGGAAGTTCTGCCCCCAGAGCACCGCAGCCAGGTCTACCTGGCCTGGCCGCAGCAACAGCTGCTGGCACCGCTTGGTCTAAGCAGTGGCAGCAGACTCAGTCTGTGCTTGGGGCCAGCCCCCTCCCAGCAGGAGAGCCTTATTCTACTGGACGGTGCCCCGAGTGCAGACTGGTGGCTGTGGCTGGGCCGGGCAGATCTGGCTGTGGTGCACCAGGGGCAGAATGGGGAGTAATTCAGTTCCCGCCCTCCCCCCACTCCTGCAAGGCCCTGCAGGCAGCATCTAGCCCTGCTTCTGCTGCTACCCGGATGCTGGAGCAGCAAGTGGGAGTGACTGTGACTAGGGCAGTAGCTCCCATGCCCGTTTCCCCAAGTGCCAGCCTCTTCGTAGTGGGGACTGTACTACGGGGCTGGCAGAGCTGCTATGGAGCACGGTGGCATTGGGGGGGCTTGCAGGACTTTGGCCTGCTCTGGACACTGGTACTGCTGTGCACAGCCCCCACAGCGCTGTTGTCCCACAGCACATCACCTTCTCTGGGACAGGGCTCATGCTCCCCAACATTACAACAGGGGCTGCTGAACCCAACAAGGGCCTTGCCCATTCCTCTACTAGCATAACTAGATAGGGCTCCTTGAAGGGGGGGGGCAGGGATGGGGGCCTATTCTGCTGCAGGAAGTGAGTTAGAGAGCAATGGTGAGCAGACCCAGCTGCCAGTGGGCATAGAGGGGAGACCAGCCCTCCTTCCTTGCCCCCTCTGCCTCAGGGACCATGGTGCCCCACTGCTGCAGCAATGAGTGGGGAGTGCCCAGCAGACCTAGATAGATAGAGGGGAATTAAACCCCTCTCTGGCCAGCCCCCCTACCCCTGCCTGTCCCTGCTCTGGCTGGGAAGCAGAGGGGTGGGGCCAACCCGGCTGGGCTGGAACAGACCGTCCAGCCCAGACAGTATGCTGGGATGCTGGGGGAGTCTGGTTCAATTAAACCAGGAAAGGGTCTGGGACAGATATTGCATAAACTGGTTTGAGCCAAATCAGTTAAGTCCAATACTGCATTCAACCAGGTTTATATCAGAATGGTTTCAGCCATTTTGAAACTGGTATAAGTGTCCCCACATTTAAAAAGGTGGTGGGGCTGCTTGAACTAAAGCTCATTGAATGAGCCTGGAGCATTGAATGAGCTTTAGTTCAAATGCCCCTGTTGCCATTTTTAAGCATGAGGACACTGATACAGGAGACACAGCAGTGCTTTACAGAAGCTCTCAGAGCCACTTTAATTAAAGCATCACCCTCCCCCACCCCTGGAACACATGAAAAAGTGCCCTTACTTTCATAAGCACTGAATTCATCCAAAAAAAAAATAGTGCTAGAAATTTAGTTCTAAAATGTAGTGCTAGAACACAGGAGCAATACAAAACAGGCTATGTGGATAGCTTAAGTATTTTTCACATTGTGTGTCACACAGCAAAAGTGTTGTCATGCTTACTAATCTGACAAAGTTTTATAGTTGGTTATTATTATTCAGTGAATCAGACCTTAAAGAAACTGGTGGCAGCCAGGAGAATAATTGCAGAAAATTTAACATTGGAGCTTTCATTGCAAATATTTTAACAAACTCATAATGACAGAGATTATTTTTACAACTAGGAAAAGATTATGCAACAGGATTCTTTGGCATTGTAAGTAAAATAAATAAATAAATAAATTGAGCAACCCATGTATTTAGTCTTTACTCTGTTTTACATTTTGTCCTTAGCACTGCAAAAGTAATATTAACACTTGCTAAAAGAAAAACACAGTTAAAGTGACAGATAAATTATATCTCTCAGAAGAAATCAGTGACATCATAAAGGGGCAAACTACAGTGACAGGTGAAGATAGGTGAAGTTTTCAAGCAGTTCCTTAAAACTCCACAATGGGTAAAGGGCCACTAAAAGCTCTGGATCTCTCCAGGAGGGAGCTCCCAAGGTATAAGAACTGAGTAAAACAGCTGAAGACCACCTTTTGAGGATGATTTCACCAACCTAGGAATGGAGGCAAGGCACATGTCCTAGGAATGGAGGCAAGACTACAATGGGTCACGCAGCAGAGATTGCAGGCAGCATGCTACCTCAGGCAGGGACACACAGGCCACGGTAACCAAGACAGCCCTTCAGAATTGTCTAAATTCACCAGAACTAGGATGGTGCAAAGGTGTCTAAAAAGTCACCTTTGGATGCACGAACTTCAAGATCTCTGCTTCATCCCTGTTCATCTGCTTCATATGCAGCACAGAATTTCATAGATTCAAAACAGGATAGAAACACCCTTGGTGGTTTGAGTCTCACTGTTAATAAACGATTAAGGGATCCTTATATATGCCAACAGATTGTGATCAAGGAAAATGTATGCAAATTAGCCACAGGTAAAACTGCACTAGAAGATACAGAAAAACATTTTTTTGTCCAATAGGAAATGCAACTGAATTAATCTGCTTGTCTGTCTCCTGTGCTTTTTTCTTTGTTCCGTTACCACATATATCTTTAGATTACCAAGTAAATCCACGTCTGTCAATTATTAGTTTCTAATTACCCTTCACAACTTTCTGAACAGCTACTAGGAAACAGAATGATTAAATGACTATTGAGTTAAAAGGAGATTAGACAAATATAAATAAATTACACATATTATATGCTCCCACCACACCAGGAGATGACTTAACAGTGTAAGGAAAAGAATCGCATTGCAGTAATGAAATCAGAGAGGGAGTTCAGGTCCCAGAGGTTATTCTATGGAGTTTATGTTAATGCACACCTTGTGGGGGACCAAAAATCAACTGGAATAGTTTCCTGAAAACTGTTTCCAGCTATTTTCTCATTTAAAATGTTCCAACTTCACTTGACCCATTAGTCATCATATTACTTACATTTATTATGTATTTTGAAATCTATTACAAAAAAACCAATGGATTCAATATGGCCCGTTTTAACAAAATCATAACATCTAAAAAAGAAAACCTATAATCAGCTTTCTGAAATTTCTGCCTGAAACAATTTCTTCCTCTGTCATTTTATTACTAAAGTATGACAAAACTATCTTTAGGTACAGACTTACAGTATTGTGAATATCTCCCCTCTTTCTACACAGGTACACTGTAATGGAGTCTTTGTATTCTGAGTTAGGGACAGCCATGTAATTCAAAAGGAGTAGATCCATGGGTAAGTATTGATAAAATAATCCCAGCGAGTAGAATAAAAGGTTCTATATGCTCATGTAACAATCTGATAATATACTACTATGGGTACTCCTCACTTAATGTCATCCCGGTTAACGTTGTTTCTTTATTACGTTGCTGATCTATTAGAGAACATACTTGTTTAAAGTTGCACAATGTTCAGTTATAACATTGCTTGGCCGCCGCCTGCTAGTAGGTAACTACTGTGATGTAATTGGATTCGTTTAACATTGTTTCGCTTAAAGTCGCATTTTTCAAGACTGTAACAACAACGTTAAGCATGGAGTAGCTGTACTTGACCAAGTCAGAGTTCTTCTGCTGATAATTACTATAGATATTTTTGAATCAGTTTTCTCAAAAGTATTTCCAATAGAGAATAAGCCCTAGCTCAAGGCAGGTTCATCCCTGACTAAACCATCCTAGCCAAGTGTCTGGCGAGCCTTCCCTTAAAAATTTACAGGGATGGAGATTCCACAAGTTCTTTGGCACTACGTTCCAATGCTTGACCACCCTCAGAAAGTTATTCACTCTAGACATACTCTAACAAGCCTGAAAAATAAGCCTGGATCTGATCTTGGGGAACTTCTGAACCTGATGTTGACAGGAGACATCTGTAGAAAGGCTGAAATCCCAAATTAAAACTAAAAAGGATCACCCCAAGGGAGTTTCCCTCCCACTTTGGCAGTCAGAGTTTTCACTATTAGGGAACTAATGATTTTGATTATTATTAATCATCATCACAGGACTGCTCTGACCATTCTCTAGGGCAAGCACAGTTTAGTGAAGCCATCATGGGATTGGGCATGAGTCACAGAATCATAGAAAAGTAGGTCTGGAAGCAACCACCCGAGGTCATCTAGTCCAACAGTGTATCCTGCAAGAGGTTGGACTACATGACCCATGAGATCCCCTTCAAATCTATCTTTTAATCTGCTTTTGGTATATATGAAATATAAATAGAACTTAAAACTAAAAATATCTGTATTACCTCTTACTCTTCTGAACATATGTATGTATGTTGTAGCATGTTCATCCAACAACTAAAGAGTTTAACACAACACACTTTAACTCAGAATAGTTATGTATTTGACTTGTAGTTGTCACCATTACAAAGCCTATAGATATGGCAAAGTTATATCAGAGATACTTCACATGTCTCTTTACACTCACATGTTTCTTTACACTTAGAAAGAGAAATACAAAGGTTCAAAGTCTATTCTGCCTACTAGGTATCTAATATTTAACAATTGCTCATGTAGGAAAAACACATCACCTCCAGAAGGCAATCCCATTCAGCTGTGATGAAGCATATAGTTCTTCCATTCTCTCACTAGGCAAAGTCCCATGTGTCCTTTGTGTTGGGAACCACCTCACTCAAACATCTTCTTGAATCAGTATTTCTGACTGACAGCAGCACTGACTTCAGTGAAAAGTAAACCACAGGATGAAGAGTAGGAAGGGCTACCCACCTTTTGCCTAGTAGCCTTGTGCCCAGGATCTAGGAGACTTATGTCATTACACCCCACTTATATTATTCTGGCCCTTAGTCTCAATTTTATTTAGGCATTTTATCTAATGACCACTGAATATAACACATAACAGGCCTGTGTGAAGCAGCTAGTATTCGCTTGAGATTCAGATTTGGCCAATTCAGGGGACAGTGATTCAATGTGGTGATTCGAATCACTGGCCTGAATCTGATTCAGAGATTCAGCTGCGGCCAAATAAGCTGAATCGGGCAGGCCCCATCCGCCGCCCACTCTCCCAGCCCCATCAACGGCTGCCACACCTGGACCCAGCTCCCTGCTCTGAAAAAAAAAAAGCCAAAAAA
>NW_017728992.1:160882010-160885593 GCF_001723915.1 Gavialis gangeticus | reverse complement strand
GGGGGGGGGGGGGGCAGAGGGAGGATGATCCCTGCTATACCCTACTGTGTGGGGGTCTCTGCCATGAGCCCTCCCAACCCCTGCCCGCTCTCCCAGTCCCCCCTCCCCCATGGCTGCCCCACCTGGCCCCAGTTCCTGGGTCTTTAAAAGCAAAAAACAAAAAAAACCCAGACTCACCAACTACTGCCAGGCAGGGGAAGATCCCCACTGCTCCCCATGGCCCTGCGCTGCATAGATTCAAAGGCTAAGTGGAACCTAGAACTCAGGTATCCCAGTCCCTGGGTAAATGCCCTAACCACCTAGCTCCTAGGCAAAACTTTGGAGGTCCTCTTCCATCTTCTCTCACCCAGCCACATTCTTTACATAGCCATTGCTGTTTTGCCATCAAAGCAATTTGGCACTTACGAGGATTTTTTACTTCCCAGGTAGAATTGGATTGCAACAGAATTTAGGTGGAGACATGGAGGCAGCTGTTCTATTTATTTCTGAAAATGCACAGGATCTTTTCAAACCCAAATAAAGGTATAAAAGGAATGTAGGTAATAGCAGTGTTGTGGCTCCTACATGTGACAGAACAGAACGTAGATACCTAGACACCACATAACAGATACTGAAACATCTTGCAGCTGAACCTAAGTGTCTAAGCTCCTGCTGAAGGCAATGGGTTTGATATTAGGAGGTGCCTTATTTGAAAATATTAATAGAATTTTTTCACAATTTATACATTACCTGCATTATGTTAAGCATTTTATGCTTAATTGGTTAATCAGAAGAGAAACTTCATGACAAAACAGAATAACCTCATAGGTACAGGATCTTTTAATTGAGAAAAGAAACAAAGAAGAAAATTTACTTCCTTGGTCTTTTCACGTCTTATGATTGAAAACAGGTTTTTTCCTACCGTCCCAGAGGAATGGAAGATGCCCAAACCTTTTGCCCAGACTAATATCTGTTTGGAACTAGTAAAGAGACCTAGACCTAATTCCACAATTCTCAGATGTCACAGTTAATGATGTAGTAGGTTCTTGCCTATGAAAGCTTATACTTCTCAGGACCAGATAGTTCCACCTTGCCTTATCTTCTACTTGACTTCAGATTAATACAGGTGTGTGCTAATGGTAAACTCAGTGACAGAAGACAACACTGTCTTATCTATCTAGGCAGAACAAAGATTTTGGCCACTCACTCATGATACAGGGGGATACCCATTAATAAGTTTAAATATGAAGGGAAACTTATTTTAAAAAGGGATGAAAAGACTGAATAAAAAGAGAAAAGAGGAGAAGGTGTGGAAAAGTTTCCAGGAAGAACTATGGAAAAATATGATTGGAAAGGAGAAAAGTAAATGATGAGATGGAGATTGGAAAAACCTAAATGAACAGGTTTACGCATTTGGGCCTCCGCTTCTTTGACCAGATAGATCTTATATAAGCCTTGGTTCAGATGATCAACTTGGATTCTAGGAAGCCCCTTTTACTAGGAGTGCCTGTGCTCCAAAGAACCTAATCACAAGTTTGCTTAGATATGGTGGTGGCAGCTGTATTTTTTTAAACATGTATTGTGCTGGAAACAACACAAGAAGCATTCTCCTCCACTCTGTCCACAGGACTCAAATACTTAGATTGTGTATTGGGTTTTGATACCATGGGAGACTTGGAAGTCTCATTCATGGTGAAGAACAGGCTTTTTTAGGAAAAGACTTCAAAGACTTTTTAGGAAAGTTTTCAAAGACTTAGGCAGAAGCAGGTTCTATTCTTATAGGTTCTCTCATGACATTTCTGAGAAGGCCTTGTGGCTACCACAGATATTAAATGAGTCATTTCCTGAAACCAAAAAAAAACACTTTTATGCCTATCTAAAGCAAAGACATTTTGGACAAGAGAAACACATTTTCAACACAGGTTTTATTCTCCATTTTACTGCAAATCGATCAGATTTTCAGAATGGAAAACTAGGATGTTATGTTCATGGGTGCATAGGTAAGCTTTTGGCAAAGAGAGCCTCTATATTCCTTTTTGCCAGGATACATTGTGCGGCACATCTGAGGGGAGATGGAGTCTAGGAGAGCTGGTTGTACCTTAAAGAGACTTATATGGAGGGTGCAAGTGCACACAATTCTGGTACAAAAAAAGGACAGAAAGTGTAGCAAGACAGCAGCCTAACTAATCAGTACATTCTTGAATGAGTTAAAACTCAAAAACGGATTTTTACAAAAAGTAGAAGTTTGGCCATGTTACTAAGGATAAGGGTATAGCAGAGAAAGAACAGGAAACGTGTAGGTCCATTAGGGTATGGGGAGGGCAATCTAGTAATGGATGTGTTGAAGGCTGAATTATTTAATTATTTTACTTTAGTCTTCATGAATAAGGTCACCTCTTAGATGATAAGAGCAGCTGGTGGCATGCATAATCAGCCTAGAGTAAGGACGAACATATTAGAGATTACTTAGAGAAACTGGATGTTTTCAAGTTTGCAGGACTGTGGATAAGTTGCATCTTAGAACAGTCAACAAGGTATTAGCTGAAGTAATTGGAGAGCCACTCAGTATTCTCTTTGAGAATTTGTGGAGGTTGGATGAGGTCCCAGATGACTGGAAAAGGGCAAATATAGTGTCCATTTTAAAAAGAAGGGCAGAAGGAGGGTTCAGGAAATCACAGCTCAGTCAGTTGGACCTCGATAGCCAGAAAAATTATGAATCACATCATCAAGAAATCTACTTCTAAGCACCTAGAGAATACCAACAAGATTACGAACAGCCAACATTGATTCATCACAAACAAGTCTTGCTTCAGCAATTTGATTTTATTTTATGGTAAGATGATGGGCTTTGTAGATGTGGGGAGAACAGTGTGCTAGACCTTGACTTTAGTCAGGCTTTTGACACCATTTTACAAGATATTCTCATTAGTAAGATAAAGCAATACAATCTAGATGCAAATACTGTAAGGTGGACACATAACTTATTGGATTAATGTGCTCTAAGGGCGTGTGTAGACGAAACAGGGGTTTACTTCACCCTAAATTGAAGTGGTGGGTTTTTAAAAACACCGCTTCAATTTAGGGAGAAGGAAACCCCCGTATTGTGTACACCCATGTCTTACCTGCCTCTCTAGCAGTGGGGAGGGGAGGGTGAGCTGCCAGCAGTTTGAGAGGTCCCTGGGCTGCGGGAGGGAGGGGGAGGGGCTGGTGCCTCCCTCCATAGCAGTGGCGCCCCCCCCCCTCCCCTTGGCCAGTGGCACCCAGTTCAGGCAGTCCTGGTGGCATGACAGCCATGGAGAGAAGGACTGGGTCCCTGCACAGCTGATGCAGGCAGGCAGGCTTGCAGGGGTGGGGGGGGAGAAATCAGGCTTGCTGCCTTTTTTTTTTTTTCCTCCTTCTGTGCAGCATGCATTCCTGGGCTGCAGCCAGGCTGCCTACACAGCTCCTAAGCTGCATGGAGCTCAGTGCTTCACTCCACGGCTGTATTGCAGTGAACTAAAACTCCTCGCAGGTGTTTTAGTCTGCTGTGCCCCGAAGTCATTCAAGGCACATTACATCGCTGAATGTGCTACAGCAGCTGGAATTAATGCACAATATGCTGCCA
>NW_017728992.1:160855266-160877010 GCF_001723915.1 Gavialis gangeticus | reverse complement strand
TGGAATTAATGCACAATATGCTGCCAACACATCCAAAAACCATTTATCAGCTCTGTTATCAGCATTTATCACCCCAAAAGTCTCTCTCATTATTTCCAGCTCTTCTTAAATACATTTTTCCAAGGAAGGAACGGAGGGACATTACCAGCTACCCATTGATTAGCTCCAAAAAGCCCTAAGCCAGCACTGTCCCTCCTGTCTTTCTTTCATCTCCCACAGCACTAACCATAGCCAGCATGTGATATGCTAGCTAATGCTGATAGGTGTCTGAGTAAGGCAGAGTGGAAGGGGAAATCCTTGCTTCAGCAAGGAGTGGGGTGTTGGGAGGGGAGTAGGAGGAAGCCAGGCAGATGCTGCTGTGTCTGCAGTCTCTGCTGGAGCTCCAGCCAGGGGGCAGAGGGGAGGGGCCAGCCCTGCTGGTCTGAAGCAGAGAGCAGAGCCTCGTCCAGGGTTGCAAAGCAACCGGGATGCTGGAGTACTCTGACTTAATTTAAACCAGGAAGGGGTCTGGGACAGACCGTGCATAAAACGGTTTGAGCCAAATCAGTTAAGTCTGATACTACATTCAACCAGGTTTAGCTTGTGGCAGGCCAGTAGGGGGCGCTCCTGCGTTGAGCCACCCACCTCACTGCGCCCGACCACCTTCCAGGCTCTGAGTGCCTCCCTAGGGGTGCCTCGCATTCGGCTGACCCCCTTCCTGGAGCACACTTGCTAGCCTGGGGGGTAACGTAAGCTGCTACCACCCCGAGAAGGGACTCTCTCAGCCCTGTGTCCTCAGGGAAACACAGGTCTAAATAGTCCTACGGGTACTCAACCCAGTACAGGCACTTGGGGCACTTCCCAAAATCGGGGGCCAAAAAGGAAAGTCTCCCTTAGTCCGCAGACCTAAGGGACCTCTTAGGCATGATTTAGACCCACCCCTCAATAACTCTCCTACACCAGTCACAAAGGAGAACTTTATTGAATACAGAGGTAGGGTGAAAATAGGGTACAAGATAGAGCGTTATCATAGAAATCCCATACAGCAAAACAGTCTGGCTGAGGTAGCCTTTTGATCACGCATCTGAGTTACTGCTAGCTATATATCTCATCAGATCTCGAGTAGCTTACTCACAAGCATCATCCTGAGGCTGTTGGGGATTCCCTCTGGAGGCAGGCTGTTCCCAGCTCATGAGTTATGGGGGAGAGAACCAGTTTCAGATGGTAAACTCCTCTCTAAGTCTGAGTCCCCCACATGGCTGCTGCCCCCTCCTCCTGGGCAGTCTTAACTTATATAGCCCTGTGACCTTGTTCACCTGGTCCAATGGAGGCCAGCACCTGTTGGCTGTCGGCCAACCAATTTGAAATACATCACTAGTTGCCAGGCAGACTCTAGCCCACCAAGTAGAAACACCCCCACCCAGGTCGCTGATACCAGTCATGTAGCCAGAGGGAGCAGGCTTCCTCCCTCCCTCAGGAATGTAGCCAGCTCAGGTTACCTAAAGAGATAGGGTAAAGGCGTGTCTCCTCTGCTGGGCCCATCTTAACCAAACTGTCACTGCACAGAGATTTTGGGGAGAAACAAGGGTGGCTTCCTGCCACATAGCTCATACCAGCTTTAGCCATTTTCAAACTCATATATGTGCACTGAACATCAGTTTGAGATAAACCAGGTTGAATGTAGTATCAGACTTAACTGATTTGGCTCAAACTGGTTTATGCAATGTATGTCACAGACCCCTTGCTGGTTTAAATTAAATCAGACTCCCTGTGGCAGTGCACTGCTGGTGTCTGCCACTTTAAGGGCTGAGCCAAGGAGCCAGCAGGTGCTTGATTGTGGCGGCCATTTTAGATCTCTGGCCACCTATATAAACAGAGCGGTTTGCTGTTGGCAGGCCAGGCAGAAACATCGCCTGGCTGCAGGCTACACCTGGAGGTAAGGGCAGGAGCTTAAGGGGATGGTTTGGAGGCTCCTGGTCCTGGGCATGACCTAAAACTGCGCCTTGCCAGGAGTGGGTGGCCTGATGGGGTCCCAGTGGTGCAGGAGTCCCTAGGAAATACTAGGCCAGTCAACCACCCTAGTGAAAGGCGGATCAGGGCACCTTAATAGCCCCAGCTCCCACAACTGGGTGGGTTACCCGATAGTTGGGCCAAGAAGGCTAGAGAGGGGGCTAGAGGCTCAGAAACCTGAGTTAAAACACCCTCGACTGGTAAATGCTGGGGCCAGGACCCGAAAGGTCAAAAAGGCCAGAGGCCCACCATAAGGGACACCCAGAGCTGAGAGGCTGGGGTTTCTGACTGGCCTTGGAGGTGAGGCCAGGGCCGGTGTGGCCAAAGGTCCCGGAGGGGCCACACCTAAGAGGGGGAAGAGCTCAGGGAGTTAGGCAGTACAGAATAAGGGTGGAGTAGGCTGCCTGATTGGAGGGATCTATTTGGGGTCTTGACTGAAGGATTCTGGGTCCCAGTGTGGGGCCAGTAATGCTATAAGAACTGTAGAAGCCATCTGCAAGGCTTAGGCTGCAGTGTAGGGCAGGAACGGAGCTGCAGATAGCGCCCCCTGGCATCTGGGCAAGAAATGGGAAGCCTCCCACCTAATTAATATCCTAATTATATATCATCCAGGCATGGCAGGAAAGGAGGTGGGTGGCTGCCCATAGAAACAGGTGGGTGGGCCAATGTCAGATAGGCCCTGAGGAAGCCCCCTGTTACACTCCCCCAGCATCCCACCATGCTCTCTGGGCACGGCAGGGTTCTCTGCTCCACAGTAGGGCTGGCCCCTCCCTTCTGCTCCCTGGGTGCAGCTCTGGCAGAGACTTACAGGCACAGTAGGTTCTGCCTGGCTTCCTCCTGCTCTCCCCTCACCACTCCCTGGTAAACAGGGATCCCCTATCCCCTCTGCTGTACACAGACACACAGTATTAGCTAGCAGACCACATGCTGGCTATGGTTTGTGCTGTGGCAGATAGGGCTTTTTGGTGCTAATCAACAGCTCAGCTGGTAGTGTCTCTCTGTTCCTTCTTTGTTTAAGGGGAGTTTGAACTAATGGGAAAGGCTGTTTGTTTTCTGATGGGGTGATAAATGCTGCTAACAGAGCAGATAAATGTTCTGCTATCAAGAAGGGGGGGCACTCCTCCCTAATCCTGCTGGGGCCTGGCTATACCCACCTCAACTCAGCCCTGCAGAAGGGAAAGAAGAGCTCTACTGCCACCCAGCTTTTAGCTTGAGCCACTGCAGGCATGTGCCTGCATTTCTGGGATGTCTGTTCAACTACAAAGTGATTTAGCCTAGCCAGGTTAGACTAACCTACAGAGATGGAATCAGTTCAGGCTCAGGCTTTTTGAATGTCTGTCCCTAGCCCTAATCAGAAGCGTGGAGACTGCTTCAACACATTGGAATTCCAGTGCATCGGAGCAGACTTGATTAACTGAGTCTGCTGAAGCGTGGCAATTACCATGCTCCAACAGCCTCCTGCGTCTCCTGTATCAGGGTCCCCACACTTTAAAAAGGTGGCAAGGGCACTTGAACTAAAGCTCGCCAAATGAGCTTTAGTTTAAGTGCCCCTGCCACCATTTTTAAGCACAAGGATACTGATACATGAGACGCTGTAGCACTTTAATTAGAGCAGCTCTCAGAGCCGCTCTAATTAAAGCACTGCCCCTCCCCCACCTCTGGGGCATCATATACTTTACAAAGCCATGACTTTAGTGAAGTTTAACACCTTTGGCTTCTAATGATCAAGTAATCCCTGAGTCTACCATCTTACAAGACTCAACATAACATAGTTTAAGATGTAAAATGGTAAAAATAAAAAACCAAACGAACCTTGTAGGCATAAAGAAACAAAGAAACCTGTAGATGTATGTTCCTAACTGCCAGCTACTTTTTGACCTGATAAAGAATGCCCTACATTTGAAAGCTTGTCTGACTCTATTCTAACCATGCAGTTGGCTCAAGAAAAGATATCACCCCCAATACTTCCTTTGAAAAATGGTTCTATGGCCAGCTACAATGGGTCTGGGAGGAAAAACAGTTAAGAAAAGTATTGGTACCCTTATTTTACAGATGGGAAAATTGAAAAGCAAAGGTACTGTTGTTCTCAGCAGGGCCAATTAGATTAAGAGAAATGCTGCACTAACACACCTGAGAGAGTTTATTCAGAGCTGAGTCACTGTAACAGGAGAGGCATCCTAGGGTCGCCATGCTCTCCCCTAGTTGCCCTCTGTACCATGCCAAGCTGCCTACAAGCACCCTCAAATCTTGCCTGCCATGTCTTGGCCTTATATATATTAAAGGGAGGCTGCCTTTTGTCCTCTTGGTCATGGTTCTCCTGCTATTACTTGTCCTGTCTCTATAATGGGTGTTTCGTGCACCCTGGCCTTATGGGCTATGCGTGGCTCCAGCCATCCCTGCACCACGCCCCAAGCCTCACAGATGTCTGTTCTTCGGTCTCACTCAATACTTCGCTATCACCTCTCCGCAGCCCTGTCTCTCGCTGTGCCTCACTGGGCGCTTAGGCTCTCCATGACGTTGCCTCGCTCAGGCTTACTGGGCCCTTGGAGTCGGCACTCTCTCAATACTACACCCTTCTGGCACTCAGAGTTGGCACTCTCCCTATACTCCATCCTTTCTGGCGTTCGGGTTTGGCACACTCCCAATGTTGCCCTTTTGGCATTTGGTGGTTGCTGCCCCCTCCTCTGGGGCTTCTCAATCATGGCCCCCTCCTCTGGGGCTTCTCAATCACGGCCCCCTCCTCTGGGGCTGGGATCTCCACGTGGCTGTGGCTCTCGTATGAGGCCTCCTCCAACCCCTAATAGCCTCACCCAAACCTCCTGTCCAAACCTCCGGGCTTCCATAAACAAAACACAAGCTCCTTTACTATAACGTAAATCTAAGCCATCTGGCTATAACAACATTTGAGCCACTCCAGGGTTTCTCCATTTCACCAGTGTCACATTGTTCAGGCATTCAGGCCTCTTCCTTTTCCTCACTCAGGCAGAGCTCCCTCCCCCTTGGTTGCCAGCAGGGAACTGCCTGCCTGGCCTCAGCCCTGGGGTTTAAATGGGAGGCAGGCCCTGCCCCTTCCGATCACCTGACCTCTAGCAGGTGTGGGTCACTGGCTCTCTCTAGTTGCCCCAGCAACCGGCACCTGAGGGGTTATCCCGGCTCTCCAAGTAGCAGGCACCTTGGTGTCCTGCTACAGCCGCATATCTCGCAACACTACGTTGTTATAAGAACACATACCCAAATAAGTTCAGTATTATGTACTCAGAAATAATAGAATGTTTTACGGCTAAAGCACAGCATTGACAGTCACAGGTTCTAGGTTCCTTTCCTGGCCTTTCCACAAATTTGCAAAATGAAAAAAATTCAAAGGGAAGAGGCAGAGGCAAGAGGACAGCAAAACATAGAAGCAGATGTTAAAAGTACACAAATGCTGCCAAAGGATGACAAGGGGCAGGGAAATTTTTCAAAATTGTATAAATGATTTAAAAACCCGACTATTATATTCAAAACTGACTTAAGCACTTGGGAGTTTAAATCCAACTGACTTTCAATTAAACCTAGATGCTTGAATACACAAGTCATTTCGGTACTTTGCTTAAAAATACTCTTCATATATCTACATCCAAATGAGTCTCTGAATTCTATAAATATAATATGTGCTAAAAAATGAATATGTACATGTTGTTACATCTATCTGGAATATTTCTGTTTGTCATCTTAATCAAATAAATGTCATTTCATGGCTAGTGTCAGTGGTTCAAAAACGTGATGGTGAAAGAACAATGAAAAAAACTGCCAGACAGCTAAAACCTTCCTTGCAAATGACCCTGAGTTAATTAGAAAAGTCTGCACCCTTGCCAGTTCCCCTTCTCACGTGTCAGTTCTCATTAAATCAAAAAATTCTCATTTCAAAGTTAACAAACACCATGGTTAACAAAACTGTTAAACTGGGATCAAGTGGGCACATTCCTAGGTTTATAAATGATGTCATGCTAAGCAGCCCACAGCTGAACTTGCAAGAAGTATGAATGAATTTTCAATATATTAAGTATCTGATCTAATGCTAATTTTCTCTCTATAGGCTAACTGTGCTGGGAACAGGTGGCCCTGCTTTCAATTATGGAGGGCTAGCATGCCAGTGTGAGGCCTGGATTAGTTCACCTTCTCACAGGGAATTTGCCTCGGTTGGGAATGGATTTATTATGGCTTCACACATGGAATGGAGCTCATGTCAGCTGAGGGCAGTGACACATCATATGATTCAAATTAACCTGCTGTGGACTGTTCCGCAGGGCAGATATTGTGTATTAAAATGACGACATTTTAAAACAGCTTGAAAGAAACCAGGATTGCCGAAATGCAATGGTTCCAATTTGTTCCAACTAATCTATCACCTGCTGGAGATATTATTCTAGTGGGTTTTTGGTAGCTGCTATTTTCCAGGTTTCTCCAAATCACTGACCTTGCTAATGAATACAATTGTTGCTTTTGGAGGTAAAAAAAATCCCTCCAAAGGGAGGGCCTTAGTGGGCTGTGTTTGTTTGCTTTTATGTAAAAGTAGAGTCATAGTATTCATTGCGTCATACAAACAACGTAAGGGCAGGATACAAACAGACCAAAACATGATTTTGACCTCTGTTTCATCACTCAGCAGAGGGACTAAATGATATTTCTTAATTTGATTGGATAAAGCGTTCTATAGAAATTTATCCCAAATGGCAAAAAAATCAAAAAGCTTAATAATTTCATACTTAAACTAACATCCTTCCAAGAAAATGTTAAGGAAAGAGGATTTTGGCACAGGAAATTTGTATTTTGCTTTCATTTGTACTTTTAGGGCAAATTCTAAGACAAGTTATACTTTATAAATTACTCAGACTTTTGTAACATTACTTGCAGGAAAAATATGTTGAAATACAGCTTATGACCCAATAAAACGCATCCGATTTCTTCTAGCTTTAAAGTAGGATATAATAGGGAAAGATAACAAAATATTGTACTATTTAAACAAAGTGGTCATCTTTTTTGTTGTTGGTTAAGGAGATTCGACATCAAAAGTAACTAACAGTGTGGCTGTATCTACATGTGAACAAACAAATATACTAGATTTAATATGAAAGAGATGGTTGTGCATCTTAATGTAGCAGAAGTTTAAAACTTTGTAACTAATTAGTTACTGTAAAAAGGAAAATAATTGTTCTTTAGTTCATGTTTTGGGAGTAAAGTTAAGGTCTGTTCCCACAGGCTCAGTGACGAATGCTTATTCCTCTTAGGATCCTATTACCTAAGATCTGGAAGAAATATTATTTTTCTTTAGTTGCCAAAAATGTACAAAATAATCAACTCATGTGGCAAGAAGTGCATTAATGTATCTTGTTATTTCTATTTAATTAGTGGTTTTCAAGTCTAGCTACTTGCTGTAGTTTTTTGATCTTTAAGTTAATAGAGAGTGACAATCTGGCTTCCTGTGTGGTGAAAGAATACAATTTTTCTAGGGAACAACATCTACTTATCTACTTTAGCTGACAAACTGTTTACAATGTGTATCATTTTATCTAAAATAGTAAATACTGGGAACCATGCACAGACTGTTTGTTAACAGCTGTAGTTTGCATCATAAGACAGAAGCATGAATGGTGATCTAAGCTGGAAAGCAAATCTCACCTTTCTAAAAATATATTCCTAAGGAAAAATGATCTATTGATTAAAAACATGTAAATGTTTGATCTGCTTCAGAACTATATACAGTTATCAGTAAGAACAATATTCAGGTTTCTGCTGGCATTTACACAACTTGATGAATGCGTTGACAAGCAGATCGGCTGTTTTAAATGACTGCCATCTATTTCACTTGTGTATACATCTACTAATTAGAAAACAGATATATAAAAATGGACATAAGCCCTTAGATAATACTTCAAGTTGCAATATACTATTTTAGAAATGCTCATAATACACCACTAGACCATGGCTGTCCAACTTCTGAGTGGCTGGGGACCACATTCCCTTCCTCCTCTCCCCCCCCCCCAAACACCTCCCAGCCACATGGGCTAGAGACAGACTTTACACAAACTGGCTTGCATGATCAGAAACTGGTTTAAACCTGTAATAGAATAGTTGTTCAGTGCACATAAACCAGTTTGAAAATGGCTGAAACTAGTTTGAGATAAACCTGGTTGAATGTAGTATCAGACTTAACTGATTTGGGTCAAACCAATTTATGCAATGTGTCCAAGACCCCTTGCTAGTTTAAGACTCCCCCAGCATCCTGGCATGCTCTTGGGGTTCTCTGCTCCACAGCAGGGCTGGCCCCTCCCTTCTGCTCCCTGGCTGCAGCTCTAGCAGAGATTGTAGGCTGCTCCCCCATCTCCCTCCCCATGGCCTTGCTGAGACATTTCTGTATATTAGCTAGCAGATCATATGCAGCAGTTGAGGACTGCCCACAGATGCTGTGGGTGTTGCTGGGTGGCAAGGGTTGTTGGTGGGGAGTGGTGGCCCCCGCAGGCACTGCTGGCAGTGTTGGTGGTGCCTTTTTGCAGCAGGTGCACTGTCAAGCTCAGCGGCTGCATGTGCACCCACACGTACCCCGTACACATTGCCAATGACCTACACAGATTGAATCAATTCAGGCTCAGGCTTTCTGAATGTCTGTCCCTAGCCATGCTGCATAGGCCACACACCCCTGAGGATACATGATGGGTGGACTGCAAGCTGTGTAGCATGAGCCTCCCTCCACCATGCAGCATAAATCCCCCTTAAGGTAAAGCAGGAAACTCCCATTGCACCACACTGGTATCTCATAGTGGCATGGGGTCCCTGGCTCCCCCTCATCCATGCAGACTGCTTTGCTACCTTCAAAGATGGGGGCACACAGCAAAAGCTGGAGCTAGAGAGCTCAGAGACTCTGGAAGCAGCAACAGGAGAAAAATGGGTGGAGTGGCACATAGACTGGGAGCCTAGCGGCTACATGTTAATCCCTCAAAAGCCACCAGTTAGACAGTCCTGTACTACCCCACGAACAGATTGGTGCAGTATATGTACTAGTACAGGGGTGGCCAACCAGAAACACAGATGCCACAAGAGCTGATGTTAGTGTCCTGTTGAATTAAACTGCTCCACCTTTTCTTAAGAACAGCTACTGCCATTGTGTTGCCCTTCTTTAGCAATCATAGTATCACAGGAAAGTAGGGCTGGAAGGGACCTCACAAAAAAATCTAGGCTTAACCTCTTGCTCAAGGCAGAATCATTTCTTACTAAATCATCCCATTCAAGTGTCTGTCTAACCAGCTCTTGAAACTTCAAAGGATGGAAATTCTACAGTTCCTCTAGGTAGCCTGTTCAAATGCTTGACCAGTCTCAAAGTTAGAACATTCCTCTTAATCTCCAACCTAAATTTCTCCAGCTGTAGCTTGAGGCCATTGCTCCTAGTTGTGTCCCCTACAGTCACAAAGAATATCCATATCTATGCTCTCCATAATCACCCTTTGGGTACTGGAAGACTTATCAAATCCATGCCTGCCTTCCCTTCCTCCCTGCCTTGCATTCTTCTCTTCTCCACACTACATAACCCTAGTTCTTTTATTTAGCTTTTTCTCCTAAATCTCATCTCCCAGGTCACTAATCATTTTTGCTGTTCTGAGCTGGACTCTCCAAACTGTCCACATCCTTCTTGAAGCGTAGAGCCCAAAACAGGACACAGGCAGGTGAAGGTGAGACCTTTCCAGTGCTGAACAGAGCAGAATAATCACTTGCCTTGATCTGCAGTTGACATTCCTGTTAACAGAACCCAGGATGCTGTTGGGTTTTTTTTGCAACAAGAGCACATTCTTGGGCCACAGTCAGCTTCTAGTCTGCTGTAATCACCAGGTTCTTCTCTGCAGTAGTCCAGCAAAGCTAGTCATTTACCACTCTATACTTGTGCATGCAATTGTTCTCTCCTCAGTGCAGGATTCTGCATTGAATCTAATCTGATTGATTGTGGACTGCTTCTCCAGTCTATCCAGGTAATTCTGGATGCTAGCCCTATTTTCTGGAGTACCTGCAACTGCACCCACCTCAGTGTCATCCCCAGATTTGCTAAGTATGCACTTCATCCCATTATCCAAATAATTAATGAAGACATTAAACAAGACTAGACCCAGGACAGACCCCTGGGGAGCTCTACTTGATACCTCCTTCTAGACATTAAACAATTGATGACTATTCATTGAATATGATGATCCAGCCAGTCTAATCAACCAGTCAATCAATCTAATCAAAGCTGTTAATACAGTTGAATAGTTCTTAAGGAGGATTATATGATTTAACAAACCTCTCATTTGTAATGAGTATAGATTATAAAGCCCTGTACAAGAAGGCAGACCTATTTTTTTGGGTTGACTCAGGACAACACTATATTAAGATTCAGGGTCACATCAATGTACCTTAGTACAGCAGGTACCAAGCAGATGAAAAAAAAGGAATGGCTCTAAGATGTCCCGTAGGAAATGGCAAAAGATGTCCTGTAGGAAAACCCTAGAATTAGCCAAGCTCTATAAAACTTAGTCTAAGGCCCCTGACAGATGCTACTCTTAACACATGATTACCTGGTTAATCAAGTCTTAAACACTGACCTGGCCACATGCTCATTCAATTAATGGTGTGATAAAACAGGGAACAAGCCATAAAAGTTTTCACACAAAATATGTCTAATAACTTTGTGGCTGGTTCCCATCGCAGCTTAAATTGAACATGTGGCCAGTATTCCCAGCCTTAAGAGCACACCAGAGCCTGTCAAGATTCTGGTGAACGTCCTGAGGCTGGAAGTGCTGGTCAGCTGATTGGGGCTCCTACCCAGGGGAGCATACGGAAGCCAAACTTACCATTTTCCAGTGATACGGAGCCCCCTGTGCCAGCAATATGGTGGGACTAGGATCTGATCCACGAACCCATAGTAGATATGGCCAAAGTATGGCACATAGATTTCACAGACATTAGGGCTGGAAGTGACCTCGGAAGATCGAGTCCAGCCCCCCGCCCAAAGGGCAGGAAGTCAGCTGGGGTCATAGGATCCCAGCAAGATAAGCATCCAATTTGCTCTTGAAGGTATGAAGTATGAGGTAGGATTGGGATTGCACATTTGATACCATTATGCCATTAATTTAATGTGTGTCAATGGCCTCAGGTTTACATTGCTTTATGGTTGTTGACATAAAGCCACAACCCCAGGAAGTTTGGATACTGATGTAAGGTGTGCCTACATTGTCTGCAGATGGGGTAGACATATTTATCATCTACAAAATAAAACTGAAAAACTTTTAAACAGTGTGTGTCCAACATATGGCCCTTGGACATTTTGCTTGGCCTGCAGGGCTCTCAGACAGGCCATAAATTCAGGAGGGTGACTTGCTAATGAATTCCCAGCTATGGAGTCCTGATAGACACATGTGGCAGCAGCAGGAGAGTAGCAAGGGCTATGTTAATCCTGTGCCACCACTTGCCTCTCTACTGCTGCTGCTGCTTGTCCTACTAATGAGTCCAGATCTGACTCATGAGGCTTCTTGCAGTGTGGATCTGGCAATCAGCTCTGAGGTCCAGATACAGCAGGGATTGGCAATTATTTGGGCCTGTGGTCCACACAGGCAGTTTTAGGGAGCTGTTGCAGGCTGGTCAGCACCCCCACCCCTCCCCTGCAACAGCCTGGAGCCTACATGTCCTGTGGCTCTTTGCCACCACCGGTGCCCAGCAGCAGCTGAGCACACAACCTCAGCCCTGACTCTGGCCCTGGCCCATCCCATGCCTGCTATGGACTTGCCCTAGCCAGAGTGGACTAGCTCCAGACCAGCCAGGTCTCACACACATTGCCCTGACCCTGGCCCACCCTGTGCTGGCTCTGCACTGGCCTACCTACAGTGAGCAGTGGTGGTGGTAGCCAGGCAGAGGCTACATGCCTGGGTCCCCACCAATCTCCATGAAGCTGAGGCCAGCAGCAGCAGCAGCTGGAAGGAACCATTGCTATCTGGGCTGCTTAGAAAGGGAGTCCAGCTGTGCAGCTGCCCCAGCCCTGCTGTGCACCTCGGGGCAGTGGGATGCATCATGGTGCTGGACAGTGCCTGGGCCAGGTGGAATCGAAGGACCCGCTGCAGGCTAGACAAAGTCCCTCCATGGGACAGATCTGCCCCACGGGCCTTTTTTCACCCACCCCGAAATACAGCCTGGGGGTGTAGGTAAATACATACCTATGTTAAGTACTCAGAGCTCGCACTTTGCCTTTTATTGGCAATCTCTACTATCACATTTTGCCTTTTATTGGCAATCTCTACTATCACATTTCTAAAGGTACGATGCTTCCATGCCTGGCGCTGAAAGATAATTTGCTTATCAGGCCTGAAATCTATAACTGATCCTGTATCAAATACTGCTGAACCTGGGCCTCTATCCAGTAAAGTCCTGGGGGACAATTCAACTTTTACAGAGAATGAAGGAACATTTTTTCTGGCACGCAAATTTTAAAAGAAATGAAGGCTTTGTGAGCACCTCTCTATAGACAGCAAAATAGGAAATCAATTCAGATTAAAAATATAGCACTTACCTGGCCCATTGAGAAAGTCTTTAATTTGCACTGTGATGAAAGGAGGTGGAATACCACTTTTAGCATCTATCTCTCCGGCTACTGTCTGCAACCAAACCTTGCAATAATCAAGAGCTTCTGGAAGAGTTTTTCCAGGATCTGTAGGGGATATAAGGTAATAATCACGCTCATTAATGATATTCCAGTAATGTGATACACAACAAAATGACTTACGAAGGTAAGAGGAAACAAAATAAAATCAAGGAAAGCATGCACTATCTTTGCATTGTTTATAGACTGTTTACAAATCATATTAGTGGTTCCATACATACAGAGTATGGCTGCATGTATATTAATGCGAAATATATAAAAATATATAATATCAATTACATGAAATATATCTGAAATATAAAATGAGAGTACATTGCAGTAGCTATACTTAATTTGTAATGTGCACGAAAAAGCCAAGAAATATATCAGCAAATACAAAAGCCCAGTGATACCACTGTTCCAAATGTCCATTAAGTTTAGCTTAGCTGCTGCGAAAATATCTAATCATTTCAGTTACTTTGTCAACTAGACTCCTGATCTGGTAAAATAGAATCTTTACTACGTATTTCTGGGTTTTCTTTGCATAACAGCAAAAACAGATTAACAGCAAAAGGGACAAACTATACAGCAGTGCAAAGGACCAGAATACCATATGCTGCAGGATGCAGTGTAGCGATAACAGTGCAGTTATTTGATACAGTTTGGAGTTTCACCAATACTGCAATCACTTTTTAATGTCGAGCTTTTCAAATTTACTTCAACTGCTCTTCCTGTATGCCCTCTCTAGTGGTATTCCTTTGATCAATCCTTAATATTCACAACTACAAATAAACCTTCTCATTCAGTTCTGCTCAGTGTTGTGCATTTCTCCATTTTTTGGCCATTGCAGATGGCAAAAACCTCCCTGTGCATAAGGCTTATTTCCCCCTTTATCTTTGGTAACCCACACCCAAAGTTACTGTGGCATTCATATTTTTATTTTAAAAAAATCCTTCGAAATATTCAGTTTCTCTTTAAATCCAAGATTCTCTCTTTCTAGTTTTATGATCATAGAGTGCCCTCCTTGCCCTTTCTATTTTACAATTTTCTTACCATACATTTCCTCACTCCCAGTTAATTTAAAAAATGTTAGTGTAGTTTTTACTTATTTGAGGTTTTACTGATTGGATGCCTTTCAAGAACAGTATTTACATACCCACCATTATAGTCAACATATGGTAATATGGTATCACATATGAGCAGGGTATATTAAGTCTGCCTTGGAATTTGTCTTTCTTGACCTTATCATGTGATTCATATAAAACTTGGCACATATGAAGCCTTATGTGATTTCAGAGAACATACTGAAACCAATTGATCATGACTTTAGATCTATGTGGCAAAGATCAAAAGTTAGCACATTCTTCTATTTTTATTTGATCAATTTTCAGGCAATGATTTTATAGCAGTGTTTGTACTGTGCGACACATTACAGCTAGAGTACTTTTTTCCTTTACTTTCTCCCCCCAGTATCCATTTTTAAAGTCACTTTTGAACAGTTATTTTAGGGGCATTTCATTCTTGATCAGTGCATGCAACAACATGAATGTATTTTTTCCACATGAATTTTCTGCACTTTATTACTGTTTCCCTCTAATTATACTGAACAGAATAGAAGGATGTATTCCTTTTTACACTATAAGTTCTTTAAAGCAGAGTATATAACTTTCTCTGATTTCTAGACGGTGTCTACCATTTTACAAATAATAAATAGCAAAAGAATGTTCTCTTTGTAAGTTTGTCATCGTTTATTATTATATTACAGTATAATAAAACTCCCAATCCTCATTCAAAATGCAGAACTTCAGCAGAATTCAAAACAAGACCGGTCATATTTTCAAAATATTCTTGGTGTACATAGGCTATTCGGGTGCAAATGCTGAGAAATCAGAGGAAGTTCACAATGAGCGACACAAGTCATTACGGCAAATTACTTTACAAGTAGAGGTAAAAGGAGTTAAATGTGTACCATGTCTAAAGTGTGACCTAAGGCAGAAAACACAGTATAAATACTTGTAGCTTTAGGGACCAAGGAAGGAACAAATCAACTATGATGCCCCACAGAGTATAAATTACGATAAAGGTAATGGAATAAGAATCAGAAAATGTAGGTTAAATATTAAAGAAATTTCTGATGGTAAGCTATTTTAGAATATGCAATATTCTCCCCAGGGAAGCACTGAAAATGCTGTTGTTTGGGATATTTAAAAATGCACTGATGAAACACTATAAAAGGTACAATAGGGAAAAATTATAGAGCATCAGGGAATGGATCTGTATAATGTACTATAATAGCTATTTATGTTTCCATCTTCTATGATTCTCCCCCCCAAAAATCAACACCTGGATTCACAGTTATTTGTATAAACCAGATTCTCAAACAGGGTGCTGCAATACACTTTAAAGAGTGCTGCAGGGTAGTTAGTGTAGTTTTTATTGTTATTGGTACTGTTAGGTGCATAAAAGCTTATACATGACTCACAAGATAAACCCAGAGATTTCAGATAGGTATCTATCCATAGTGTCAAAAATAGTTTGACCTGTTGTAGTCTTTTTGAGGTACTTCTTAATAGAAGAATTATTCTATTATTTTTCCATAATCAAAAATCAAGTGAAAAGTAGGAGCTGGTATTTTCTGACGATTGCCTTGAATCTAACAAGGAGGTGCCTTGAGTTTAAAAAGTTTTATGCATGCACTGTCCTGCAACCTGTCTGACAGACTATTGCCGGACAATTCAGAGTAATATACAAAAAGCCCTGAAATCTGCCAATATGGATACTCTGGTCCCTGTGAAAAACTCATTCTAACCCCCTAATAATCAGGAATGGCTTAAAACCCTGATACTTGAGGTTTTATATCCTGCTCAGTTTATCTTTTGACATAATTATTTCTTTGAATTCTCTGTATTTTTGTTATACGTATAAGTATACATATGTTATATGTATCGCTAAGTGGCAGTGAGTTCCATAGGTTAATTAATGTTGCTTGTTAAAAAAAAATTCTCTTTATTAGTTTGTAATGAGTAACACCCCCTCACATTCTTGTGCAACTAAGAGAGAGAAAAACAGAAATTCCTGATTAGAGCTACACATAAAAAGGTTATTTCATATCTTAGAAGAGTTTGATATTCTAATTTTGAATGAGCAGCTGAAGAATGAAGGAGTGATAAACCTGGGCAACCCAGGTTTCCAAGCTCTTGACTCATCGTGTGGATCCATTAGGTGGGCTGCCAAGTGACAGGGTGAGAGAGCTGGGAGAGGTTTCCATACATCTGGGGTAGAGACAGAAATTACACATAAACTGGTATAAGTGATCAGAAACTGGTTCAATCTGTAACACAACAGAAGTTCAGTGCACATAAGCTGCTTTCAAAATGACTTTATGATAAACCTGGATGGATGCAGTACAAGACTTAACTGATTTAGCTTAAATCAGTCGATTGAACTTCTGTCCCAGATCCCCTCCAGTTTCAAGTTAACTCACAGTCCCACGGCATCCAGGATGCTCTGTACATCTCCCACAAGCCCACCCGCCACCCCTTTGCAGGATGAGCGGGCTAGCCTTGGTCCAAGCTTTCTGTTCCAGCTGAGCAGAAAAGTGTGCTCTACTGCCCCACAGCTTCCGGCCTGGGCCACTGCAGGCATACGGCTGTTATTTTCAGAATCAAAAGTAAATGTCTGTTCACTTGCTTATTGGTTCACTCTACACAGTTTAAACTAATGGATGAAGATTGAATCAATTCAGCCTTGGTTTTTTTTGACTGTCTATATTTAGCCCAGGAAAACAGAAATATTTTACAATATACTGAAAGAAACTGATTCATGCCGGGTCACCATGCTGAGTCAAGGGTTAGAAGTGATCAGAAGCCAACTTGGATGCATTTTCAGGAGGAAAGAAATCCTGGCTTTGTCTCTGATTTCTATGATTTCCCATGCAATCTTGGACAAATCAATCAACCTCTTTGTGAATTAGTTTCCCCATCTATAAAACAGCAATTTCATGAGCCAAAGTATATTAGTGCTCGCAAAGTACTTTGAGGTACTTGGATGGAAGATTATTTGAAAGCAAAAAGTATTGTTCTCACGTTTAAAAAGAAACCAATACAATTATGTACTTAGAGAGAGCAGATGACAAACTATTATAAACTTAGTGTGGCTAATAAGATAAGGAAATGGTATGTTATTCCGTAAAAATAAGTGGTAAGTTAAAAATTAATTCTATTATTTGATTTAATCATTGTAAATTAATACTGTTTAAACAAATCTATGCACAGCTGTTCATGAAAAGTATAGTCAGATTTTTAAAAAAAACAACCCTCTACCACCTAAATTAAACCTGTATTTATAATTTTCAGTTAACTACAGGTTGGATGATATTTTTAAAAGATCACATATTTAAAGATATGTTGGTTCCTAAGACGTATAAATTTCAGTGGGAGTTCAATGCCTAGTGTCCTTTAAAAATATTTCCTGAAGCCACTTAGGAAACTAAATCCCATTGACATTTAATGGAGCTTAGACAGCCATGGAAATTTTATCTTTTATGTACATTTATACTTTTTTTTTTTTTTTTAAAGACACATATTTTACTCTTCAGGCCAGGGGTTAACAACATACATCCTGTGGGCCAGATCCAGCCTGTGCAACCATTGGATTCACTCTCCATGACTTCCAACCTAGTTACTGCTGCTACAACTGCTCCTCCCTGTCACACAGCTGCATGGTGAGGGCTTTGCACATCCCTACCACATGGCTGGGTAGCAAGTTTTTTATGGTACAGGCTAGAGTGAGTCAGTTTGGGTCAGAGGGGCTGGGCACTAGGACCCAGCTGCCAATGCCTCTCTTCCTCACCATGATTTGAAGACAGTGCTTGCAGCTGTAAATTCTCTGGGGGGGGGGGGGCAGGGGGCAATGAAACTGCTGCTGAAGCACCCCCCTCCCCACTGAATAGTGCCCAAGCCCATGTCTGCATGATCCATACTTTCTGTGGGTGAGATCCATCCTGCAGACTACAGTTTGCTAATCCCTGCTTTAGTTTTTTGCATCTTTCCCACCTTGGATGATGCAAATACTCCAACAATTTCATTCTGGTATACAGTCCAATTTTAGTCACTTTCACATGCATTTTCTCCTTCTAAAAGGAGAATTTTTACTTCTAAAAAAATGCTTCTGTTGGAATCAAAAGAATACAAACCTGGAAACAATTCCATTAGCTTAAATCTGAGTTCTGGGTCAAATTATTTCCCAAGTGTTAGCTGCATGGCTTTTGATAGGAAGTCCAAATATGCGGACTTTTTGCAGACCCAAGGCATTGTAGACACTTAGCATATCCATGGATGCAGCTGTGCTGGAGAGCAGTTATGCAGAAAGGAACAGGTGGCAGAGTAACAGAATATTTCAAGAGCTCTGCCAGGAAAATGTACTATAAAACCCTACCTGTTGAATTCCACCCCTCTCCTCCAAAAGGAGCCGCCTGGGAGAAGCAGTGAGTCAACACATTTCCTGCCTGATTTGATCCGTGCCCCTCCTTGTTCAGCCACCAGGAGTACGGGTTACATATGGCCTGAACCACTGAATCCGCTTTTGATGGCACTTCTACCGTTAGAGGTCTGGATTATTAAAAAAAGCATTCACAGTGATCATGTATGATCTTTAGATGGCCTCATAATAGCTGTTTTTGGAAATGGGACACTGGAGGAAGTTGAAGAAATTCCATGCATAACAAACACTTGGGAAATTTCTCTCCTTTACTAATGACCAGGCTGCACATTCACCTCTTTCAAAACAAACAGAAAAACCCAAGCAAACAAAGAGAAAATATATTTTTCAAGAATGCTCTGAGCACCATGCTCAGGAAATGATGCAACTCGAAATCTGGACTACATTATCTGAAGCTAAACAAATGCGGATTTAAAAAATATTTATAAATGTACCTAATGAAATTATGTTAAAAACAATTGCAGACTCTTTTATTAAATAGGATTGCTATTAATACAGTTGTGAAAACTAAAGATGCTGGCAGAAGATGCCAATTTTGTGAGATGCTGTTCCAGGCAGGATGAAGAGAAAATGGAAATGTTGCTTTTTGGACACTTTGAAGAGGACACTATAAAGCAGTTCCTTCTTGTTGGGAGGGCTGACAGCAGTAAGTATTCTTGATTTTATTTTATGACTTGAAGCGCCAATCACTGCCTGCATGAATCATTACACAATTACAAAAATAAAAATTGTGTAAGACAAATAGACTCCTTCTGCACAACTACAATAGGGCAGGGCCATGGTTACAGAATTGTAACGAACCTCCCCTTCATATTAGCTGGGTTGCAGGTAGGTAGGGATTGTGAAAGTGACTGCCAAAATGGAAATCATTCTTGCTGCTAGCTCTGAAAGAGGCAGGCACTGCTGTTTGTGAGTTTTGTCTGTATTTTGTTGAGTTTTTTGATTATGAGGTCTTCCCTTGTCTTTTGAATACTTTGGATGTTATATAGTATCAGTGGTAAGTACCATATAATAGTTAACATGGATATATATATTCAGCTAGTACATGCATATCAAGTTGTCTAATAGCGGCCAAAATGACAGAAGGTCTTTGCCAGTTTCTGCTGTCGCAGGTTCTGGCTCAGGAAAAGTCCAGTCAGACTTTGCAAATTAAAACACGAGATAAAATTCCATCTCACTGAAGTCCTTGGCTAAACTACCAAATTTAAATGCCAGAATCTGGAAGCACCAGAAGAGGTGCACAACAGTAACTTTTTTACCGTACTTTCAAATAAAATACCTTACTACAAAAAATATCAATACATAATTAGTACTGAAGCACTAATAATATAAATAATAGCCCAACAGTGACTTCCAGATTCAATTAATTTATTTTCAAGTTTAATTTCTTTTTCATGGCTAGATACAAGAACCACTTAATTTTATTTTCAGGCCTCAAATTCTTTTAGTTTGAAGATAGTTTTTATGTTGTGTTCATCCAGATTTTGTCAATGTTTTCCTTCAGCAAAAAAAAAGTTTCTTGAATAAAAAATGGAAACAAAAATATATATCCCACATAACAGGATTTTATTGTGAGTGTCAGACATACTGACTCTTAATTTCACTCATTCTCCCCTGACCATGAATGTTTCTTGTGTTTTTCCCTCAATGTAAATTGTCTGTAAGAAATATCTGGACATTCACCTTTACAAATAAGTTGTCCGCAAAGAGATGAGTTAGCTTTTTCTGGCCTTACTCAACTGTTTCCCAATAATTCTTACAAATTTAAGAGAGACAAAATGTATTGCTTCAGTTAGGATTCCTTTGGACTATTAATAAATCAAGGTATCTATTTTACTTATAAACTTTCTAGGAAAAGATTAAATTTAGACATGCCTGTAGAGATCCATCTGCTATAGGACATGGTTGCTAATTTAAAAATAAATAACCTGCATAAAAAATGTCAGAAATGTAGAATGACTCCCCGATAGCTCCATGCCCAAAGTTATGCTTGTTTGAGGTGCACAACTGAACAATGAAGTGCTGGTCTAGTGATGCGTTAAAAATACAACAATTACGCAAAACATTCAGGCTAGGAACAGGTGCTGTATCCCACTTGAGAACAACTCTCCAGACCCAGTGTTCTAAGATTTTCACTTCTTGTTCTAGAGCAGGGGTCAACAACCCCTAGCACTTGTGCTGAGCATGGCACGTAAGGCCATTTTGTTTGGCATGCCACCACCAGCCCCGGCTCTGGGTAGCTGCTGCCAACCACGGAGCCCAGGCTGCTCCCAGCAGGTGGCTGGGAAGCTACAAGTCCTGGCTTCATGGTTGGCAGCAGATACCCAGAGCCAGGGATGGGTGCAGCAGGCAGGCTGCGAACAGCTGCGCCAGGCTCTGGCATCAGCTCTGTACCGGCACATGCATGTATGCCCTGGAGCAGGTGGAGGGGGTGGGGAGCTGAGGCAGTGCAACCCCGGTCTCTTCCCCGTTGCTGGCAGCTGCAGCAAGCAGTGGGCAGGCTACAAACAGCTGTGCCAGGCTCCACAGGTCCAGCATCAGCTCCATGCTGGCAGTGACTGCACGTGTACCTTGGAGTGGATAGTGGGGATAGGGCCTGGCCCCAAGGCAGCACAGCCCTCCTGCTGTCCGCTCTGAGGTGCACATGCAGTTGCTGCCAGCATGGAGCTGATGCCGGAGCTGCAGAGCCCAGCACAGCTGTTTGCAGCAGCTCCCCAGAGCCCAGGCTGGCTACAAACAGCTGCGCTGGACTCCAGAGCCCTGCCATCAGCTCTGTACCAGCTGCAGGGGAGAGACCGGGGTTGCACTGCCTCAGGCCCCTTCCCCCCACTGCCTGCTCCAAGGCACTTGTGCATGCACTGGTACAGAGCTGATGGTGGATCCTGGTATGGCTGTTTGCAGCCTGCCTGCTGCAGTGGGCCAGAGCCGTGGCTGGCTACAAGCAGCTGCTCCAGGCTCCAGAGCCCAGGCATCAGCTCTGTGCTAGCAGCAGGGGAGAGGCCAGGGTTGTGCTGCCTCAGGCACCCCCCACCGTCTGCTCTGAGGCGTGCGTGCAGCTGTCTGCAACCTCCTGGCTGCAGCCAGCCCCACCTCTGGGTAGCTGCTGCCAACTACAGAGCCTGGGCTGCCTGCAGCATGGCTTGCAGCGGAGCTTGCTTGATTCCCACCCACTCCAACCCCAGCGCTGGCCCAGCTCCCCTACTGGGATGAGGTGTGCCGCACCTTTGCAGGCTTATCTGTGTGTACGTGGGTGGTTGGGCTGATGGGCAGTTCCTGGGCCGGGGCCTCAGCTGGCGGGGCTGCAGCCTGGGGGCTGGCTCCCCAGGGAAGCACAGGGCGTCTGGCAGGCCCAGTGCACTGTTGGGTCGGACTTTGTCCAGTGGCCCAGCAGCCCGGCTCTGTGCACCTATGTCTCTGGTTCTGTGCGTCTGTGTGTGCACATGTGCCTGGTTCTGGATGTGTGTGTGCATGTGTCTGTTCTGATTCTCTGTGTTTGTACACGTGGTTCTGTGCGTGTGTGCAGTTCTGTGTGTGCGTGTGTATGTGCCTGGTTCTCTCTCTGCTCTCCTTTCTCTCTCGTCTTTTTTCTTTCTCTTTCCCTCTCTCCTCTTTCTCCTATTGTT
>NW_017728992.1:160844053-160850266 GCF_001723915.1 Gavialis gangeticus | reverse complement strand
CACTAGTTGCTTTTTCTCTCTGCCCCTATACAATGCACTCTCCCCCCACCCCTGCTTTTTTTTTTCAGGGAGACATTGTTTCATGAGTTTCCAAAACCTGTCTACTTCTCTCCGATGGGTGAAAAGGAAGTGGGGAGAACAGCTGCTCTAGAACTTCCCCGCCCCTCCCCCCCCTTTTTTGTTTTTCTGGCATGCCGGCACTCCAGCACCTTCCAAGGTAGACATTGTGGTTTTTTCGGCACTCCAGACAAAAAAACATTGCCTACCCCTGTTCTAGAGAAATGCACACCATACCCTCAAATAATTATATCACCACTTAAATGTTATTTTTATTTCTTTTTGGAGATTTCTATAATTTTACTGACAAACTGTTACACACAAGAACACATTGCAAATGGAATCTAAGTGTGATCAGTTCCCCACTTCACCTGCTCAGATTAGAATTCAGTTCATCTGAGAACTGTATTAGCTGGCCTATGAGGACCACATAAGCAGCAGCTGCACCAGAAAGTAGGGTGGATTTGTTGTGCTGATGCTATGTAAAATTGTGGAGAATGGCTTACTCTACTGCTTATCAAAGTTAAATAACAAAAAATAGCAATAACATTTAGGTTTCAGATGGTGCTTTTCTTCAGTTTCCTTGTGGCACATAATTTATCATGCATTTCAAACACCTCTTCAGTCTGTTAGCCTCTACTATTATTGTATTGTTTCCCCTAAAGAAGAGCTATGACAGAGTATTTTATATATGTTCATAAAACTAAATGTATGTGTAGTTGGACTAACAGTGTTTAAATTTTCACAAGGGCACAAAAATAGCCTCAGTACAATCATTACAAATGCTCTAAAACATTCCTAACATAGTTTTTTCAAGAGTGTATATAGCATATTTAGAATGCATCACACGGATGGCGTAGTAACAAGTTTTTATTGGCATTTGTTTGGGAGGATCTGTGTAACTCAACTCATGGCTTTGCTAGTTTTAAGTAATGAAAACATCCCAGATAAGTGCCAATAAAAATTTTATAGCATGGATTATGTATTTCTCAGGCTCTCCCTTCTATACAAACACCAATATAAAGTACCTCTACCAAAAAGACTGAATAAAAGCAATGTCCATATGCAAAGTACAAGTTTAAATGCTGTGCTTTTCCACCAACCTTCTCTGACACAGGAAGGAATACAGTAGGAGGTTACAGTAGAGAGTAAGCAGCAGCTAAGATGTTTCCTTCAATAAATTTCATACCATTCTTCTATTTGAAAGATACATGTCTTTCAGACAAAACTATTAGCAGGTGGTCAGAAAATGTCAAAGAAATTGGCCTGAATATTAATCACGAGCCGAATGCAGTAGTTCAGCAAATGTGCTGCAAAGCTCCTGCTGCTGTTTTATAGCAGTAAATAACACAGTTCATGGCAATTTATCCTCAAAAATGTGGTAGATCTAAACAATTAGATTATCTACTTCATAAAACTGGCAGAAACCTCCTACGTTTTTTGTCCTGCCTTGCAGTATTGCAGAGACACAGCTTGGTTAAGATGAGCAGAATTTTAAAAATAATATTAGGAATTTGTAGGAAATTTTAGTTCATTACCACTTGTGGTTGGTGTCTAGTGTGGGACCTGAGACTTCACTGGTAGACACTGTGCCTATGGGAAAATAAAAGCTCTGAAGTCCTTCCAGACCAGCATCTACCCCCTCCCCCCTTTGTGCTCTTTTCTCCCACAGCAAAGAGAAGAGTAAGAGGATTCAGAAAGCAGCTGAGTCTTAACAGAGAGGCCCAGTAAAGCCTAAGCCTGAGTTATTGGTTAAATGGTATAGGACCTACAAACCTGGACTGGACCCATATAAATGTTTTATATATGTGAGATGGGGAAATGGGCACAGATCATCTCTCTCTGGTATCATGTTAATGAAGCCGTGGCTTGCCACTTCAACCGGTTCCTGTTTCTTGCTTCCTTCACCTGTGTGTCCTGATCGGTGTACAACAAATCTCACTCAAGTCAATCATACTGTTATATCTGAGGGTACATTTTAGATATAAATAATGCGCTGGTATAATCTGACATAAGGAGATGAAAAATAATTGCCGTTTACAAAGTGTCGTCTTTACCAGTTCATTTAATTTGGCCTATCCCTCCAGAAATCCTTCACCTGTTATATCTCACACAGGCACTAAGTCATTTCATTTTCCTAGACTTACTTTGGTCAACCACATTTCTATAGAAGGTATTTATTTTTGAAACTATACTAATGAATTATCAGTTACCAACACTGTAGTCACAAATTCTAAACAGGTATAAATTTCGTGTTGAATTATCGTAACTTTTGAAATAGAGATGAAAAAGCAATCCCAATATGACTGCAAAATTATCCAATTCACTGATTGCTTTGTATTTGCATAGGTTCTAGTTATTGCATCATTAGCTATTCAACAGGAAGTAAACGAGGAGTTCCTTAACAGCCTTTACCCAAACTTCTGCAGAAGCATGTTTCTTCCCGATACAAGGATAAAAACATATGGAAAGGGGAGGAGAGAGGAAAATTGGGTTTAGAATAAAACAAAAAGCAAAAGAGAGTGGGAACCAGAAAATCTTAATAATATTAAGATTTTTTAAAATTTTGATTTATAAAAAGTAGCAGTTGTGTTAAGCTCTTCCACAGAGTATTTTAATGAAACCACCAGAAGGGTCACTTTTGCTCAATGACAATTCAGTACATCTAAGCAAAAATGTATTTATTTATGAAATTTTATAAAAAGTAAACGTGATGTATGAAATTGCGCAAGTGCACAGAAAGTGATGTTTTTCATCAACAGCCTTGATCTGATGTATAAACACCACAAGATCAAGCGCTGGAGACACCCTCAAAATATTCTCATCTCACTGGTTTCCCTGCATCCTGATTTGCCCACTTTATTGCACCTAACGCTTTGGTGGGCAAATGGAATGTCTCATCACATTCCTCCATCCATTAGTGACAGTGTAATGTCTTTCACTGTACTGCTAGAAAGCAGGATAAGAATTTTTCAACCCCCACAAATGACTTTTCATTATTATAAATGCTTCATATAAAATATGGTAAATTATATCTATAGATAAATGAACAATAGAGTACTTTCATTTAGAAAAAGGAAACTCTATTGCTTAGCTAAGTGAGAGTCCAAAATAGATATTACAAACTAGCATCTAAGGGGGTTTTATCAAAATGTTGATACAAGTAGAAATATGGGAGAATTATGTCTGATAGTCTGACAGTTTAGCTCTCCACTAGTACCCATCTGATGCAGAGTAGACATGACAGCCACTGTGCACAACTGGTTTCTACATCTTTTTACTGGTTATTTCTGACAATGATTCATCACTGATGCAGCAGAAGAAGGTATTTTTGCTCCCTTTTTAATCCTTTCCCCATGACATCTGTCAGTCCTTTTCTCTTCCATACAGTGAATTCATGTCATTCCTACCTGTTACCCTTCCACCTGCCCTGTCAAGACCTGGCTACAGGGAGGTATAATATAAGATGTTAAGCTGCAATTTAACCAGCTCCTAGAAAAATTCTATTAAAACTTTCTACAATGGACTCCAGATAGCCTAATTTCCATTTTAACTGATGATATTTAGCCTGCTGAATGATTCTGTAATTTTCTTAGAATTCTCATCAAAATTCAAATTGTTACTACACCTTTTATTTTTACTAACAGATTAATATGAAAAATGTAGTGGTTTGCAGGTGCAAAAATACTTTTTATAAAAGACAATATTTACAAATCATTGTTTATAATATTTATAATATTTCTTTAGAGACTCCTCATGCATTAAAGTGATGCGACAGTCCTCTAATTTTCTAATGCTGAGGACATGATATTCAAAAGTAACAAAAATGGGTTCAATTTGAACCAAGTTCAAACATTTATATGCTTGATTTAGTTGTGGAATAGAAATTTGATTATTGTTTTAATTGTTAAAATATTTTGTTTAGTCTATTGGCTAAACAAGACTTCTTACCAATTAAAACAATAATCACATTTCTATTTGAGGAGACAAATATTAACAGTCAATGGACTTTGGTCTTACCTGTATACTTGTAGTCAGAGGCTACTCCTTTAAGTGCAGCATCAAACACCGAAATTTCCACCCTCTGTTTTCTGTGGTGACAACTCAAAAGTATAGAAGGCTGTGATACAACAAGGTACAAAAAGGGTTCTAATTGTGTGTCTCCAATTCCTCTGCGACCAGGTTGTCGAACGATAGTTATACCAAGGGCTTGTCGAGCAGATGACCGTGTGGAAGCGTGAAGACTTTCCAGTGACAGTAGACCAGTCTTTCTTCCAGTGGGCAAAGAAACATTACTGTTCAAGAGATCATCTGCGGTGACTGATGAAATACATGACTGACTGGGTTTCTCAGTCTCTTGACCAATACTTGAATCTGTTTCTGAAAGGTTTAATGAGCTTTTACCTACTTGATCACCATCTTTCTGATCTTGCGTTGATTTAGGCTTCAGTAAAGCAGTACACAAGTAAGTCATCACAGATATCCGACTTGCAGTAATAAAAATGTCAAAGGGAATGAAGTTCAGGTTCTTCACAATGGAAGACTGGCGGGAAGGTTGGGCAATGCGATGTTGGCTGGTGCCACTATGTTGTTCTATTTGAACTATTCTGATTTTAACGCTGTCACTGCCAATGCCACTGTCTTGCGCTCCACTATAACGTGAAGAAGTTTCAACTGTTCCTCCATCAGAGATGTCCATTTTTTTCTGCTCTTGTTTGGAAACCTGAGAAGGAAAATATTATATCTGCTTATAATAGCCATATGCTAACTATTTCCATTTCAGTGGCAGAAAACAATTGCTAAATAAACATGATGTCAAAAAGGAGAATTAATTAAAAAAAAAAACAACAAAAAAAAAACCTGCCAGGGCCAAGTTAACTTTTAACGCAGTAATCACTCAAAAACATAGCAGGTGGCCATTCAAAGAAATGATGACTCACTTCTGATGAAGTGCCAGAAGAACATGTGAAGGGAAAAAAACAAATAATGATTTCTAGACTCAATCTCCCTCCTCCCTAACCTCCCAATTCATTATTTATATTCTAAAGAATCTAAAGGCACTATATGGATTTAGATTGTATCTCTATGAAATGATACCATATAGAAACATTTTTCTTTTAAGAAAAGGTTGATAATCAGAATTTTTTCCAAGTTTTGAGTATTAATACTTAAACCCCCCCCCAGGTGTCATTACAATGCTTTAAAATGATTACATAAGATAAAAATAGTACTAATCAATTTCAAAATCATAAGGATTCTAAATGGAAATCGTACACTGAAAGACCTAAACAGGCCATTGTAAGAAAACTGTTTTCTTAGGCATGCAAATACCAGCTGCATTATACTACCATGGCTCACAGCTCAGGTAAATGTCAGCAATATATAAAGCCTTTCATTCTGGTGGCATGAATTCTTTTCTCACTACATTTATATGAATCTGGCTGTGACCTGCACAGGATTTCATTACATAGACATGTTTAGTTAGACATGATTGCATACAGTAATATTTAGAAAAGAACAACAAATTTACTATATGGTAAGTAATGATTTCAGCCTGTTGCAATGAAGGGAATACAGGTAAATTAAGGGTTAGATTGTCCACTTAAGGAACATATGTCTAAGCAGGCCAAGGGTGAAGGAATGAAACACGCTTGCTGATACAGGCCATAAAGTTCCATGGGAAAAGTCTCTCTCCAGGCACTAAGACAGCTGTACAAATGTTCACAAGATTTCTTGAGGCAGAGATTCTTCTGCAATAAGTTAGGTAGGATAGGATACCTATGAAGATTTCCTTCCTCCCAATCTAACTTGAACACCTGTACACTTCTCTCATGTGGAGGATACCCCATAGCCCTCTGCCCTGCCTCCAAGGGAGAGACAACACGGGCTCCGTGACAGCCCCACCAGGATAAGTATAGACATTCAAAAAGACCAAGCCCAAATCAATTCAATCTTTGCAGGTTAGTCTAACCCGTGTAGATTGAACCAGCAAGCAAGGGAATAGACATTCACTATTTGATTCTGGAAATGCAGCCACATGCCTGCAGGGGCTCAGGCTAGAAGCTGGGGGTGCAAGAGTGAGCCCTCAGCTGAGGGGAAGCTGAGCTGAGGTGGGAGGAGGAAGGGGGCATTGTCAGGCCCCAGCAGGCTGAGCAT
>NW_017728992.1:160836477-160839053 GCF_001723915.1 Gavialis gangeticus | reverse complement strand
GCACCCTCAGCAAATTTGCAGATGACACCAAGCTGGGGGGAGTAGTAGATGCACGGGAGGGTAGGGCATTGTCAGGCCCCAGCAGGCTGAGCATGATTGGGGAGGTGTTTAAACCCTCACCCTGTCCTATAGTTCTCAGTCAGGGTATGCCTGGAGGGGAGAGGGGGAAGCAGCCCTGGCCAGCCATTTCCCAACCCCCCACCCTCGCCATTCCAGTGGATGGGGGCATGCCTAACGCTGGCAGTAACCTGAAGTGAATGGAAAGATGGAGCAGGATTTAATTCCCACCCTCACTCCCTCCCATCCCATTGGCATGGACCTCAGCTGGGATCTATCAGGCAGGGATGCAGCAGCCCCTGTCAGGCATTTTGCTCTGTTTGTCTGTTGAGTGGTGGGTGTGTGGCTAGCCCCAGCAACAGTCTGAAGTGAAATGAACAGGGTTCACTTCTGGCTGCTGTCAGGGCTGACCACATACCCACCACTCGTGTGGCAAGCAGGGTGAAATGCCTGATAGGGGCTGCTATGCCCCACCAGGCAGACCCTGGATGAGGTCCCCTAGAGGGGAGAGGGGAAGAAGGAAGGACTAAGCAAACTTCCTGCCCACTTCGCCTTAGGGGGCCATGCCAGGCGGGCATCTGGCCACACCCCTGCCCTTGCTCCAGCTGGACAGCACAGGAGCGGGACCAGCACTGCTCTCTGAAGCAGACAGCACAGCCCAGTCCAAGGCTGGAAAGCATGGTGGGATGCTGGGGGACTTTGATTTAACTTAAATCAAGAAGAGGTCTGGGACAGAAGTTTCATAAACTGGTTTGACCTCAGTCAGTTAAGTCTGATACTACATTTAACCAGGTTTATCTTAAACCAGTTTTGGCCATTTTAAAACTGGTTTAAGTGCACTGAACTTCTGTTGTGTTACAAGTTTAAACTGGTTTCTGATCACTTAAATTGGTTTATGTGTAACGTCTGTCCCTAGCCCCAGGGGAAAGCTATCAGGAAGCCTTGTGGGGACCCTACCTTGAAAAATTATCTTCTCCCCCCTGCCAATCAGCTTATTGGTGATGGGGGGAATTCTCCTACAGGGGAAACCCTTTGGGAATGACTGCCCCTGATGGGAGAATGGCCACTGATGCCATTAACCTCCCAGAAGGGGTTTCCATCATGGCAAAATGCCCCGCCTAACTCTGCACTGCTCCAGGTCAGCTCAGAGGAGTGCAAAGAGTAGGGACTATTTTTTTGTGGTGGGAAATGGAAGGGTTACCATCACAGGAAACTCCCCTCTCCTGCCAATCAGCTGATTGGCCGTCAGTTGGCAGCTGACTGCTACCTCCTTCCTAGGCAGGGAAGAGGGTATGCTGTCAATTAATGGACTTCAGTAAAGGTGGGAATGGCTCAGGCAGCAGCCCTATATTTCCTCCTGGTTGGAGAGCTCATCTATGAAGCTCTCCAGCCACGGGTTTGGAACACATGTATGCTCCAGTTCCCAGGCTATATTTCTACACGTAAGAATTTATACTGGTAAAAATGAACATCTGTATTCAGCCATACTTTTTAATAAGGTATTGCACATACTCAGTTCTAACAATTACAGTGCAAGACAAGCATGCTGACTGATACAGAACTGAACTGAACTGGGGACATGAGCTCATCCTATCCAACTTCTCTTTGGAAGTTCAAAGTAGTGGCTTGCACTAGCCATCAGTAGCCCCTGAACTCTGTGAATGCAATGAGCTAGACCCCCTAGGACAGTGATACTTAGGCAGGGTGCCACAGTGTGCAAACATGATTCACATGATAACCCAAAGATTTCAAAGAGGAATCACAGCATCATAGAAAATAAGGGTTTTCTATGGCAAGGGACTTCAGGAGGTCATCTAGTCCAACCTTCTCCTCAAAGCAGGACTATCCCCACTTTATCACCACAGCCAAGGCTTTATCTACTTGACTCTTAAAAACCTCCAAGGATGAAGATTCTACAACTTCTCTGGGTAACTTGTTCCAATGCCTTACTACCCTTCTAGTAATAAAATTTTTCCTTATAACCTAAACTTCCCTTGCTGCAACTTGAGACCATGGCTCCTTGTCCTGTCATCTGCCACCACTGAGAACAGTCTAGCTACATCCTTTTTGGAACCACCAGACACGGCCTCACCAGCACCAAATAGAGGGGAAGCAACACTTTCTTCAATCTGCTTGATCTGAATCTACAGTGTTAAAATCATTCTGACCTATTGTGATCTTTCTTGTTATTGAGTTCTTTGCAACAGAACAATTGCTCTATTATTTTTCCATACAAAAAGCAAATGAAAGCTAAGAGCTGGCATTTTCTAAAAGGTGCCTTAAATCTCACAAGGGGTGCTTTGGTTGAGAACCACTGTTCTAGGACCCTTCCATGGGGAAGTCTCCTGACACCTCCCCACCCCTTGTGTAACATTACCATCAGAAGACTGTAATGTGAATTACATGTGCTTACAATGTGCATCAGCAATACAATACAGTGAGAGTGAAGGGCATTGGAATTCTTTCAATTCAGCTCTTCTATTGTTATACAAACACACACACACACACACACACACACA
>NW_017728992.1:160834918-160836248 GCF_001723915.1 Gavialis gangeticus | reverse complement strand
TTTTTTTTTTTTTTTTTTTTAAAGAAAAGCTTTTCTAATATTGGAATTCCTTTATATCGTTTTGTTTGCAAATCAAAGGGAGCAAAAAAAATTCCATAAATTAATGTACTGGAAAAAAGTATTATTAAGGAAATCCTAAAACAGGACCATTTGAAATTCTCTTTGAAGAGGTTTTTGCCAGCTCTGGTTACACACTTTTCAGCTTCACTCATGTACATATTTTTCAAATCACCAATAAAAATCCTGCTGCCTGATTCCTATGACAGACTCATATCACTGACTCATAAATATGATATCACTTTTAAGGTAGCCTTTGCAAAAATAACTTAGCTAGGGGCAGCCGTAATGAATCACTTTGCTGTGAGCCAGTGACTCCTGAGCCAGTGACTCATTCTGACACCTTGGCCAAATTCCTTAAACTGCTCTACCTCCAGCTCCTCATCTGTAAAATGTCAGTAGCATTTACCTTGCCTACATCCTATAATAAGGGATGCATTAGAACTGCCAGCTGGTTCCACTGTGTGTGTGTACATGTATGTAGGCAGAAGGGGCAACTGTGGATAAATCTAGCAGCAGCATTCTGTGGCAGCACTCTCCACAGCAAAGGAGGGGGTATCTGAGCTGACAACTGTATTGATACTGTGCTCAGCTTGTATGGGAGTTGTGGATTCCTCATGTGCAGACACTCAGTGGTTTGCCCCTTGTTTTGCTCCAGGCTGCAGATATCATGACAGTTACCCCATGTTCTGGGTGATCTGGATTTAGCTATAAGGAATGAACATACAATTTCAATTAGTGAATGACAATGGATATCACAGAAATGAGAAATTGCTAGCCTCTTTTTCACCTTGTATTATTACCTCTGTAGTGTTTTCCCTTTGGCCCTTTTCTGTCCCATTCTCTTTCCCTTCCTTTACCTTTTGTTTTCCTACTTCTACCCTCTTATATTTTCACTAACATCCTGTCATGCTTTTAGCTTCTCCCATTCCTGCTTTCCTGATTTCCAACTATTCCCTTTTTCAGATTGCCTCTTTTTCACTTTATATTTTATCTTTGTTGTCTCCCTCCTACTTTTCCTCCCCTTGCTCTCTTCCCTGTCCCTTCCCTGCTTTTCCTTTGTCTTGCTTACCTCTACCTATTTACATTTTCACTGACATCCCTCCACACTGTTTCCTTCCTTGGAGTCTCAGACCAGCAGAGACTCCCTATGCCTGACAAAGGATGACTGTGCCTGGAAGCTTGCTAAAAACTTTTTTCCAACTACTCAGCTGGTCTAATAAAAAATATCACATCTACCCACAGAACCTTTCCTGACAGAAATGAGAAAACG
>NW_017728992.1:160829593-160829918 GCF_001723915.1 Gavialis gangeticus | reverse complement strand
AGTCTCCTGACACCTCCCCACCCCTTGTGTAACATTACCATCAGAAGACTGTAATGTGAATTACATGTGCTTACAATGTGCATCAGCAATACAATACAGTGAGAGTGAAGGGCATTGGAATTCTTTCAATTCAGCTCTTCTATTGTTATACAAACACACACACACACACACACACACACACAGAGTATTTTTAATTTACAAAAGACAAAAAAAGGTATATTATAAAAACAAAAGCAAACAAGAAATCAATAACCATATGTTTAGATACAGACAGAGATATAAGAATAAACAAACAAAAGGAAAGTCTTTTTTTTTTTTTTTTTTT
>NW_017728992.1:160823421-160829583 GCF_001723915.1 Gavialis gangeticus | reverse complement strand
TTTTTTTTTTTTTTTTTTTTAAAGAAAAGCTTTTCTAATATTGGAATTCCTTTATATCGTTTTGTTTGCAAATCAAAGGGAGCAAAAAAAATTCCATAAATTAATGTACTGGAAAAAAGTATTATTAAGGAAATCCTAAAACAGGACCATTTGAAATTCTCTTTGAAGAGGTTTTTGCCAGCTCTGGTTACACACTTTTCAGCTTCACTCATGTACATATTTTTCAAATCACCAATAAAAATCCTGCTGCCTGATTCCTATGACAGACTCATATCACTGACTCATAAATATGATATCACTTTTAAGGTAGCCTTTGCAAAAATAACTTAGCTAGGGGCAGCCGTAATGAATCACTTTGCTGTGAGCCAGTGACTCCTGAGCCAGTGACTCATTCTGACACCTTGGCCAAATTCCTTAAACTGCTCTACCTCCAGCTCCTCATCTGTAAAATGTCAGTAGCATTTACCTTGCCTACATCCTATAATAAGGGATGCATTAGAACTGCCAGCTGGTTCCACTGTGTGTGTGTACATGTATGTAGGCAGAAGGGGCAACTGTGGATAAATCTAGCAGCAGCATTCTGTGGCAGCACTCTCCACAGCAAAGGAGGGGGTATCTGAGCTGACAACTGTATTGATACTGTGCTCAGCTTGTATGGGAGTTGTGGATTCCTCATGTGCAGACACTCAGTGGTTTGCCCCTTGTTTTGCTCCAGGCTGCAGATATCATGACAGTTACCCCATGTTCTGGGTGATCTGGATTTAGCTATAAGGAATGAACATACAATTTCAATTAGTGAATGACAATGGATATCACAGAAATGAGAAATTGCTAGCCTCTTTTTCACCTTGTATTATTACCTCTGTAGTGTTTTCCCTTTGGCCCTTTTCTGTCCCATTCTCTTTCCCTTCCTTTACCTTTTGTTTTCCTACTTCTACCCTCTTATATTTTCACTAACATCCTGTCATGCTTTTAGCTTCTCCCATTCCTGCTTTCCTGATTTCCAACTATTCCCTTTTTCAGATTGCCTCTTTTTCACTTTATATTTTATCTTTGTTGTCTCCCTCCTACTTTTCCTCCCCTTGCTCTCTTCCCTGTCCCTTCCCTGCTTTTCCTTTGTCTTGCTTACCTCTACCTATTTACATTTTCACTGACATCCCTCCACACTGTTTCCTTCCTTGGAGTCTCAGACCAGCAGAGACTCCCTATGCCTGACAAAGGATGACTGTGCCTGGAAGCTTGCTAAAAACTTTTTTCCAACTACTCAGCTGGTCTAATAAAAAATATCACATCTACCCACAGAACCTTTCCTGACAGAAATGAGAAAACGTTTTACAAGGACTGTACTTCTATGATCAGAAAAAAAAAAATTTCTTGAGCCCTGATCAGCTTGGGCTAGAAGCCTAGTTTCTTTTCTTTCTCTTCTTTTACGTTAAGAGAATTTAGTATTTGTTAAACATACTCACCAGGAGGAAATACCTGCAGGAGAATAAGAAGATAGCTCTGCCTCCAACCCTAGTCAGTCCTCCGTTTCTCTGCTAAGACTACCAATCAGGGTGCTAATTGGTCCCAACTGTGGAGTTTCTTGTGATGTGAACATCCAACTAATAGAAAAATTACTGAGACTGCCAAATCAATTCAAATAGGTCACTGAATGGCAGTGAGACAGTAACAACTAGTCAATATCAAGCAGGATGGATTATGAATAAGTGACCCAAAGGTGAAAGGTACTAGATCTCATTACCTATCCCCCTTGCCACCCAGTTCCATAAAGAAAGCTTGATTTTTATTTTTATTTTTCAAATTTATATGTAGACAAGTTGGAACAAACAAGCAATAAAGTTCCTTAGTTTTCGTACATGTTTTTTTAAGCACAAAGCAAAAGTAGCCAGAGTATTACTAGAACTGTGTGCATCCATCTCTAATAGAAAACTTTGTTAGTTACCGAGTTAATTTTAAAATATGCTGATGATATACCTAGGCATAATTTAAATATTCTCTTGTTATGGGGAGGATTCCCAATACGAATGTTCCAAAAAGATTCTATACTTTGCTATGGGTCTATACTTGAAAGTTGAAAAAAACAGTAATATCAGTTTGCTGTTAGCAAATGTAATGGTAACATTTATCATTGGGCTGTATTATATCAGCTCTCTTACTCTTTACATAACCCATTTAAAATGAACAATAAAAGTTTTCTTTAATTAGCTACTGGTGTGCATTAACATGATCATGATTAAACCATAAAAAACAACTGTACATTACTTTGGTCCCCTATCCCATATGTTTTACATTATTTTAGTTGAAAATGTACTTTGAGTCCCTTTTAAAAGTTCGACCTTCTGCTTTCAGAGAATTAAATGCATATTACTGTAGTGGAGAAGATAATGTTTCAGACCTCCAGGCATATATTAAACACACTGGCAGCACATTAGACAAAATGCTTTACTTATTAGATACTTCCTATTCTAAACAGTGTCATCAAAGGCTAAAAACAAAATCCATATAAAAGCTGCACAATGCTTCCACACAGAACCTGTGCCAAAATCCCTGTACTTTCCAACTAATGAGGAAAGGATGTGTACTCTTAACATATGAATGTAAGATTTTCCAAGCATTCACTTTAGGAAACAGGACTATTGATTCCACATGGCTTATGTTAAATGAAACTGTATTGGTAAAATAACCTCTAAGATATCTGGCATGATAACTGTAATTAAACAGTATTCAAAGGAATAAAACAAAAGGGAATTTGGTTCCACAATGGCTAATTAAAATAAAATGAAAAAACACAGCATGTCATCTATCAAGATAAACTGTTATTGTTTAAGAACTATTTAAATACTGTTAAAATATACTTTTAGATAAAATCTGAAAGGACTGGAAAAATATTTGTGGCTTAAAAATGGATAGTTTGGCGAAGAAAAAAGTATAGGACTCTGAAATTTTATGCTGAGATAATAGCTTTAAAGCTTTGAGCATAACCAGATGGTACTTAAATCAGAGGAATCTACAGTTTCACTGTCAGAATGAGTTGCAATATGAAAAGGTTTTCAATAGCTAGAAAAACATGTCAAGTTGATAGTTTACTTCTTAGATCACTTAAATGCATTTTCCCATCCTTTCACAGTTACATATCCTATCAATACTAGCCACCATGGAAAAGGTGTTGAAAGCTACACTAGTAGCTAGGGAACTGTGGCTAATTCTTCCTTTTCATGTGTGGAGATAGGTAACTTTTACTAGCTTAACCTCTTGAGTTTAATAGGGCAAATAGTATATATATTTAGTGAAGGCGTCTGGTACTAGTATGTCACCTAGAACTCACACTGTGTTGTGCATCAGAAAATTTACTGTAAATAAATGGAACAGCCTCTCAAAATTATAGCCTTCAGCAAGGTACCATTTAGGACAGGCTAAATCTGAAAATTTCTCATTCACTTTTTACTACTTGCAGCCCAATATCAATAAATTCAGTTTAGAGGGTTCAAGTTCAAGTTCCTTAAAAAAAAAATTAAATTTTTAAAGGGCAACAAATTAAAGTATCATGATAAGTATTGAAAATAGTTTACATCTGTATTAAATGTATTTTCCAAACAGAGGAAAAACATTTTAAAACAACTGACAAGTTCTTAATTTGTTCTTAACTTATGTTTTCATTGTATTCATCCTTTAATAGTAACAGGTGGTTATTTATATTCAGTGATTACATTTTAAAAAATCTTACTATTTTTAGAGGTAATACTGGTGTCCAACTGGAATTATCACTCCAAGCAGAAGATTTTTTTCTGAAGTACAACCACTTCACATTGAACTTATGTACATCTGCATAGCTTTTCCAGCTTGTAATATGAATTATGGTTATATAATGGGACTATTGAACTAATATTTCCAGCTTGCAGTAGTTATTCCCTAACTCTGATTGAAATATCTCTAGCCAATCATGAGCTCATTTCTCACATCACAAAAATTACGGAAAGAGTCACAAGTGTGAAACCACAGAATCAAAGTGCCAATCACATTTGGTACATCGTGACATCTGACCTGATTTTATTGCTCTTGCTAAAAAAGTAGCAGTATTTCATGAAAATAAACATCTTGTGTATCATATAAAATCAACTATAGAAAAAATAGTTCTAGTTTTATTATATTGTCCTTAACTTGGACTTACACATTGTAGTTTCCTTCTAACCTTAGAATAAATGCTTTGTCTATCAAAGTATCTGGAGCAAAATGAATGGACAACTATATGACAGCTATCACTGTAACTCAAGTTTATTGTTTTCTCTGTTAACTACAATTTATTCCATTGTTCTTATTAACGTAATAATTAAGATTAATGACTTGTTTTGCTTTGCAAATTATTTACAGAGATTAACAGAGATTATAATTCTGAAAATAATGAAAACTTTTTTACATTAAGCTGGTCTAATAATGTACAGGAACACCCATGCACACATTTCTAGACTTTAGTTTAAAATTATGGTGACTGCTTTAATTCATAATTTTGTACATACAGCTTAACTAAAATTAAACTAAGGCCATAATCTTGCAATTGGATGTAGGCCAGCGGGCCTATATGACAGTACTGATTTAACTTCACAATGTGAATGTGAATCTACATTATTGAATTATTTAAGCAAAGTAAAAACGGGCCACAAAAATGCCAAGAAATATACTACAAAGTTCATTTCAGAAGCAAAACAAATGTATTTCTCATGTAGAGAAGTTCTTTGCACCTTAGTTTGTTGGAAAGCAAAGGATTTTTTAAAGTTAATATTACTGAACATAATGTGACACGTGATCTCATTAAATTTCTCCAGGTTGTAATGCAACCAAAGTTTTCATAATATTGTGGTAATTATGCAAAGGACCAGAACTAATTATAAATAGCACGTATAGCTAATAGGAATATAGATTCAACTTCCTCTCTCATGAAATAAGGCACTTTGAAGTTAGTCAGAGACTACTGTCTGCTAAATATTAGCTCAAATATTAATATATCAAAACTGTGCTAAATGTTCCAGCTGTAATGCTGTTCTATTCAAATATGAAAATTCCTACTAAACCAGGTAGAATGAATAGTTTAATACTTAATATAGGCAGCATGTTTATATAGCTATTTTACTCAGAGTTTATTAACATAATAGAACATTTTTTTTTTTTTTATACTTGCTAAAGCCTTGTATAGAATCACAGAAAATTAGGGCTGAATAAGACCTCGAGAGGTCATCTAGTCCAACCCCCTGACCTTATTCTTTTTTTGTTTAAAGCTTTAAATAAAGTTTGGCTTTTTGGGTGACTTTTTAAACTGACTTTTTAAAATCAGTATTAAATCGTTATATTCATTAATTTTCTTTTCCCAAGAAAAGCATGGCTTACATTATAAGGTGCATATGTGAGCCTTGAACACAACAGTTTTTTCATGCATGTGTTTGGACAATGCTGAGAAATCCCTTTTTTTTTTAAGGGGTTACTATACATTCAATTGAATACTTTTTGAAATGGTGCAACCAAAACTTCAACTCCATTTTCTTCCATGATGCTTGAGAGACTTTCAGAGACACCATCATAACTTTAAGAACTTGCATGCAGGTTCACAATTGTTTTAGTTTTAGTTTTAGAACACAAGAACTGCCATTTGCTAGGTCCATAGGCCTGCCCCAACATACTGTGTCACACAAAAGGCAGAGTGCATGCTGAAAGGGAGAGTGACCAGGGTCTAATCAGGGTATTTTCCCCTATTCCTATTCCACTGGCAGCCTCCAGCATTTAAAATCTAGTAAGTTCTGATTTAGAAGCTGTACCCCTAACTTCCACGATCACAAGTTACTCATACACCTTTCATCCTAGTACTTGTCTACTACCTTTTTGAATCTGGTTAAACTGTCAGCTTCCACAATGCTGTGGGGCAATGAGTTCCACACTTTAATTACAGGCAGCTTGAAAAAGAACTTCCTTTTGTTAGTTTTAAACTTACTAACTACTAGTGTCATTTTAAGACCCCTAGTTCTTGTATTGTGAGAGTTAGTAAATAAGAAGTTCCTATTTACTTTTGCTTCACCATTTAGTATTTTACAACCACGTACCACGTCCCCCCTCAAGCGACACTTTTCTACAGTGACCAGGCCTAGCCAGCGCCATAGCAAGGGGGGGGGGGGG
>NW_017728992.1:160822060-160823334 GCF_001723915.1 Gavialis gangeticus | reverse complement strand
TAGCAAGGGGGGGGGGGGGGAGATGAGCAGGACAAACGCCCTTCGTGCCAAAGCGAAGGGGCACCAACAGGCATTGCCCAGCCAAGGCGGAGGCATGGGACAGAGCCACGAGCGGCTCATTTGGGGAGACGTGGGGATGGGGGAAGTGCACCTGCTGCTGCTGCATGCACTCCTGGGCAAGCATGGGGGGGTGCGTGCCCCGCAGATCTGTGTGCAGGACGAGGGTAGGCTGCCAATGTGGGCTTTGCCTCGGGCACCAAACTCCATCGCTACAACACTGGGTCCTTTAGTGTCTCCTCAGATAGAAGAGCCTCCACACAATTAATAATCCTTGCTGACCTTCTCTGTTCCTTCTCTAGTTCTTCTATATCCTTTTGGAGGTGTGGGGGCCAAAACTGGGCATAGTATTCAAGGTATGGATGCACTATGGATTTATAAAGGTGCATAGTGCTTTCTGTTTTGTTTACAATTCCCTTAATAACTTCTAACATTTTGTTTGCCTTTTTGACAGCTGCTGAGCACTGAGCTGATGATTTTAGTACATTGCCACAATGACTTTAAGATCTGTTTCCTGTGTGGTAACAGCTAAGGTAAAGCCCGTCACAATGTAAGTATAATTTGGATTATTTTTTACATATATATCACCTATACACTTATCTACACTGATTTTTATCTGTCATTTGGTTGTAGATTTGCTCAATAGTGCAAGATCCTTCTGTAGTTCCTTACAGCCCACCTTGATCTGCACCACTTTGAATAATTACGTCACCCGCAAATTTGGCCATCTCCCTATCCATCCCTGTTTCCAATTATTTATGAATATGTTAAATAGCATTGATCCCAACACAGATCTATGGGGGACATCACTGTTTATTTCTTCCCATCCTGAAAATTGACCATTTATACTCAATCTTTCTATCTTTAAATTAATTTCTAATCCATGAGTGGATCTTCTCTGTAATCCAATGACTGCATAAATTCATTAAAAGCCTCTGATGGATGTGACAGCCAGAACCAGAGGGATTAATAAGCAATAAATATGTGCTTCTTAGAGGCATTTGGTATTTTGCCTAAACAGGTAATATTAGTTAATATAAACTTGTAAGTTTGTAAACCACACATGTAACTTGTCTGTCATAAGTTTAACCAAAATGATAAAATTAACTGTTCGTGGCACTGACTGGGCCCCATAGGCAAAGCTGTAGATATGAGATTAGCTGACCTAATGGTTTCTGCTCAGGGTTCAACTTTGATGATAAAAAACTGGATCCAAC
>NW_017728992.1:160782980-160817060 GCF_001723915.1 Gavialis gangeticus | reverse complement strand
AGTCTGGGTAGTAACCTTTTATGATAATTTTAACACCTTTCAATCCCATACGGTAACAGCTATAGGGCAACATTATGAGTGGCTCTAAAGCCAACAGATTAGCATAAGACTAGGTACAAAAAGCATGTGCATCAGGTAACCAGTAGGAAGGAGGGAACAGAACAGTCATTTCTGTTCCACGTCCAGACCCTGGACTCCCAGTGCAAGTGAGGATCAGATCCTGATCAAGGGACCTTCCCTGGTAATCCCTCGGACAGCGTCAATCGGGGATGCCTGACTTCTCTGGAGTCACTTGATGCGCACTTGGCACTGGGGGACTACTGATAAGTTACCAACCCATGTCTGTCTATCTGTTGTTTTGAACAGCCCAGTGGCTAATACCCTCGCAGTGCTCAGTTGGCCTGCGACAGAATTGATCTATCTATCTGTTGTTATTATCTGTTATTTACTATTAGCTCTTTAATACTGCATTATCTGCTTATCGCATTTTTCTTTCTGTTCACTGTTGAGTGTATAAGCTATAATAAATTTGCCTTCATTTCACTCCCAACTTTGCCTCCTTGATCCGAAACTGAATCAAACAGTCCAGTTGGCCTGTGATAAAATTGATACACTCACAGTGTCCAGCCACTTCTGGTCCACTCCCGAGTCCAATGTCAAACGTGTGGGGGACCCCCCCCCACTCTTCCCGGCTAGGCAACTGGCCACAGGGGGACCCCATGTGCCCCCCCCCATACCCAGGAAGCACCAGTTATCAACCTGGGGAACAGGGAGGGGTTCCCTGCATGCTCCACGACAGACCCGGAAGTGGACCAGGTGTGCTTCTGGTCCACTTGCAGGTCTGCCGCTGAGCGTGCTAGGGACAACCCCATGCTCCTGTGGGACGCTCCATCCACCTTACCATCTCAGCATTCACAAGCCGTCTGGTACCTTGAGGTATGTAGAAAAAAACATATGAAGTTGTGTCTATGTCCCAATAGTCAAATCTCTCTGAATCAAATCGGAGGCCTCCGATTTGATTTGGAGAGATTAATGGGTCTCCTGATTCGATTCAGATTTGGCCATCGAATCAGGGTCCTGATTCGATTTGAGGAAATTCAACCCAATTTGGTGGCCAAATCTCTGAACCTGAATCAAATCAGCGACAAAAGCTTCACACAGCCCTATTGAACACCAATCTCATTGCACCTTATTGTTGGTGCAGGGGTCAGGCTCCCCTTGGATTGGCAAGAACCTAGCTCTTGTGGCAGGGAGCCACCTCAGCTGAGGGGCTGCCAGGTGCAGGAGCACCCCATGCACCCCTGCAACTGGGAGATGCAGTTGCCTCAATTTCCCCACCTTGCGGGTGCATGAAAACCCCAGGACGTGGAGATTGCTGCAGTGGTGATTTCCCCACCCTAGAGGTTTCAAATACCCCAGGTGGTAGAAGATCATAGCTGTGTCCTGTGGCTTCTATATCATAGCTTTTCTTCTTTGCATGTGAGGCAGATTAACTTAATAAGGCCTCTGGGCAGCTTCTACAATGGGAAGGTAAAACAGTTCACATACTTACAGTTTTACATGTTCTTTCCTTCACAATCTACATGCTGTGAAATATTTTTTCAAGTAATTCCAAAAGTGACTGTCACAGTTTATTTCTAGGAAAAGATATTATGTGAACGTTACTTCTGTATTTGATAGACAAGTGGAAAATAACTGGGAAAGCTTATCTACTGGGAAGGAGTCAGAATGAGGTCTCAATTTCAGTTCTCCTAATGTGTCACAGGTAGAGGCGGACCCAGGGCAGGGTGCACTTATGCATTTGGACTCCCACCTTGATTTCACCCAAACTTTAAAACCAACTGCATAGGAGAAGCAGTGGCCTTTTTGTTCCACCAGCAGAGAGGGTGTCAACTGATTTAACGACTCATTATAAATCCACCTGATTTCTGATCATCTCTCTTCACTTCACAGGTGTTAACAACCCTCTCTTCTTTTTAATTGTCTTGATGTTCTGTTATTCAAACCATCATTTCTCCTGTGATTTTGCTTCCTGTTAGCCATTCCCGGTAATGTATCTCTTCTATTTCACAGCCCTGCAGGCTTTCTGCTTTAGCTAAAAACCTTATCTCAGGTGTGGTAATATTAACTCAGGTGTAGAAATGACTGACCTTGAAGTACTGAAGGTAGTGTCAAGACACTCAAGATGACTATGTTTTGTTTTATGAATACGAATGAGAGGTGTACATTTAATTATCACTGCAGTATTAATGAAACCATATCTTTTGATTATTTTTGCCTAGCACTATACATAATCTAAGAAATTAGTGCACATTCCAATAAATTTATAATTGTTTTTGTTTTATGTTAAATGGAATAATGTAGCACTAGTTCCCTACCATATTACTAAAGCTCCTAGCTCCTCTTTAACTGAATAAAAATAGGGACGCATTCCAATGAGCAATGATTTGGGAGGATAGAAAGGTCAACACTTCTAGAAATAAAATAAAATAATTAAAGGTACACAGGTGGCCAGTTACCTATAGAAATAAACTCAAGATAATTTGAAATGTCTGAAATCTGAATTTAATTCACCATATGTTATTAGTATCACATGAATGACTTAGAACAACCTATCTGAGTTATAATCTATGATTTCACCGTATGATATAATGCAGCATAACTGAATCAGAAAAAGATTATTGGCAGACGCATACAAATGGAGTTATTCTGCTGCTCTCTAATCTTCTCAATGCTCATCAGAAAATAACTTTGCAGTGCCAGCCCAAATCAATGTGGCAGCCACCTCTGCCACTTACATACAATCACATGGGATTCGATCACATCCTTGCTCCATAGTTATGAATTGTTATAGACTTTAATCGCTAAGGTTTGCCCTACTGTGAAACAGACCAACCACATATATTATGGAACCCTGGGGAATGAGAAGGTGTCTAGGGTCCAATGTCTGGAAGCTCAGCACTGGCTCTGAACCTCATATATAATGTACTTTAGACAAAACTGTAGAACAGCTTCTGCTGTCAATGGCAGCCTCAAGGACTCTACCACAGTTAAAATCAATACAATACATATTGTGTCTATATTACCTTTTCAGTCTAATCTTTGTGAATTTTTTGGAAGCCAAGGTGGTGGCCTTCTCTGACACACACCCAATGCTTCCTCAATATAGATCCTCAGTACCACAGATGACCCCCCATGTGGAGGGAAGTGGGGGATACTGTCATTGAGAGCCTTTGTCTGTGTAAAAGGAATTTAGCTCATGTTTGGAATGTTGGGATACACTGGGTCTACTGATATTAACTAGTGAAAACTAGACAAATAACCTTCTTTCAAAACCTTTCAGAAAGTACTGAACTTTCAAAACTCTTTCATAAAAGATTACTTAATACTCTGCTAGTGTCTGGGTTAGTCCTGTATGTTGCTTGTCTTTGTGCCCAAATCAGTGGTTTGCTAAATCTTTAACCTCAGTAAAAATATTAAACAGGAATTGCTTAGCGTTATCTCCTTTCCACCAGGCAACTCTCTGGAACAACGAGGTATTTCTATTATTTAGGTAGTTAAATCAGGATGTAGATTCCTCTCTTTAATCAACTGAATTTGGAAATTTTAGCCCCAAAGTGCACGGTATGCACTTTAAATCAAAAGTAATTTAAAAAAAATGAATAGGTTTTTGATCATCAGAATATGTTGTCATCATAGTAATGGCACAACAGTACTGAAGCAATGATATTTTAATATCTATAGGGTATGCGCCATGTAACATGCCCCAAAGCCCTGATATAATACCACTAGCAAGTACTGCTGGTCAGACAGAGAATTTTATCAGCATCAGCACCTCCTGTATGGAGTCCTATCTACTGTTTGAAGATCTAGTCACCCTCTCTTGGTATGATTCCTGGTTCAATGGGAGATGGAAATGTACCTGCTTTTTCTCTGGAAATCTCTACATATGTGGATGCAGTTTGTGCTTCATAGCCTAAATAAAGGGTGGACAGAATCCTTTAAATACAATAAAAACTAAAACACTTACTACAGTCACTCCATTAACTAAATAAGGCTTCAGTGTTGTCTAGAGCAGGGGTAACTAACCTGTGGCAAAGTCTGTGTGTGGCAGGTGGCAGACTGGGGACAGAGCAAGGAGCACAACTGTAGATAGTGCAGGGAGCAGAAAGCAAAGCAGCAGCTCAGACAGGACAAGGGGATTGGAATGGAACTTGGGTCGGTATGTGGCTTACTTGTGGCATATCTGCCAAAAAGGTCGACCCCCACTGGTCTAGATTTTTAAAGTTCTTAAACTGTGCACTTACATTCTCTGATAGTTTAACAAACAAGATTTTTCATTCAAATTATTTTTCTTGCGCATTTGTATATGTATCCTTTCAATTCATCTGCAATATTCACATATAATTTGTGTCTTTTCCTTACACAATGGCTATTTTTGTGTTATTGTAGTACAGATATTTTGGGGTATTTTCCTATGCTAAAAATATGATTTCCAAATAGTCTCACTTAATAACAAAGTAAATCCACAGCCTTTTCTCCAATACAAGAGTTGTATCTAGGTTTCCACTGGAATGAACATGTTTGCTTATAAGAAATATCTACAGTACTGTACAGTTTTACAGAAAAATATATTTCTGCTGGTTTTGGAAACAAAATCAAAAGATGAGGCAAAGCTTCCTAACAATGGAAAGACGGTAGGATGATGATTCAAGTTACTGGCAAGTACTTTATTTTGATAACGTACTTCAAATAATCAAAAGTAATTTTATTTTCAAGAAAACATCCTACAAATGGCTATGTGGGATTCTAAGTACTGGTAAAACCTACCAGGAAAATGATGCAAGTATTATTCAGCTATTCCAACTCAGGGTTTTTATTGGCAGGCTCCAGAAGTTACACTTTTGGCACTCTCTTCAATGCTATCAAGCTACAAGCTTGCTCTAAACTTTAAACTTCATTACCAGAATGTCCGAGTGGTAAAATTATGCAGAAGATGAATATCTAATGTCATGTATAATCTAAAGAAATGGATCTTTCAAAAAATGACTGCAGTAAAAGCAGAATTGAACAGAAATTGCAATAATCTTCATGTATACCTGAAACAGCAATATTTCATCTGCCTTCACCTGAATTACTGACAAGTCAATGTATGAAATAAATTACAAAGACTTTGTTAAGCAAACTGATTAAAGCAGGAATCTGTATTGAAAAAGATCACAGAGATGCCTTGCTCACTGAACAAACTGAGTGAAGGAAACAATTCTTGGCAAATACGGTACAAGCAGAAGGCAGGATAGATTTGTGCCTTATAGACTGGGGTGGGCAATTATTTGGGCCCAAGGGTCACATGGGGAGTTATGATGAGCTGTCACAGGCCAGGTCAGCACCCTCCCCCCCACCGCAACTCACCAAAACTCCCTATGGGGATATGGACAAGCAGGGAGTAGTGTTCAGGAGTGGGAGAGGCAGATGAGGCTGGGATCACGTGCCTCTGCCCTCTGGGGTGTGGGGTGTCCGTGGGGAGGGGTGTGAGAGATGTGTCTGTGTGTGTGTGGGGAGGAGCTGCCTGGGCACTAGGACCCACGACCCTGCTGTGGGTTAAGGGGAGAGGGTGGCGGGGAATACGTGTAGCAGAGCTTGCCTGGGTGGAAGGGTCCACACTGCCCCCATGGCACTCTGCATATAGCTGAGCCCCACCCATTCATGCTGGGACAGCTCGCACCGTAGTCCCACTGCTGCCCACAGCACAGCTGGGTGCTGCTCTGCTCCCCGCACCTCCAGTGGTGGCTCTTGCTCCTGATCTTACTCCTGCCACACCTTGTTATTTTGGGTGAGCAGCTTCAGCTGAAATCCTCCCCCAGTGCACGGAGCTCCGGCTCCAGCTCCCAGGAAGGCGGCTGGGAGATGAAGCTGGAGCCTCATGCACTAGAGCAAGGGCCACCTGGCTGAAGCTGCTTACCCGCCCACCTGAAACAGTGTGGCATTGTGTGGCTGGTACAAGAGTAGCTTCTGGTCGGCTGTTTCCAGTGTGGTTGCAGCCAGCTGGGTGCTGCTCTGCTTGCAGGAGCAGCTTTTCTTCCTGCTCCTGGTACACCTCCCTGCACTGAGCTGCTCCAGGTGGGTGTGTGGGGCTCTGGCTTCAGCTCCTGGCCGCCTTCCCAGTGTAAGGTGGCCAGGACCTGGAGCCAGAGTCCCATGTGCCAGAGGAGGAGCCTGTGGCGGGTGCAGAGATCCCACCTCAGGAACACAGCTGGGTATTCGTAACCCTCCGCTGTTTCCACCACGTGAGGCAGGCCAGTAGGGGGTGCTCCTGCATCGAGCCACCCACCTCCCTGCGCCCGACCACCTTCCAGGCTCCGAATGCCTCCCTAGGGGCGCCTTATGTCCGGCCGACCCCTCTCCCGGAGCACACTCGCTAGTCTGGGGGTAACGTGCCGCCACCACCCCAAGAATGGACTGTCTCGCGGCCCTGTGTCCTTGGGGTAACACAGGCCTAAAGTCCCACGGGTACTCAACCCAGTACAGGCACTTGGGGTACTTCCCCAAGTCCGGGGGCAAAAAGGTATAGTCTCCCTTAGTCCACAGACCTAAGGGGTCTCTTAGGCATAATTTAGACCCACCCCTCAATAAGTCTCCCACACCAGTCAAAAAGGAGAACTTTATTGATTACAGGGGGTAGGGTAAACTAGGGTACAGGATAGAGCAATATCTAGAAATCCTAAAGAGCAAACAGTCTGGCTGTGGTAGCCTTTTGATTACGCATCTGTGATACTTCCAGCTAAATATCTAATCAGATTGAGTAGCTTACTCACAAGCATCTTCCAAAGGCAGGTGAAGTTTCCCTTTGGAGGCAGGCGGTTCCTAGCTCGTGAGTTTGGGGGGAGAGAGCCAGTTTCAGATGTTAAGGCTTCTCTGTCCCCTGCCTGGCTGCTGCGTCACCTCATGGCCGGAGAGGAGAGACCGCCTCCTTCCCCGTCCTAACTTATATAGCCCCTGTGACCTCATTCACCTGGGCCAGCGGAGGTCAGCCCCAGTTGGCTGTCAGCCAACCAATCTGAAATGCATCACCTGTTACCGGGCAGATTCCAGCTCCCCAGGTAGATACCCCTTACCCAGGTAAGTGATGCAAGTCACGTAGGCAGAGGGAGCAGGTTTCCCCCTCCCTCAGGAATGCAGCCAGCTCCAGTTCCCTAAAGAGACAGGCTGAGGGTGTGGTCCCCTGTGTGCTGGGCCCACCCTAATTGAATGGTCACAGCTCAGAGATTTAAATCACAGTGTCACAGGGCAGAGATTTTTGGGGAGAAACCAAGGTGGCTTTCTGCCACAGAGCCACCCAACTGCAGCTGCTTGCCTGGAGCTGCGCAGAGCAGCAAGTGTAAGATCAGGAGCAGGCACCATCTGTGGAGGTGGGTGGGGTGCCTGGGGCAGACTAATACATGAGCCCACAGGGCCTGGGCCCAGGGGCATCTGGGGTGGCCAGCATGCACCTTCTCCCCTCCAGCCAGCCCCAGGCCCAGGCCCAGGCCCAGGGCGGGTGCAGGGCTCCCTACAGGTGGTGATGGTGGCTTCCCAGGGCCATCTGCTGCCAAGAGGCCCCATGGGCAGCCCAGCTCCCTGTCATCTGCAGGCAGCTGCTGGCACTAGCACCATTGGGACAGGATGGGAAAGCCCCACCCTGCTCAGGCCAACAGAGGGGTGGGTGGGCAGCTGGGGACGGAGCCTGTGCCTATCGCCCTCCAAGCTGACCCCACTCCTGGCCTGTCCCATGGTGCTGGGGGACCACAGGTCTAGTTGTGCAACACCCACTGGGTGGAAGGGCCGAGCTGGGGCCAAGACTGCCTTCACTTGTGTAGCGCTCATGCCCCCTGGCTTGTCCTATACGTGCTGAGGAGGCTGGGCAGGCCCAGCTGCAGTCCCCTGGCAGGTGCAGAACCTGCCCTCACCTGGTGGGAAGCTCCAATTTTCTGTTTGCCCAGGGCCCCTAATAAATCTTAATCCACCACTTGGGGGCACAGAGCAGCACCTGGCTACAACTGCATGAGTAACAGCCTGATGGAAGCTACATGCACTGGCCGGGCAGGGGCATCAGGGTCTTTCCCCAGAGCACTGCAGGGGCAGCCAGGGGCTGGAAACAGTCACTTGGCAGGCTGTGAGGACAAATACTAATGCCTCTTAACATCACAAGGCATGCTGTAAAGATTAATGTTTATTAACATATATTATGCTCCCAGACATTACAGTGATGGTCCTCATGTGAGCAAACAGCTCTTCACATACCAATGCTCTTGCTTAGTGAGAAGCAGTGACTGCTGGATCTGCCAATATCACTCCTACTCATTCCCCACCACCTACATCCTCCTAACCAGGAACCTGTAGGGAGATCAAATGCAAATAGACTTTGTGATGTGCTCAATTTGGGCAGGTATCTTCAGCCTTGCTTCTGGTTGCTTTGCCTTGGTCATAAAAAGCAGACTTAAGACTATCTTTAGTGGCAAGTGAAGGATTGCTTCATGCTGTAGGAATCACATGAGGGAAGATGGTTGGCAGAAGGTTTCTTAGACGTCTCTGACTAAGGTACAGAAAGTGTCTAGTGCATCTCTATGACCTGACTACCAACAGCTGTTAGAACAGCTGCTAAAAGGGGCCAAGAGCAGCTTGACTGAAATATAGTACCCATGACTTTACGCTTAGGCTAAGCCTATGGGCAAAATCTGGACTTACAGATGCCTTCTAACCTTTGTGCAGATCTCCAAACTCTGTCTCCAAGTAATGGAATTTTTTCTACAGTGTACGGAGACATTGGGGTTTTTCCCTGTTTAGAAAGATATCATTAAGAAAACCTGAAGTAACCTTTTTTAAATAAAAGGGATATTCTTTTCCTTAACCAACAACAGTAGTTTGAACTTGTAGTACAAGGTAGCAAATTGAAGACAACTGCCTGGAGAAAATCATATGGGCAACAGCATTTCTACCTAAATGGAAAGAGTCTATATGTAATATAGACATCAATGTTTTTTATCTACAGTATATTAAATTAATTCTATCCTGTAATAAAAGAATGCCAATACAATATAAAGGCATTATTACATTTTCAATATATCAAATCCATCTCTGATATAACAAAACTGCAGTGAATGAAGTTATGCACAGAATAAATTTGGCCCATTAGGCTTGTCTATATGTGAATCTCAGGTTTGTTCATATATTGGATACAACTTCAGTAAGCTACTACCTTATCCCATTTGGAAAAAAGGCATGGTCATACATTTCTCTCCTAAATCACCTTATATTCTTTCCATATTTTTAGTTTAAGTTCCTTATAGCAATATGAAATATTTTTTCCCTATATCTAAACTTTGTCCACATATCTAAGTTTACAAAGACCCATAAGTCACCTGAGATTTGATAAAACCTTTTTAAAATATATTTTTTAAATATTTTGATTTTTAGTTATTTTTAAAATTTTAAGAATAAAAAGCAGTTGGAACATAGCATGCAATGTTCCATATCTGCAGTCTTATTTGCAAAGATATGTATAAGTTAAAACTAAAAAACAGCATATGATTATATCTTGTACAGCACACAACTGATAAAGCAAAAAGACATTTGGACACCACCACACTTAGGGCTTATGGCATTTCATTTGAGGGGAAATGGGAAACATCATTTAATTCTTGTAAAATAAACAAGGATTTACTCCTTCTAAAAGGACTTGCATCTCTTTGCTATTACTACATAGGTATAATGCTACCCTCACTTAAATTTAAATGTACTATAGGGAAAAAGGAAAAATGATGTACAAGCATATTTTCAAGGACATGGAATTGTCTTATAACTAGTCATGGACAAATCAGTTTTTGAAGAAATGCTTACAGTTTTCCTGCCAAATCCTCTGGTCCAAGTTGCAGTGTTCAGCATTTTACTAAGCAAATTCTCAGATGATGAAGCATTACCTGTTTTTGAACCAGCTTGACAGATGGGTTGAAAAAATAGACACAAAATCTGGTAACTATTGCACATTTAGTAAAACTATAACACAGACCATAAGAGACGGTACATGGAAGTGAATAGAAATGAATGGGATCTTTGCCATTGACTTCAGCACGGGCCTTGGTTCCACCCATTATCTATCTTTCACAAAAGACTGCAAGACCTCAATTATTTTTATATTTAACCAAGCAGTTCTTTCAGACATTTGCTATATTGGCACAAGACTAAACTGGAATGATCAGAGGTCTATTGGATGATTCACTTTTAAGAATGCCAATGTAAATCCAACCCTGTGCAGTATTTTACTGCTGATCATTTCTGTATAAATGTACAGGTATTCTTGTTGGACAGATCTCTCTATGAGAGACAGACTAACTAAAGAGCATTCAACTTGTCTAAAGCAGGCATAGTTCCACATTTGGATTTTGATAAAAGGTAGACCTTTCTCAGAAGGAGTAACTGCAATGCCAGCTACTTCCAGGTAGAGAAATGTCTCCTAATGTTGCCAGCTGAAAAAGATTTGCTAAGGGTATGAGAACCTGGCCAGAAAACTGGAGCACTGTAACCAACTTCCTGATGGCACCCTTCCTTACTAAGCAAAGCTCTGGTACAGAGGGGAATCAGACCACTGAAGGAACAAACAAAGGGTATTACAAATACACACTAACATAAAATATTATCAACAGTATAATTCTTTCTTTAAAGACATCCACATATAGTAAATGGCACTAACACACTCTAAATCTAGAAGCAACATCTAAAAAGTTATGTTTCTATGAGATTTGAGCAACTTAAGAGACTTCCAAAAAAACCCAAAACAAAGCCCGGCCCTGATTTGATGTAAAATAAAATGAATATCATTCACTAAACATGCAGAAAAGCTTGAGATGGTTAATGCATATGAAAGTCACAGCAACATGAGAATTTTTCTTGGAAAGAAAACACCTGTTATCAAGAACTGACTGTTTGCTTGTCCACTGATTATGTGTTTTAACTTTTACATAGCAGAGATGACAAAATCATGGTTTCTAAGGGATGCTAACATACTGAACAAGATAATACGGAGAAGGGATAACTGAATTATAGCTCCTTCCTTCCCATTCTATTATTTATTCATCAGACTTCTTTCTACAAGGAAATGTATTATCTCAGATTAAATTAACAAAAATTGTAGGCATGCAAATGTTTATTACTACTGGAAATAATCTAGCTCTTTATATCAGCAGGCAGGAGATATTTTCCAGGGGGAAGAAACTATGTGTAAATATCGTTCTTTGAAGGTAATATTGCTAGAGAGTCTCACTCTTCTGTTTAAAAGTGGTAGGTGACTGAACTTGGAAGATCAGTAAAGATGAAACAATTCAGAACCATCAGATTGTATCCTACAACACAGGAACACACAGTGTTAGCCTCTTCATTAGAGAAACAAGGCCATCACCACCACAATATATACAGGTTACTGATTATGTTGAGTTACTGTGTTGCATTTATTGTTTTTGTTCTACATATTTTCCAGCAATCAGTCTAATTTGCAAAATATGGCAAAAAAAACTGAGAGGAAACTTACAATGCTAATTTTCTTGGCTTCATAATTTTCCTTTTTTGACATAAACCTTAATATTTTTCCCCAAAATTCTGTATAATATTTTGTTAGCACCTCACAATTTGAAAATAATGCAGCAGTTTCAGTGCATCTCCTTGCTGTTTTGCAACATGCAATATAAAAACTCTCAGATTTTTTTTACTGAATAAAATGACATTTTTAACTTAACATTGGATTCTATCAAAATGATGCTTATATTGGTGAAGGAGGAACAACAAAAGTTATTTAAGCTATTGATAAGGTAAACAATAGCTACAAAATGTTGATAGACTATCTAATAAAAAGTTTGGCTAAAATACTCCTCTTTTTAAGGGTATTACACAGAGGTTAGTAGTAGACAAAAGAAATGTAATCCATCCAACAGAGGCAAGAAGGTCTGTTTTAGATAATCAAGTAATGTAGACCTTAAAAAAATAAAAAATCTGGATTGAACCCAAACTCGCACTTAACACTCAGGTTAAAGCTGCCCTGGCCCATGAGACTCCATTCTCAAACACTTAGAAAAATAAATAAAATAATTAAAAAATAAGATAAAGGGTTTAAAAAAAAAAAAAAGCTCTTGAAAATCCTCTTTGTCTCCACTAATAGTTATTAGTCTCTTAGATTTCTGAGAACATATTTCTTTAGGTGTTTTTCTAAGGAAAACAATGTTCTCTTTGGGGGTACTTTTCTATTGGTCAGGTGCCAACATGCTAGTTTCATTAGGGTTAAAGAATATATAAAGTATTTCAATCTTATTAATATGAAATTGCACAGAACGCTGAACAAATGTTTAAACTTTTCCATTCATGAATGTCACCTAGTACGTTAGAAAGTTGCAGGGTGAACCCTAGAGGTACATGCAGAAAATGTTTAGCCAAATCTTTTATTCAGAATCTATTTCGAAATGGTCATTTTGGAGAAAATGAAATAAAAAAGATGCTCTAATGACACACTGTTAATTCACACTGTTTGTGAATGTCTCAACCTTAATTCAAGGCACATATTTCCATCCGTTTGTTTCTGCAGAGGGAAAATGTTAAGAAAAATATGGCTCAGAAACTGGTCCTTTGCTCATCATGCTTAAAGTGTTTTTGCTAACAAATCTCCTGTGCATATATACACTTTTATATATTTTTTAAAAAAAAAAAAAACCTGCCAGGAACACCACCCCGCTTCCCACTCTCCAAAACACATCCCAGAAATATCAGACAACTGATATGCTCACAAAATGTGACCAACTGCTTCTTAGAAAATAAATATCCCTCGAAATTATAATATGCCATCTTATCACTTCATTTTTGAGCAACTATATTAGTTATTCCTGAATTTATTAGCTTCATTTCAAGCTCATACACTTTCTTACTATTCTTTCGAATCATCTCTAATAATTCTTAAGTAAATATTGTCTCATAATTTAAATTAAGTCTCTTAGTTCTGGCACCTCAAACTACAGCATATACATCGTGAATCTTATGTTTCTATAGCTCACGCTTTAAATAATGCACAGTTTGGGCAGATGCAGGAAATATTTTTTCAACACAGTATTGTAGCTGTTGTCAGTCAAAGAGCTGACACAGAAACAAATATGTAACATTCTCCATTTTGCAAATTCCCCACATTGCTAGAGGAGAGGGTAAAGACTGAGCATGCTTTATAGCAAAACAATTTTTTTTCTATTTCTCTGTCTCTGTTTATTTTGCCTTACATTTTCTGGACATGGCACTCAGATGTATATAAAACTACTGTTCCTTTGGAGCAGAGCTTCTGTCTGCTTTAATGTTAAGTCCACTTTGTGTCATTGAAATGGTGTAAAGAGGAAAGAAAACAGATGGAAAAGACCAGCAGAGAGTTCTCCCTATACAGGGCAACTCCTGGCTTGTTTGTTGCCTTCATTGGCCACTCCCCAACAAAGAGGCAGACACAAGCATTCTGTAAGTGGTGTGGAGCCTGTTCCTCCACTGGCAAAAATCCTAAGTGATATTGTGCTAGGAGCATAAGTTATAGATATAATTTAAATAATAAATTCAACTTATAAACTCAACTATTAACTAGTGGTGAGAAATGCCTGCTTCCCCAATCACTGTAGATTGATACTGCAAATTAGTAATTCAAACCCCCAAGTAGTCAAAGACGTAGTATTCCAGACTATACATAAGGATATCTCCTGTTTCCCTATGGTGGAAACTAGGGCTGTCCAACTCCAAAATTTTGGTACCGTGGACCCTGCCGAGCTGTGCTGCACCTGCACCATGGGGCTGCTCCTGCGCCATGGGGTTGCTCCTGCGCGGGTGATCCGCACTGCTCCACGCTGCATGTGGGGGGCTCTGCCATGAGCACCCAGAGGCCCCCAGGCACAAGCCATATAGCTGGTGAGTGCCTGGATTTTTGTTTGTTTGTTTTTTTAACGTGCCAGCACCAGGCTGGGGCCAGGTGGGGGATGGGGCCGGGCAGGGCAGCCATGTAGGCCTGTGTGTAGTGGCTAGTATTCACTTCAGCTTCAGATTCAGCTGATTCGGGGGACAGTGATTCCATTCGATGATTTGAATCACTGCCCTGAGCCAATTCAGACAAATCTGATTCGGATATTTGGCTGCTGCAGAACCTCCAAATCAGCCAGGCTCCCCCGCCACTCCCCCAGCCCAGCAATGGCTGCCCTGCCCGGCCCAGCTCCAGGCACTTGTTAAAAAAAGCCCTGACTCAGCAGCTGCTGCTGGGTGGGAGGCATTCCCCACTGCCCCCCACACTGTGCAGGGGCTCTACCAGGAGGCCCCCGATTCCCCCCTGTTCCCAGGGCTTTTCTTGTTTTGTTTTTTTTTAAAGGACCGGAGCTGGGCTGGGTGGGGCAGCTGTGGGGGAGCTGGGGGAGTGAGGGAGGGATCAGGGGGCTTGTGACTAGTACTTACCAGCTCTGAGTCGGGGCTGCCTGTCCGAATTATCAAAACTCTCCGAATCTTTTCTGAAGATTTGTAGAGCTTTTGAATTGATTCAGAGTTTTTAATTGGTCCCGATTCGATTCAGATTCAGCGATTCAGCCACCGAATCTGGCCAAATCTCCTCCAAATGGAATCACCACCCAAAGCTTTGCACAGCCCTATGGCCATGGGGGCTTCTCCCATGGCTCCCCCCACCAAGGAAGAGGCAAGCACAGTCAGAGGAACCATGGGAGAACCTGCAGCCACCTGGTTGTGCCTGCCTCTCTGTGGGCGATCTGAATCTCTGAAACAGCATTGAAATTCTGCAACAGATTTGGCTGAATTGAAACAAAGCAGTGATCCGAAACACCAAAACAAATCAATGTCCTCCAAATCAGCCGAATCTGAAATCAAAATGAGACATAGATGTTTTGCACAGCCCTAGTGGAAACTAGGGGTGTGCAAAGCGGGCCATATTCGATTCAGATTTGGCCCAATTTGGGGGACAGTGATTTGATTTGTTGATAAGGGTCACTGTCCCAATTCTATTTGGTCAAATCCAAATCTGAAGATTTGATTCCGATTTGGAGAATCAGTGATTTGGCCATAGACACAGCTTTATATGTTGTTTTTTTTTTTACATACCTCAAAGTACCAGACCTGACTCGTGAACGCTGAGATGGTGGGGCAGATGGAGTGTCCCACAGGAGTGTGGGGTACTCTGCCACCGAGCACATGGGGGACTCCCCCGTGTCCCTCCCCACTTCAGCGATTGGCCATGGAGGGACCCCAGGTGCCCTCCCCCAGACTCAGGAGGCACCATTTGCCAAGCCGGGGGGCGGAGGGAGGGGTCCCCCGTGTGCTCTGCGGTGGATCCGGAAGTGCTTCTGGTCCACTCCTGCATCTGCTGTCGAGCACACGAGGTACCCCCCTGGACTCTCGTGGAATGCTCCATCTGCCCCACCATATCAGCATTCACAAGCTGCCTGGTACACTGAGGTATGTAGAAAAAACATAAAGTTGTATCTATGTCTGAATCATCAAACCTCTACAAATCTCTCCAAATCAAATTGGAGGCTTCGGATTCAAGTCAGAGAGATTAATGGGTCTCCTGATTCCATTTGGATTTGAAGATTCAGCTGCCGAATTGGGCCAAATCTCCGCCAAATCAAATCAGTGACTGAAGCTTCGCACAACCCTAGTGGAAACCCTGTTTCAAGAGCATGTGCCTGATCAAATAGGAATTTTAGGATTTGGCCCACGTGGTATTCAAATTATAAGAGGCAAAAAACTTTGAAAAGTGCCTTAGTGGTTGTCATATCAATACTCACTGCTGAGGGAATATTACTGTTACCATACATTGTTTGCTTTGCTTCCAGCCACTGTAGTAAATACCAAATGGATAATGAGAGAAGTGAATCAACCCCTCAAAAACAGTTCTTTTACACAACATTACCTTTTGTATATACCAACATGCAATAGTATAACAGGACACACCTAAATTTATCTGACTGGTGCAAAAAATAGGAATTGACACTACTCAGGCTCTAACATTGATTATCTTAGACTTCAAGAATCAAAAGCACAAAAAATAAACAGCTGCTTCAAAAGCAGCTTGTAAATGAATACGCCAACTTTTCAAAAATTCAATATACTAAAAATACTTACAATTACACAACTTTTCCATAAGGATACTAAGCAGTCAACATGACATCTGCACAACATGTGCATCTGCCATTTCACACTTTGGCTGTCTGGCTTCTTAAGAAGTATTCTCTGGAACTTGTGTTACAAGTTTTATGGGTTTTTAACACAATACAAATGGGAAAGAAAATTATGTTTATTTTAAACAATAAGTACCGTATTTGATTTATTTTGGTTCTCCACCTTGACTACAATGTGAGCTTAAGTGACGTTTCAGTGAAATATGTGATTAACTCAGGTTCCTTGACCAATGAAACTTGAAATGCAGTTAAAATTGAAAACCACTGGCTCCATTAGGTATGGGGAAATATATAATTATCCAAATACAAGAGAGAGCAATACTTTAAAATTATATGAGCCATGAAAACTGCAATTAGATTTTTTGTGCATCATTCCCATCAAATGCTTCATGTACTTTTTGTTGTAACTAAGCAACAACAAGACACTAATTCAGGAATGGCACAAATAGAATTATTACTGCAAAGAAAAGTCTTACACATTCCCCTAACACCAGATGATTGAATAAAACATACTTGATTAGGCTCAACCACTGTAATGACATCCAAAGCCACGTGCCTCTGCAGATGTCATTGCAAACCTTTATTGATCATATCAGTGAATATAATTCTTTTCTTTTGGAATTACACAACAAAAGGATTTTTAAGTGTTCCTCATAAGAACAGGGATTTCTAAAATGTCAGACTTGTCCAGGACCTAATGTACAATGTGTTTCTATTCTTACTAATACAAGATATGTAAAGATTTACTCACTGCAAATAAAGCCAAAAACTCTGGATGTTTTAGTTCCTGGCTTTTCTTGATTATTCAGGCTTGGATTGGAGAAATAACCGAATGCCAAAGGAATAAAGAGATGTGAGGGAGATCCAAAGCGGAAGAGATTTTTTTGGTCTCTGCTTCAGCTGTATTCACATATTTCAGCATTTGCAACTACTTATTGTTAACTGCTGCATTCATTGATATCATTAAAAAGACTGCGCAGAAAAGAAAACAGTGTGAGGGACTGAAATAAATGTTAATTTTACTCTAAATCATTTCAAATATTTTTCCTCACTATTTTTAACAGAATTTTAGAATCATAGAAATGAAGGACTACAAGAACTCAGGGGGTTAGTGAGTCCAACCCCTTCGTCAAGGAAGAATCACCCCTGAGTAAACTACATACATAGACTGATGGGCTAGCCAGAACTTTTCATACACATAGGAATAAACAAATAGGCCCTTCAGAAGAAGGTGAGTCAGGAAGGGACAGGGAACAGCAGGGACTCTGGGCCAAAGCCTAAAGAGTTTTTAAGTGGCTAGCTTTCGATGATTTCAGATAGGCCTTGCACCAACCTGATTTACCACTTCCAGTCCCAGAGGAAGGTGAAAGCTGGAGAGGCATTGCAGTTTGGAAGTGTATAAGCTAATGTCTTCTGGGCTAGGGACAGACATTCAAAAAGCCTGAGCCTGAACTGATTCAATCTTTGCAGGGTAGTCTAACCAGGATAGGCTGAAACATTTTGTACTTGCACAGACATCCCCTCTGGATTGAAAATGCAGGCACCTGCTTGGAGTGGCTCAGACTAGAAGCTGGGGGGCGCTAAAGCAGCCCTCCCTTCCCTCCACAGAACTGAGCTGAGGAGGGGATGGGGATGGCCAGGCCCCGGCAGGACAATCTGATGTTCCCCATCTCCTCAGCAGCCCCAGCAGGGAATGTCTAGCACCCCTAACTCAGTGTTTATCAACCTATTAAGAAAACAAAGCCTCTCTCCATTAACTAATGGGGATCTTCTTAAACAGCTCTTCCAAGGAAGGACATTAAGCTACCTACTGATTAGCTCCAAAAAGCCTGTCTGTCTTTGTAGTCTCCCAGAGCGCAGACCATAGCCAGCATGTGGTCTGCTAGCTAATGCTGAGGTGTCTGTGTAAGGCAGAGGGGAGGGGGGAATAATCCCTGCTCAGCAGGGAGAAGCCAGGCAGATGCTCTGTGCCTGCAAGTCTCTGGTGGAGTTGCACCAGGGAGAAGAGGGGAGAGGCCAATGCAGCTCTCGAGCAGAGCCCTGCCCAGACCAGAGAGCATGCTGGGAGAGTCTGCTTTATCTTAAACCAGCAAGGGGTCCGGAACAGACATTACACAAACCAGCTTCAGCCAAATCATTTAATTCTGATACTACATTCAACCAGGTTTATCTCAAACCGGTTTCAGCCATTTTCAAACTGGTTTATGTGGGAACTGGACTTATTTAAACTAGAGAAGAGAAGACTGAGAGGGGATTTAATAGCAGTCTTCAACTACCCAAAGGGTGGTTCCAAAGAAGATGGAGCTGGACTGTTCTCAGTGGTTGCAAATGACGGAAAAAGGAACAATGGTCTCAAGTTGCAGCAAGGGAAGTTTAGATTAGATATTAGGAAAAACCTCACTGGGGGGTAGTAAAGCACTGGAACAGGCTACCAAGAGAGGTTGTGGATTCTCCATCCTTGGAATTTTTTAAGACCCAGATAGACAAAGCCTTGGTTGGGATGATTCAGTTGGAGATGGTCCTGCTTTGAGCAAAGGATTGGACTAGATGACCTCCTGAGGTCCCTTCCAACCCTCATTTTCTATGATTCTATGTGCACTGTACATCTGTTCTGTTACAGGTTTAAACCAGTTTCTGATTACTTAAACCAGTTTATGTGTAATGTCTGTCTCTAGCCCTGAGGTTCCTCCTAAAATTAATCTACACCATACTACTGTGTATTGCACTTAATATGGCAATACAAGCATATGGCAACAAGCAAAATTATATTTTATGGTGAAAACAGTATGTTGAAAGTTTCTGCTTTTAAGTATGAATAGAAGAATAAAATGACTGGGAGTCAGGAGTCCAGTTTAATTTTCAGCTCTACCAATAAAATGTTCTTAAAATTGAAGTAATTTAATTTCCCTTAGTCTCGGTTAGCTTGACTGCACAGTGGAGTAAACAGCATACATTTGCATCATAGAGATGATAAGAGAAACTAAATATTTCTAACGCAATTTCAGATTTCTTGAGGGGAAAACCCTATATGAACACAAAGTGTGTATATGCTCAATATCCATATAGATTATGACTTTGGAGTAAGCATAACAAAAAGGTCATTAGTCAGTGAAGGGATTAATGTTTTAAAAAGAGTGGGCTCTTCTTCCAGTTTGACCAATACTAATCTGTTGTTTAGTATACAGCACACTTTATAGTGATCTTGGTTATGTTTTTAAGAAGCATCTAAGTGATTTATAAGCGCAATGACTTGCAAAAAGACTCCTGAGGTAATTTTGGCATTTAAGAAAATTTTCCCATAGGCAATTAATATTCAACTTTCTTTAGTGGATAATTCTATTACATCAAGGCTGTCCAAACTGAGTGGCTGTGGGCTACATGCTCCCTGGACTGCATGCCACACAGACTGCTTGCCGTGCTGTGTGACCACCCACTCCCTGCACTATGGGTGTTACTTGCTCCACCATGCTGTATCCCCATGCTATACCATGTGATCCCCTGGGTCCCGCAACCCCCCATCAGCCACAGGATCCTCCAGTTCTGTGGGCCACACTGCACTTCCCCACCCCTATCGGCAGGAGCAGGGGCCCAGAGACTCCAGCTGCAGCAGGAAAGCAATGGGAGAGGTACCGCTCAGACTGGGAAGCTAAGGGCTACAGGTTGACCCCTGGGAGGCCAGGTGTGGCACATGGGTGCCAGCTAGACAGCCCTGCCATATATTTTAACAAATCTTAGCATTTAAACTCTCCAAGTTTATTCTTCATTTATTTTTACCTGAGGTTTTCTCATCCTCATGGTAACAAATCAATCTTTTCTTTGGATACAGCCTTTAAGGCTATGTACAGACATTCAAGGGAAGTTAAGTTGATTAAAAATGGCTGCCCAATATCAGGCAAGTCAGGATGGAGTTAGGGGGGCCTGGCTGGGGAGAATTCATAGATTCATAGATGCTAGGGTTGGAAGGGACCTCAACTGATCATCAAGTCCAAGTCTTAATCAAAAGTCCAGCAGGCTGGAGGGGATTGGGGGTCTGCTAGGGGATGGGGGAGGAGGCATGACCCACAGGTTGGGGGCAGGGGCAACCTCTGAGGGGTACGGGGAGCAGATATGACCCGTGAGAAGTGGGGGGCAGATATGACCTGCAAGGGGTGGGGGGAGCAGATGCAATCCACAGGTGGGCTAGGGCCCGTGGCTGGGGTAGGGGGGAGAAGGAATGACTTATGGGTGGGGTGGGGGGGCAGGTGCACTGCACAAGGGGTGAGGAGAGCAGGTGCGACTTGTAGGTGAGGTGGGGGAGAGCAGGCATGACCCACAGGTGGCGTGGGTGGGTAGGCATGATCCACAGGTGGGGTGGGAGTGAGGCATAATCTGTGGGCTGGATGGGGGAGTCCTCCCACAGTGAACCTACACCCACATCACTCTCTCCCCTCCTCCCCACTGGGACTTACTTGCTCAGCTCTGGAAACAGCAAACACTGATAAAAGCAGCTGCATCTGGACAGGCACGTGGGATGGGGGTTGAGAGCACTGGCTGGGGGGGGACCACAGAGCTGAGGGGCAAAAAATAGACCAGTTGCAGGGGAAGTGGGGAATGAAAAGAGCAGCCCCAAGGCTGGGGCCAGCAGCTGGGTTTTCTCAGCCCTGGGGTTGCACAGGGGAAGTGAACAGAAGTTCTATGCCTGGTTTGACCTAAACCAAATGACACTACATAGATCTAGGTTTAGCTTAAACTGGGTTCTGCAATTTTTAAATCAGTTTATGCACGTGGAACTTCTGTTCTGTTACAGATTTAGACTGACTGTTCGTCACTGAGACCAGGTCTGAAAGTGTAAGGTCAGCATTGGGATAATCCAAGTTCAAAGTGGGCAGCCATTCTGAACCTAATTTAACCTCCCATATGTCAGTACCTAGCCTAAATGGTAAGATTAAAGATTCTGGGAACTTGATTTGCAAGCCTAAGAAACTTGCTCTTCTATACCCAACCTATTCTATCACAGATAAACAACAGTAATGTATGCCATTTACAGTTAACAGAACTCCATGGTAACAATTTCAAAAATCTTTTAAAGTACAGGAAGTAAAACTCCTCTAATAGTATCTGTCCTGTTAGCTTCCTTAATATATAACTGAAATACAGGCAATCCTCAGATTTATGACACAATTGGTTCCTGAAAACCTCATCTTAAGTCAAAATGTTGCAACTCAGAACCCATTTTCCCATAGGAAACAATGTTATAAATGGGAGATTGGTTCCTGAACCAAGGCCTGATACCTATTTTCACCAAAAATAACCCAGAATTTTGTACTCAGTCAAATACAGATGACTAATATAGCTACATTAATGTATTTATATTGTACATAGCAATCGTATTGATTTGGAAGGACTTCTCTGAGGTGACTTTGCTGGACTTTTTGAAGGGTTCTTGGCTGGAGTCTTCTCCGGAGTCTTGGCTGCAGGTTTTGCTGGAGTCTTGTTTGCTTTCTTAAAGAAAGTGTCCAAGGAAGTTTGAACAGATGTTCTCCAGGGAGATGGGCAACGCAGTGAACTTGTTCACTGGTGTGATGCTGCGTCAGATCAAGCATTATAAAGTCGAAACTGATGTCAGAAAGTTGAAGTGGGGTGTCAATTTAGAAATGCAAGTGAGAAACTTTGTAACTCGAAACGTTGTAAGATGACTACTGCCTGTACACTAACTGGTCTATTAATTCTGTTTCTTTTTCTGTTTCTCCTATTCCTGATCTCCACATGCAGTTACTATAGCTACCTCTTGCAGATTTTTGGCACATATTAATTTTTTTTAAAGTGAATAATTAGGAAAAGGCAGCAAAACTCCCTGCCCCACAGGTAATTTATCAAACAACACATGTGTCCAAACTTCAAAACTGCCAAGCAGATCAAAGCAAAATTCTTTGTGATAATACAATATATTTTATGAAGAAGCCTACACAATAGTTCTGCTGTACATCAAAGATAGTTTTAGAAAAAGAGAGCATAAAACAAAGGCTTAGAATAATTAAAACCACAACATGGCAGACCTGACACAACAATTTCTACAGTACATTAAAATACTTTAAAAAAATTAAACATGAATTCATTACTTTTTTGTTTCAGTATCTAAACTAACCTTTAGTGCTTTAACATATAAATCAAATACAGTGGATTTGGAAATCACATCTTAAAACTGACGTAGATTACTATTTGATAACTGCTGAAAATTATGCAGATAAAAAGTGATACATGGAACCAGGACCTACTTAAAATGGGACAATTCTTTAATGCTACCAAGGAATTTTAACTCCCATTCATTTCAAGCTTTTCACTTAAAATTAATGAAAAGGTATGTTGCTCAACAATTCTCTAGATAAAAACTGTCATATATTTGAGAAAGAGCTAATTTTCTTCACTACTCAAAACAGTCTTTGCTTCAAACGTTCTCCTTCTGTATATTTAAAAAATGTCTTTTCTCTTTGTTCTTTCAATTTTAAAATACAAAATAATTGGCCATTCAAAGTATAGCCAGGTGTCAGAAGTGATAGGATAAACAGCAATAACTACAGTTCTGATCTCTGATACCTTGGGCATATTATGTTTATCAAATGGCCAGGCACTGAAGCTTGACAGGACTGAACAAGTAGTGAGATGCATGTTTAACATGAAGGTAGTTAACCATGAGAACAACTTTGCAGTAGCTGTACCAGATTTTCCAGCACTGGAAATTAAGTCAAGATTGGATATTTTTCTAAAATAGAGATACTTAGATTCAAAAATGAATTAATTCACAGAAGTCCTATTGTCTGTGTTATACAGGAGATCAAACCTGATGTTTATAAGGCTCTCTCCTCGCCTTTTAAACTGTGAATCTACAAATCTATTATTTATCATCGATACTTTGAGACAGATATATTTACTAATCTGGCTAGCACTGCTTCTACTTCTAAGACTATATTCTCTATTATTTTGTTCAAATACATTTTAAATGATGGCAAAGATGGTTCTTTCACCAATTTGAAGACATTTTTGCATACTTTTTTTTTTATACTTTTAATATAACACCTGCAATTTCTTCTTCTTTCTTCATCTGTTTAACACCCCTTTTTACTTCTATTTGTTACGCTTATAGCTGCTGAGATAACATTAAATAATTCACCCAGTCACTTCATTTTTGTTTCCCTTTTCTTCCTCAAAATTGCCAATATCATTCTGGTTTCTGCTAAAAAATGAACGTAACATTCAAGAGAGGACTCACAAAGATTTAGCAAAGAGCAAGACTTCTTATCACTCTATATTTTGATATGTCCTTTCATATGCAACTCAGAATTACATTAGCCGGTTTTTGGAGCCATATTATATCACAAGCTCATATCTAATTTACTTTCCACTATCACCCTGTGCCTTTCAACATTAATGCTATACAGTTATCTCACTCCCACTGATCACTGGGTTTTATATTATTGCCTGCAGATGTACATTTTCCCAAACCGAATCTTTTTCCATTCACATTAATGTTTAACCTGTTGTGGTTATTTCTTTCCCTTCACTGATGTGTGCAATACCTCCCAAATTATGATAATTGTAAATCTAATATAACCAGTTTTTGGCCCTATATAAATTATTGGAAAAGGAAATGAATAAATCTAGTACTAACACCAATCCCTGAAAGCCAACTTAATACCTCTTTAAATACCTCACTGCCATTTATGGATTAGATTATTCTTTGTTTACAGTATTTCAAACAGATCAAATCCATGAAATATTATGTGTATCCAAAACATTTTGGAAATGTTTAGATAAAATTTGCATCAATACAGATTATTTTAAAAATGTCTCTCCTTATTACTGTTATGTTGAAATGTCATCCTGATCTTTAACATTGCTATACCCTGCATGTGCTAAACTGCAGAAAATAAATGGGACTTGCTGATCCAGGAATGGGGCAAGAGGGGTGTGATCCTCCCCGTCTTTGGCTGTGCCACCCATACACAGTGAGCGCTGAGCTCCTTGCCTTGTCAGCATAGGCTCCTGCCAGAGTTCCATGTGAGAAGTAACCTCTGAACCAGCTGATTGAGGTGGGGTCTGGCCAGAGCTCCTGAATTTGTGTGGCTCCAGGCCCCAGAGGGTGAATGCTGCTGCTGTTTGCCTTCTCCTCCCCAGTGAATTCAGCAGCAGTGGGATGAGTGGGCAGTAGCTCACCTGGTAGGCCAGGAGTAGGCAACCCATGGCATACATGCCAGAGTGGCACACAAAGGCATTTTGCTTGGCATGCATGCCTCAGAGAAGGGGCCAGGGCTGCACTGACACAACAAGGATTGGGCCCTTCATGGCTCACCTGCCATCTACCCCTGGCACACCAACATTTTATAAATCAAGGTTGCAAGTATTTTTGGCACTCGGCACAAAAACATTACCAGCCTCTGCCCTAGGCTCCTGACTATACAAAAGCAGGGCCAGATCCTGTGCCACGGGTTCACATGCAGTACAGACAAAGAAAGGTATGAATGCACCATTGCACCCCCTTCTGTATCTGCCCCTGCCAGCATAATACAGAAGATATTCTGAAAATTTCCTTTAACAAATATAGTTAACGCACATTCTAACAGGAAACTGTCATCTTGGACATTTTGTCAGAAAAAAAAATCTATAAAATCAGAAGTTTGAAAGATATACTCTAAAAAGATGTTTTAAAACTACTTCACAGTTAGGGCGGCTAGGAGCTGGAACCAACTTCCAAGGGAAGTGGTGCTGGCCCCTACCCTGGGGGTCTTTAAGAAGAGGCTGGATGCCTACCTGGCTGGACTCATTTGAGTCCCATTTTTGTTTTGGAGTTTTGTTGTTCTCCCGCCCTGGCGGGGGGTCGGGCTAGAAGATCTACTAGGTCCCTTCCGACCCTAAATCTATGAAACTATGAAACTATAAAGCATCCTATTCTGTTACTTCAGCTGCTGGCTTATCTAATAGTCAAACAGTGTTAAAAAAATCTAGTTTTTATATAACTAGATCTATCTATTAGTCTGTATATAAACTTACTGTACATGACAACAGATCTGAAACTTTGTTCCCACAACTTTTCAAAAGGGAGAATGAATCTTTCAGTCTTATTTTCCATCAAAGGGCCTGTGCTGAGAAGTAGCATTAAAACAGCAGTCTCCACTAGGAGAAACAAGCTACCCTGAACTTCAGTGAACAATATTTCCCTCCAATCACTCCAGATGTGGCTGCATTTTATTAAGAGGTACAATCAGTCTCAGATATGCTACATGGGTAGCTTGTAATCACTTTTTCAAGCATTGTGATTTTTAATGAAAATAACTATACAAATATAACTAAATAATAATTTATGTGATATATTAATCTTGATAAGAAGGGACACAAACATACTTTCATCAAAGAAAAATATTCAAGCATAACCACAAAATAATTACAGAGCATACACATTTGATATACGGTTAATTACTGTATTAACATGTAGCCACTACACATCCAGAACAAAATGAAGAAATGTTTAACAGATTCTTTGCTGAAAACATGTCTTATGAAGGTCCTATATATTCCTATTCATTTCTATTCATCAACAAAAAGATGAGGAAAGAGAAAACAAATGTTATTGTTTACAGCAGGGCTACCCAACTTCACAGTGGCCTGGGGCTGCAGGCCCCCCTGGGCCATACATTGTGGGGGCCACCTACTGCACCATGTGGCAGATGCCCCCGATGTCATGTCAGAGGCCTCACACTCAGCATGCCGCACCATGTTTCCCAGCACTGTATTGTGATCTCCCCACCTCCCCTTTGCACTCTAATATGTCAGCACCCTTGTCCTCTGCACACTGTGGCTAGGGACACACATTCAAAAAGCCTGAGCCTGAATTGATTTAATCTTTGCAGATTAGTCTAACCTGGCTAGGCTGAGTCAGTTTTGTAACCAGACACACATACCAGAAATGCAGGCACATGCCTGCAGTGGCTCAGGCTAGAAGACGGAGGGCGGTAGAGCAGGAGCCCCTTCCACAGCACTGAGCTGAGGTGGGGTGTGGCCAGGCCCCAGCAGGACACTCTGATTAGCCCAGCAGGGAATTTATTTAGTGTTAGTTAGGGGCAATAAACCCTGTTTATTTAGGGGTTCAGTTAGGGGTAATAAACCCTGACTGTATCCAGCATGCTAGCTAATACACCAACACCTCCTCAGCAAGGCAGAGGGGAGGGGGGAATTCCTGCTTAGCAGGCAGTGGTGACCGGGGAGAAGCCCACAGTCTTGGGAGCTCCAGCCAGGGAGCAGGGGGAGGGGCCAGCCCTGCTGTGGAGCAGAGAGCCCACCCAGCCCAGAGAGCATGCTGGGAGAGTCTGGTTTATCTTACAACCAGCCAGGAGTCTGGGACGGACATTGCATAAACCGGTTTGAGCCAAATCAGTTAAGACTGATGCTACATTCAACAAGATTTATCTCAAACCAGCTTCAGCCATTTTCAAACTGATTTATACACCCTGAACATCTGTTCTGTTATAGGTTTAAACCAGTTTCTGATCACTTAAACCGGTGTAATGTCTGTCCCTAGCCTGTGCCATGTGCTCGCTGCCACTGCAGAGCATAGTAGGTTCCCCTTCCTCTGCTGTACCATACGGAGTGCTACACGGGGTTTCTAGGCCCCCCACTACTGCCCAGATTCACATTCCCTTGGCCCCATGGACCAGGCCACCCTCTCATTCTTTACAAATGCTTGCACTTGAGACAAATAAATCATCAGTGTACAATGCCAGCCCTTTGTGAAGAGGCAGCTGTAATTCACTTATCATAAAATATTATTTCCTCTATTTACTGGTGCGCTTATTTAATTTGAACACAGATTACTGAGGAAGCACAACTCTTCTAAAGGTATGAAAATAAACTACGCATGTATAGCTGAATCACTGTAAATCAGAGTGGTGGTATGGGGTCAGTTTGTAAACTGGATCCCATGCGGCATCTGTCTATGAGCATATGATTCTACATGCCCAGATCCAGCCATGCACTGGCCTGCCCTGACCCTGCACACCTGGATCCAGATGTCTGCTGGCCCCACCTGACCCCATGAACTCAGATTTGGCCATGCGCTTGCCTTACCCAACCCTGTGCACCCAGATCTAGCTGCACACTGGGCCCACCTGACTGTAGGAGCCCAGATCTGGCCACGTTCTGGCTTGACCTGACTTGGTGTTTCCAAATCTACTCACATGGAGTGATCTAGCAGGCAGGACAACATTATCCAGCTCACGGGGTTTCCCACAAAGAGATATTTGGCAGCAGGGGAGCGACACAATGCTGCCACCACTTCCCTACCACCACATTTCTGTACCTGTGGAGAGCTCTTGTGGGCTGGATGACATGACTCCTCCACAAGCTGGATGTGACCTGTGGGCCAAAGGCTGATCACCCCTGCTGTAAACCAGGAGTTCTGATATAGAACTCAGTGAAATGGACAAGATGCATACTAATGCAAAACAACAGGATTATTTGATACATAAGACACATTAATGGGTAACTGCTTGCTAAATACAAGGATGAACTTTAACTTCGGAGACATATTTGCATTTTTATTCCCCCAAATCTTCAGCACAGTGTTTTCCTACCCAGATTTGGACAGTTATACCAGCCTGAAAGCTTGTGGAAGGAATACAAAAGCCCCACTTCTCTGTCCATAACAACTAACAACCTCAAGAGAAAGTTATTCTTCTCAGAGAATCTCTCAGCCAAACATTTATGTATATCAATGTGAAAACAGCCTCTGATCAGGACAGTTTGCAAACAAACTTGTAGTTTTAATTTCCTAGCCATTCAACTAATCCACTCACAAGGACTGTCCACTACAATAAGCAAGTTAAACAAACAAAATGATAGGGCCCTTATAGAAAGGAAAGCCTAAAATATCTAAGCGGGGGGGATTTTCACTTCAACACACAATGCCTCCACAGCATAGTATCTACACAGCCTGTCATACCACTTCAAACCACCTAAATTGTAGCACCCTTCAAAAAGTCTCATGTAAAAGACAGTCTTCATGTCTAAACTCCAATTTTTTTCTGTTAAAGGGTTGCTGCTGCTGCAGCTTTGCTGTCATGGCTCCCTAGGGGAACTCAGACTTACAAGCTTCTCTAACACCCTCCTTTCCTCAGATTATCAGAAGCTAAACTGGCAGAAAAATTCTTCTTTTAGCCTTGCTGCATTTGCATTCGGGGAGTACCAACAAAACTAGGTCACCTAATGTATGTGATCACTTCACACCCGTACAAAATGTAGCTATGCTGGCTAAACTTTGTAATGTAGATCAAGTGTCATTAAATTTCCTTACAAATGGGTTCTACTCTGATAGCTGATAAGGTTGGCAGAAGCTCTTTTGAATCAATTAGTCATGTTTCCATCATTTATGCCATCATTTCTTCCTTGAACTTTTACACTTAACATTCAAAGACCTGCTCACAGGAGAGAGAGCTCAAATAGACCCTTCCAATGGTCTAGAATAAAAAAATAAATAAAATCAGCTATAAGTACTGTGTTAGCATATGGGTGTATGGCTAGAGTTTGGCTACCAGTGCACATAGGTAAGATTTAATTTGCTAGCTCCATATTTTCAAAATTACCTAAATTATGTTGGAGCACCTGTGTCACTGTCTTCTAGTAGGCCTTGTGCTCACTTTGGAGATCCCATGTTTAGTATTTAAAATATTTAACATGTGGACTGAGCAGTATGGATGAATCTGAGGTTGTGCATTAAAGTTATATAAGAGAGAACATTTCTATTTTCAACATGTCAGACACTTGTGTAATATCTACAGCACCCAATTCAAAACATCAAAAGAAATGTTTTTTTCTCCCAGTGATTAGTGTCAAGCAGGTCACATCCTTTCATGGTACTGTACATAAGTTAGGTGTGAATTAATTTCAGTAGCATAGGTCCTCTTAATGAATGATATGCCAAAATTGTGACACAATCTGGATGACCACCTGCTTTCAATCTACTGCAGTTAAAACTCACTCCCTTGGAAGGCTGGCTTTCACCTTCTCCCCAAGGACACCCTAATTTACATAGTGAAACAACCAGATAAAAGCATACACTGGACCACACTTATTGTAAGAATTCAGAGGCTACCTTGCTACGTTGAATATACTGTCACATTTCAAAATACCTCTGGCATTGTATACCCACTGGGAAATGCCACACCATCATTCCACCTCTTCCACTTAATGACATTAGAGATGTTGTCAAAATGTAAAAAAAAACAAACAAAAATGGACCCTAAAGTATCCTTCTAAATGCAGTAAGGGTAATGCTAACTACAGCATTTGTAGATTAATACAATATTTGAAAGCTTTCCATAGCTTCCATTAAAATGTATGGCTTTCTCCCAATTCTTCTGAATTGTGAAAAAATCACAAGACCTCTAGACAAGAGTCCAGCATGCTATCTGACCCAGAGGAAGTGGTGAACATCTAAAGGCAGGAGTAAATAGCCAGGTAATAAATGTAACAAGAAACTGGCAAGAGGAAGGTAGAAACCTGGATGGCAGAGTCCTGCAATAATAAGTATTTGGGATGAATTATTTGATAAGATAGTAAAACTGAGAACAATGTATGCATATTTCACTGTTTTAACAGGAAGTTGGTAGTACTCCTTTTTAATACAACATGATTGCTTGCCAAAATCATATTTTAGGTTGTCCATAAAAAAAATAAATGATCAAATCAAAATTTTTACTCATCTAGAATATATATTTGTTAATGAAGGCTTGATTCTCTACTGCCCCTAAGCTCTGGGGAGGCTGTCAGGGACTTGTTTCCAGCTCCCATTCTCAGCTGTCAGATAAAGGTAAAAGTTAAATTTGAAGGAGGACAGCTTTAAGTTCTGCCACTGGCTCAGAAACCTTATGCCACTGGAGATTCCAGCTCAACAAAGCCCTGATTCATTGTGTCCCCTCATTTCTCCTGCCTTATTTTAACATGTATCCTTCTTCCTCTCATGCTGGGTTTATGGCAGACTTGATGCTGAAGCAGAGAAGCCTGACCAGTCAGTAGCCTTCTCAGAAGTAAATCTATGCTAGTTTCCATTAGACCAAGAATGCTCAACCCCAGCCTGTGGGTCCAATTTGGCACCTAGCATTGTGTCTGTGGATCTGTGGGGAGCCCTGTAGGCCATAGCTCTGCACACTAGATCAGGCACACAGGGTAGTGATGGGCCTGATCTCAGCATATGGACATAACACAGGTCCATAGAATTTCATCCAGTGATTCATGCATACCTTCCACTTGAGCTACAATGCCTGCTTTAGACTAAAATGTAGTCTTGATTTAAAGACTTCAAGTAACAAGGAATCCATCACCTGTGACAGAGTGGGGGTTTTGGGGCCCCATCTGGCTAGCCAGGTGCCAGGTGGAGGCAGCATGGGACCCAGTTCTGGCATGTAGAGGCAGCAAGGGGTCCAATCTGGCTCATGGATCATCCCTGCACCACTCATCTGGCCAAAACCTTGAGCACCTCTGGATTAGACAGTATTTTTCCCCACAATAAGACTCTCTGACTGCCTTCTGCAGCACAAACTAAGCTTGGTGGACCACAGAAGCCTGCCCACATTGTTGAAAAATTGCAGTGTGTTTCATTACCAAGAGAACTACAGAGTTTGTATCAAGTTTACATACCCAAAATTGAACAAAAGGAAAGATCTCCCCAATGAAAAAAAGCCATAAACACCACTAGCCAGCTAATGGGAAAAATACCTGTATTAACAACCAATTACTCTAAACTTTCTAAAAATGCACAGAAAGACATAATCATCATTTGCTTTAAATCCTGCTGTTATGTGTTCTGGCCATCTGTTGCTGAAAATAGATAGATGAAATCTAAGAAATGAGCAAGTCATACAAATGTAAGATTTCAGGACCACATCCTGCCATGAGCTCATCTTAGGAGGAGCAGATCCAGGCTGCCAAAATGAGCCCTACTTCAACAGGGCTCTTCTTACGGTCCCAGAGGTGTGCCTAAAGAGAGAGCCTGTTGTAGGATTAAGGCATGGGATAATGGATGGCTGAAAAGAGAAAATTCAGAGGATAAGTTTCTTTGATGCTGGCAAGCAGTATGCAATTAGCAGTGCTTCATGCCTCAATGGTAGTTACACTGAATGATGTGATGGATTCCTTGTTACTTGAAGTCTTTAAATCAAGACTACATTTCAGTCTAAAGCAGGCATTGTAGCTCAAGTGGAAGATACGCATGAATCACTGGATGAAATTCTATGGACCTGTGTTATGAAGAAGATAAGACTAGACTCGTGGTTCTCAGACTTTTTAGTTTCAAGAATCCTTGCATAACTTTTCTGATTTAAGCAGCACCCCATTTCAAAAACTAATTTATTTATTATAGTGGTTATCCACTTGAAGAGGGGTCAGGAAAGAGGAGAAGCAGCCAGCAAAAACAGTCTGCATTTATCTCTCACTTATCCCCCAGCAATGGCACCCTTCAAAGGCTGCCATGGCACCCTGGTTGCAAATCAGTGGACTGGACTATAATAGGTCCTTCTGGTCTTAAAAATCTATGAATAATACAAGACCATTCAAGTAGCATGGTAAGGTGAAGAAAGCTGCCTGAGTACTTTTCCTGTTTCAAAAGATTATTAAATAAAAGAAAAGCAAATTCTCCTGCCATTAAAACTACTTAGTCCTAAAGCAAATCCTTGGCCTCAACAGGCAGTTTCTTTGTATTCTATTTATTTGGAGAAAGTGGTAGTATGTACATAACAATACAAATTCTGTAGAAAAGGAGAAGCCTTCCAATAATTTCACAGAACTAGGGAGATTCTACAAAAATCAAGATTTCCCTAATTCTTACTGTGACAGAACAAATGTGTAAAATGAAAAGACTGGACAACTGGATATGCATGCTCAGGTAAGGTAAAGTAAGGTAAACCTACTGAAAGACAACACTAGGGAATGGTAAGATTAGGGAATGAAACAAAAGCTGTAGAATAATGGAAACTCATGAGTAAAAAGCTGAGTTAAGAGATGGGGAGAAAGAAATAATGTTAAATTACTTTTTTAATTTTATTTTTTCCCCTGCAGGATACTGTCTAGAGTACATGCATAGATCAAAGAGCACCCCCATCTCTGACTTACTTAATGATGTGGTTCCTCCCTGCCCCCTTAAAAAATGTGTTTTTTATTTTCTTAAAAAGTATAAACATTTAACTTGTTCTAAAACACTGGTTTCAAAAAATAGACATATGTTATTCTTTATATATGGTACTTTTGTAAGTAGGTTTAATATGATGATTACTTGATATTCATGAAAAACAAACTAATTACTGTTGCTAAATCCACATGCCCTAGGCAGTCTTAATATACTCAAGCCCCTTTTGGTCCATTAAAAAAAAAAAAGATGTAGATGTTTAATGATTGTTAAGCTGCACAGAACAAATGTGATTAATTTTCACCTTATTTTGTCATTTTAGATAATGTATGACCTGGCCTTCAAATGGCCACTTGAAATTCAGGTAAATGGATGGAATTTACTGAATATTTAAGCACATGTATCAGAAGCCGAAAAGGTTTATCAGGGCCATCTTTCAGGGCCAGTTTTCTTGCCGTGGCAGCACTGACTTCTACTATCTATTTGCTTGTGCTTGGCTCCATCTGTTTTTAAATGTCTGAAACTGAGAACCTCTACCTCTTCCCTGGTGTAAGCATTCCACAGCTGAAGACATTCTTATCAGGTAGCGTTCCCACCAAAACAATTTCAACTTCAAACAATCCTTTTCTTTCATTTCATTACCTAACTCCTAGTCATAAACCCTTCTACAACCCTAGTTAATTCCCTTCGTTCCTTTTTGTTTACACCCTTCAAATATGTGTAGATTTATGGCCACATACATCCCCTTTGCCATCTCTCAACCAAGCTATATGTACTTGGTCCTAAAATCTGTCCTCATAAATCAATACCAGAATTTCCTAAATACCTTTGCTGTTTTCTTTTGAAATTCCAGTTAGCTTCAATAGACTCCCTGGTGGAAAATGTGGCTTCAGTGTGAGATAATTGGAGAGCCTTGAGAAGGTTCACTGGGAAGGTAAAAGAAACTCAAGGGAGTTGCCAACAAGGACTAGCAATAGAGTAAAGGAAGCACTTGTGGATCCTTATCTTTTGCTATTTTGGTATAACTTTGGAAAACTGAAATTGTGGCTCTGAAGTGGCCCTGCTAGCTGTGACTCACATAGGAAATCATACCGCAGAAGCTCCAGAGCTAAAGTTTAAGCCTTCAAGGGAATATCCCCTGAAGTATGAAGAGTCTGCAAGCAATATTGCAGATAAAACTGTGCCACAGTTGGACACAGAGGAACTATCATTCCTTCTGCTCCAGAGAATATTTTCTACACATGCTGCCCCATGTTGTGTTACCTCTTTAGGTTCTCTAGACCATTGCAAACTGAAGTCTGATTTATTTTCCATTCTCATCCTAGGTATCCTATATCATTTTTAGTTTTACTCTTGTCCAAGGTTCTCCCATTTACTGAATCCTTCTTTTGGATTATTCCAGCTCTGAATTCATAGTTGTTTGGGTCAGAAGGGACTTCAGCATATCATCACATCTGACCCCCTGCCCTGGGCAGAAAAGAGCCCTCAGGTCAGATGACCCCAGCCAGGTGTATGTCTAGCCACCTCTTAAAGACCCCCAATGTAGGGGAGAGCACCACCTCCCTTGTAAGCCCATTCCACATTTTGGCAACCCTTACTGTAAAGAAGTACTTCCTGATGTCTAACCTAAATCTGCTCTCCATCAGTTTGTGGCCATTGTTCCTAGTTGCCCAAAGGGGTGCCCTAGTAAACAGAGCATCTTCTATTCCTTGCTGGCCCCCC
>NW_017728992.1:160781605-160782970 GCF_001723915.1 Gavialis gangeticus | reverse complement strand
ACTTTGTAGGTGGCCACAAGATCACCTCTCAGCCTTCTCTTGTGGAGGCTGAAGAGATTCAGGGCCCTCATTGGGCTTCGCCTGCAGGTCCCTAACCATCCAAGTGGCCCTTCTCTGAACCCTCTTGAGGTTGTCCATATCTCTCTTGAAGTGTGGCACCCGAAACTGGATGCAGTACTCCAACTGTGGCCTGACCAATGCCACTTAAAGGGGAAGTATCATCTCCTTGGACCTATTTGTCATATACCTGCTAATGGATGATAAAGTGCAGTTAGCTTTACTGATCACTTTGTGACAGTGACAACTCATGTTCATCTTGGAGTCAACAGTGACTCCAAGATCCCTTTCCACTGCTGTGCTGCTGAGAAGGTCCTCCCCCAGCCTGTAAGCATGCTGGTGATTCCTTCTCCCTAGGTGCAGCACCTTGCATTTGTACTTATTGAACTACAACCTATTCTGTTTCACCCACTTTTCCAACCTGTCCAGATCTTCCTGGATTCATTCTCTACCCTCTAGTGTGCTAACTTTATCCCATAATTTGGTATCATCTGCGAATTTGGACAGAGTGCTTTCCATGCACTCATCCAAGTTGCTGATGAAGACACTGAACAACACCGGTCCAAGGATTGAGCCTTGTGGGACTCCACTGCCCACATCCTTCCAGGTCGATACTGACCCATCCATCACCACACTCTGGGTGCAACCCCTAAGCCAATCTGCCACCCACCTGACCATGTAATCATCTACATGGTCACTCAGTTTATCTATAAGAATATAATGAGATACCATATCAAAGGCCTTCTTAAAATCCAAGTAGATGACATCCACAATGTGTATTTAATGAAGTCATAATTATTGTTATCACTGGTTTGTATAAGTTTCCAATACACTATCATTACCAAAGCTCACTGTGGCTATGCCTATGAAGTTAACTTATTGTGCCCAATAATGGTCTCCTCAAACACATCATGTAGCTCCAGCTGGCTCCCAAATCAGAAGCGGTGTAGCCACCACCACATGGCACTTTAGACAGGTTAATTAGTATTACAGAATGACCCTTCTACCCCAGCCCACCTTTGGCATTGTATGGACATGGCTACACTGCACCAGATATAGGAGGGCATCTGTGCAGAACAATAACGTTTCCTCAAAGATGCTAGTGCCACAATGGTGCATTTAGACATGGTTTAAAACAGTCTTAGACTTCTGCTTTATTAATTTATTTCAATAAAATATGAAATAAGTATTAAATCTGGGAACAGTAATGGATATCTAATAGCTCAACAGCTACTTGTTTTTACTAAATGCTTTCCCTCCTGCAGTAAGCTTCATTGCTATCCTACCCTTTCTAGTGAGAACCAGTTT
>NW_017728992.1:160767586-160776605 GCF_001723915.1 Gavialis gangeticus | reverse complement strand
GAGCGAGACCGTTCTTCCTCTTCTCCAACCTCAATCTCCCCTGCTGCATTTTAAGACCCTGGCTCCTAGCCCTGTCCCCTGGTGAGAACCAGTTTGCATTCATCTGCACCCTTAATTAGATACAGGAAAACTAAAGAAACTGTTCAACTGGAATTTAATAAAAATGACAGATTTCATTGCTGTCAGACACCAGTTCAGCTCGGTGAAATTCATGATGTGGCATCAGCTCACACTAAAAGTATATTCATCTTTTAGGAGCAAGTATCAGCACTGTCACTCATAACACCTCAGCCCAAATTAACAATCTCTCCTGATAGTTTAGAAGCACCCTGATCAGGAGGGATGGCAGCTTTCTCATGAGAGGTCTTAAGAGTTGACAAAAAATTTCCCAAGATGCGTTAGGGAAGACAGATATGAAGTGTTACCCTTCCCATTGAGCAATGCCATGCAGCATCTTTTTTATTAATAGCAAAAGAAGCTCCTGAAATGATCAGAACTGGATCAGGCACCTTAACCAGAGCGTGCACTAGTTGAAGGAAATCATCAATTGATACTGTTGATGCAGCACCTGTTCCATGGCCAGGTCTGAGCCCAGACTGCAATAAAACAAATGCATTTGTGGAATCTAGATGCACCTCGAGATGGCAAATCACAAAACTACTTCATAACTTTCATTAAAACAGGAATTCTTAATCCTCTAAAGTTGCCGTCTTGAAAAGAAGCTTAGAAAGGAAGGATGGTGGTCCTCAAAAAGGGTGCATGGGTAATCTAGATAATTATCTTATTAAGTAATCATATTTTGGTAGTGTCCGAAGGAAAGCAAAGACAGCCTCTGCCTCAGGGAGCTTAAAATGTAACAATATGGTAAGAGATAACAGGATGATAAACAGATGAGCAATATAATAGCAAAGGCTGTAGGATTTGCATTATTAATAGTTTCAGTTGTCATTGTGGTTACAAGTGTCCACCAGCCTAACCAATACTCACAACAGTGTTAAAAACATCATGCCAGGGAAGTTTAGGAATTTAGAAAAGGATAAGGTGGTAACTCTGAATTCTGATAAAAGGTGCTTTCTATGGATAGATAGGGCACAAGAGAAATCACAAAAGTGCTTGTGAAAAAAGCAAACAGGCTACTGTCATTGGCAGATCAAAGGCATTAGTTAACTTCGCAGCAACAGATGTGATGGGTAGAGCGAAGATGCGATAAATGTGGGAGATCCATAAACACAGAGAGACAAGGCTTGCATATGCTGTACAGAAAATCGTGCTGCGAAACAGGCACAATTCAGAAGTAGCAGCACCAAAATAACGGGCTATAAAGATTAATATAATGGCAACACTTGGATAGATATAAGGAGGAAGTGTTCCTGACTGTCAAAGAAGAGACTGTAGTTAAATTGTTGAGATATAACTTTTTGAGGGCTTGAGCAAGAGCTACATTAGAATATAAGCCATAAGACTGGAAGAGACCTGCAGGTTACTAAATCTAGTCCTCTGCTGTCAACAGACAAGCATCTCTTTCAGAAACGTATCAAGTACCATCTTGAAGTGATTGAGGTTTCTGTCTCAATTACTGAAGGCTGATGCAGGACCTCACCCTTTTGGTGATTAAAAACCTTCTGTTTTCCATCCTAAATATATTCCTGGCCAGTTTATGTCCATTTGTTCTTCTGCTATCATCCCCATCCCACCCCTCTTGGATGTATTTATAGAAAGCAATCCTATCCACTCTGAATCTTCATTTTACTTTGTTAAATAAGCCAGGCTCTTTTATCTCCTCTTGTCAGATAGGCACTGTATTTCCCTGATTACCCTAGCAACCATTCTCTGCATCTCCTTAGGTACAAGTACAGTTCCCTTGAATAATGGCAACCAGAACCATACAAGGCATTTCAAATGAGTTCCTATCAATAACCCTGTGCAATGGCTCTAACAGTTCCGTATCGCCACTGGAATACCTCATAGGATATTGTTTTGTCATTTCCATGGCTGTGTCACATCGGTGGTTCACCTGGTGTGATCTATATTTGACACAGCCATGTTATATTTAAATCCTATTTACCTCAATATCTTTAATTCTTTCATTCAATACTTGTTCTAAACCTTGCATGCTATTGAGTTCACACTGATGGCAAGATCATCCCCTTCTCCCTTCTTTCAGCATTCTAGTACATAAATTATTGATTCTTTGCACCACCCACCTGACTGCTGTAACCTTTCAGAGGTTTTTTTTCCCCTTCAGAGGTGTTAATTTCCATTCCATGCTCTCTTTCCCATTAGCTATCCTACTTTTGCCAGGTGTTCTGTATAAAAAGTTTGGAAAGCTTCTGCCAATCTTGGCTATAATGAGCCAAAAAAACTATTGGTCCAATTCACAGGTGGTTAGTAATTATACTCCAGGAACACCCACAACTCTAGTAAAGCAAAAGTGGGTGGAAAGCCAGACAGCATGAATGGTGACTTTCTCAGTTTTGGTTGGGGAAGGATCTTTTCTCCAGATGTATAAGATCTAGTAAACTTTCTATCAAAAATGAAGATTTCTCCTAAACAAAATCTATTTGCACTCAGTACATAAAGAAGCGTGACCAAGATAACGAGAAAAGGATATAAACTGAATAAAGGTTTAAACCTGGAAGCCAGAGAAAAAAGTAAAGTCTGGAAATAAGCATTGTGTAATAACTGTCATATGAATGAATTTCATTTTCAGCATAAGATGTATTTTACTGCAAAAATACTTAAATAAAACTGACTTATTCAAATCACCCTTGTGTCTTAGGTGTGAAACAGGTTAAAAGGTTTTGGCACTGTGTGAATGGACCAAAAACACAGCAGGTGCTATTAGCTGTTAAGCACGATGTTACAAAAATATGGATTCATATTGGTATTAAGGACTATAAGACTGGCAGAGACCTCCTAAGTCTCCTGCATCTGTAGGTACCCACATCAGTAACCCATTCATAAACTTATCAGGCTCCATCTTCATATTTCTTCTACTTTCTAGTGCAAATGTATTTGTAACTAAACTTTCTCTTACCTTTTCTATTATTTTTGCAATAGTTCTTTTTAAACTTCCTTCTTCAAGGCCAACCACTTTTTCAACACATAGCAAATAGAAAGCAGAACCCCTACTAGCCAGGCAAAGTTTACTGTCAACTGGTCAATGAGTATTCCAGGAAATCAAGTTCTCAGCATGCTCCAGAGTTCTGTGGTTTGGTCCTTGACATATATCTAAAATAAACATTTCTAGGAAGACCTTCAAGCACCTTGAAGAATTCACTACATCTAACGGAAACACCACTAAGAAGAAAACCTGAATTAAAAACTCTTAATGCTTTAGATTTTCTTTTCTTAGGCAACTCCATTATAGGTTTATTTTTCAGCATACAGGTAAGCTATCTTTGAAAGATACTTAACAAAAGTTACAACAGGTATGTTTCCAGTCTAGTCTTCCTGTTGTATGAGCACAGAGGAAAACAGGTAATACTATTCCTAAAGTAGCTTCAAAGGCTGTAACTACAAGAAATTCAAGGCATTCTCTTATACCTCATCCCTTTTAGAGAATGCCTAAGGGCATACTTTTGTTAGTGATTTTTGCTTATAGATTGGTTAAATGTAATCTATCCAGGTGTCTCTGAAGATAAACAAAATATGCCAATCAAAATTAAAAAAAAGTGCCCCAATTCCTTCATTTTAGGCATCATTAAAAAACACAGACTCACATGATTTTCACCTGGTTTCCTTTAGCATTATATGTCTGGTGATTTCAAAGACAGTATGCTTAATGGCTGAAAACTTATTGGTGTTGGAAATTCATGTGTGAACCTCTTTTCAAAATAAAAATGATATCCAGAATGCATCATAGTGTCTGTTATTCAACCAAGGACTTCTCATCATTTAACATTTGATGAACCATTGCCACTTTATCTTGCCTCAACTTTGGAGAAAAGGTCTGTTACCTTCTGAATCACTAACACAACTAACTATGTTAGGGGAATCTCAAATGTGCACACTTCAAATAACAGCTAGAATCTGCTGGTCTCCATGCCATCCTCTGGCTGCAGCTTCCTACACCCACCCCAGGAGGCAGGACCGCGTGGTATACCACAGGAGCTGAGGGTGAGTCTGGGCCACTGTAGGTGGGTGGAGGCAGAATCAGGGCCACGTGGAAGGGAAGACTGTGCTTGCATGGGGCAGCAGTTGGGGAGGCATGCATCGCAGCAGGAGGATGGGGACTTGTGCCTATGTGGTGTAATAGAGGGGGGGAAAGGCTGCAGTGCAACAGTAGGGGGCACCCAGTGCAGCAGTTGAAGGGACGCCCAGACAGGTGAGTGGAGCAGCAATGGAGGAGGATCTATGTGGCACAATGACCTACAGCTCACCTGGTGCAACCCACGCAGCATGTGGCTCCTGGGGACTAAGAAGTTAGACAGTCCTGACTTGGACAGACCGCCAGGATGTTGTGGGAAAATTAGCTTCAGATATTTATATTCCGATGATCAGCAATGGAATAATTAACAATGTTGACATCTCCAGGTTTCAGATTTAATTCACTTACATTGATATAAACTGGCCCATTCATCAATATTATGATTTTTCCCTCCAGTGATTCACGGCAACAGCATGAGTTGAAAAATATGAAGAGAACAGACACAGAGACCCCAGCATAAGCTGGCTTAATTCATACACTTCAGAGTAGACAACACAAAGAGTATTAGAAAGTAATGAAAGAAAGCATTATATTTAACTGTACTGAATCCAGGTTAGCTGTATATATTATGATATAAGCAAGGCTGACAATTTGAACTAGAATTGTTTTCATTTATTCATTACAGGGGACTTTGTAGTATGTATGAAAGACATTAACGAAGGACAAATGGGCATTTCTGGGTACAATGAAGAAAAAGTGTTCTGAATAAGGTAGGAAGTAGCTTTTGTTGCAGCAAGTTTGCATATTCTCTACTAAGAGCACAAGACTTTTGCAACGCACCAGCTCAAAATTAGAATTCTGGGCATCCATTCAACTTTTATGATTTTGTCCATTCCTCTGACAATGGGAAAAGAGTGCCCTGCAATTATTTATTGAAGATATTCCCATAGTATACTTCTTTACAATGCACATTTCCAAAAGAGGCCCTGTGCCTGCAAAATATCCAAGGAAGGGAAAACTACACTGTATTTCTTTTATTACATTTTTAATGGTTCAACAGGGTAATTAAATGACATCTTCTCCACCTCCCCCAGTCTTGGGGAAGGAAGGGCTGAGGAAGAAAGGAAGTTTCTTTAGACCAATGGGGTAACAAACTAGTCTTGGGGTCCTTAGACAGAAAGGAAAAAAGAGGGAGCTGGATCTTTTACCGTCTACCCCTAACCCAGGATGCATGAGGAGACAGTACCTGAGCAGGAAAGAGAAAATAGTCCTCCATTTTTCTCCCACTGGCTAGGAGGGGAACAGAAGAGTTGAGTGTCTTTGGTGCGTTACACAGTAGGCCTGTGCGAAGTGGCTAGTATTTGCTTCGGATTCGGATCCGGCCGATTCAGGGAACAGCGATTTGATTTGGTGATTCGAATCACTGCCCCGAACCGATTCGGCTGAATTCAATTCAGAGATTTGGAACCTGCCCCAGTTCCCGGCACTTTGAAAAAAAAAAGCCTGAACTCACTGGGTGCTTCCAGGTGGGGGGGGGGCAATCCCCGCTGCCCCCCACTGTGTGGGGGGCTCTGCACAAGCCCCCTGACCTCCCCCCCACTGTACCACTCATGGCTGCCCTGCTTGCTCCAGCTCTGGCCCTTTAAGAAAAAAAAACTCGAGAAAAACCCCCACACTCACCCTTCCTGCCAGTGGGGGTGATCCCCACTGCCTCCTGCCATGTGCAAGGCTCTTTCATGAGCCCCCCAAAGCCCTGAGGCCACTGCAGGAGTGGTGAGTCCTGGGGCTTTTCTTGGTTTTTTTTTCCTTAAAGGGCCGGAGCTGGCCCGGGTGGAGCATCCATGGGGTGGGGCTGGGGAAGTGGGGCTGGCAGAGCCCCCCCATGCAGCATGGGGCAGTGCAGGGTAATAGGGATCACCCTCCTCCCAGAAGCACCCAGTGATTTGGGCTTTTTTTTAAAGCACTGGAAGCTGGGGCAGGCAGGGCAGCCATGGGGGGGCTTGGGGAGTGGGCAGGGATCAGAAAGGGGATGGGAACTTGCAGTGATCCTCCCATGGTCTTCCCCCTCTCCCCCACCCCTCCTTCCCCGCCCTTAGTACTTACCAGCTCCAAGTCCGACTGCAGCTCCCTGCTGCAGCCACCGTGGACTGCCCAAATCATCAAAGCTCTCCGAATCTTTGGAAAAGATTCGGAGAGCTTTGAATTGGTTTGGACCTTTTAATTGGTCCCCGGATTCAATTCGGATTTAGAGATGCGGCCACCGAATTGGGCCGAATCTCCTCCGAATTGAATCACCACCCAAAGCTTTGCACAGCTGTATTACACAGTCCTGCTATATGGAAGGCTCTGAAGGTAGGTAGCAGCCAGTCCATTTGGGTTACTTACTAGCCTTTTCTGCTCTATAACAAAAGTATAATCTGAACTGCATTCCCAAGATGCTGTGGGCCTGACAGATCACAGGATTTGAGGATCACGAAGGAATATGATTTTGTTTGCTGCAAGGTATCTGATGGGGAGTTTCATCTTTCTAGGAACATCTTGGAGGCCTAATTTGGCATTAATGATCAAATATAAGATTTAAAAGGTGGAAGCTTAATGAGTGAAATTTGTCATCACCCACAGCTAGTGCTCAGTGGAGTAAGAGGCTCAGAGGGGCCATCTCACAGAAGTAAAAGAGTGTGAACACCAGTATATGATAGGTGGATGCAAAGAGCCAAGACAAAGATGAAGATACATTAAGCATATGCAACCTTTCATGTGGTCTCTCATTCCTCTTTGGATAGCGTGACCATATTACTTTTAAGGAAATCTGGGACACTGCCCCCTCAAGTCTGCAGTGCTGTTGCAGGCAGCAGCGTTCTTGGTGGTACTTGCCTGGTGCCCTATGCCGCTCTACTTCCCCGCCAGACTGAGCCCGACATCCTTGTGATTCCGGGACTTCTCTTTTAATTTTCACTAAATGGCTGGGATTGGCCTACGAAATCTCAAACTGTCCTTCCCAAACTGGGATGTGTGGTCACCCTATCTTTGCAGGATGAGGCAAAAGAGGTGTTAAAATAAAGAATAATATATGCACTTCATTTATGTCATATTTCTACCACTGCAAATGATTTAAATGTCTGATGTGAGCCATAGAAATTCTAAGAAAATCCCGGGTTATCTAACTTACCTCAATGGCTTTGCTGGAAGTTTCTAATCCAACCATATTAGCTTGTATTATTTGTTGCAGAAGTTGTACTTGAGCCACACTGAGGAAGAAATCCAGGTTTGTGGTCACATTCACCTCTAAAGAATGGCCGCACACTAAAATCTCCTATGGAGAAAAATAATTCAAAACACTTGTTAGCAAATTCCAGATAGAGAATTTACAGTTTCTACATGAACTACAAAATTTAAGCTATTTAAAAATGTTAATTAGGATTGTTAAATCTGCTTATCCTTAACTAGCAGAGACTGTCATACCAATTATAAAGTTTTCTGATGAAGGCACAGTTCAATATCTTACTTGCTTCCAACAGCCTATGTAACCATCAAGACAAACTATATCTAAGTGTTTCATGCGTGAGGTCTTGTTTCCGTTTTTTTGTAGTATCAAATAGTGGACTGTCAGATTTTTGTTTTTCATTTTCTTGGCAATGGATTACAATTCTCCTTTCCCCTCTTCTTCCAAAAGATGTACTTTTTTGGAATATAAAATAAGCTTGATTTATAATGAAATCATGTGTTGGAACCTGCTGATAACCAGCCTAATTGATTTCTGTTTACTTGTAAACCGCTGTTAATAACTTGGCAGAGTGAGTTGGATGACCACTATTTTATTGGTATTATATAGCACAGCTAAAGCTCTAGACCACGGTTGGCAGCATTACAGAGATGAAAAATAGAACCAGTCCAGAAAGGTTGATTAATAAGCAGAAGCACTGCCCTTTTCATGAGAATCTTGTTTATATTCAAATGTTTAGTAATCTATGTAGACCTCTTTCTTCACCAGTAAGTGTCTCGGAGGGAATAGGTAACAAGGAGAATCTGACTAATAAAACATTTACATTCCTGAACATGAGCATTAGTAAATTTCAGACGTTTCTTATTAATGAATCCTTTCCGTGCATCTCAGCTATCCCCCAATATTTGTTTAAGTTAAACTCTTTCCAACCCACACTTTTGACGGCATTTTACATTAAACGTTTCAATTTTCCCCTCATATAGCCAGTCTATTCATTCTACTTAAGTGTGTACCTGTAACCTATAGTTCAAATATGCCTTTTTATTCCTGCCTCAGTTTTGCCCTCCCCAGGAGGTAGCTATTATGAGAGATCACTCCTGCTTGCTGGCCAGAAATGACTGGCACCTCCTGACATATAAAATTTTTAAGTTCCCTTGTGCCATGCTAATGCCAAAAAATGAACCACAATCTCTTGTGTGTACAAGGTCCCGTAGGCTTATTGTTAATGAGCCGGCCTACAGACTGGTAAAAGTTATTGCAAAATCTTTCCAATTGATGTGGAATATCTTGCACTACCACTATTAATTTTGGGGTGGTATGCTTTTGGAAATTCTTAACTTGGGAAGTTCAACTACGACAAAAATCAGTTGATTCCTTTTTTGCTGAGACAATGTAGCTTTCAGGTTTGCTTTCCAGGGTCCTAGGAAAAGTGTTTTTTAAATGTTGAAAAGTGTTGAGAAAACATGATTCATTAAAAAGCCTTTAAAAATACTGCTGGAAACCATTAAAAGATTCCCACTTTTGATTTTTCAGACAGTGCCAAATTAGGTCAGCCTGTTTCATAGTTTCATAGTTTGGAGGGTCAGAAGGGACCTGAGCAGATCATCAAGTCCAACCCCCTGCCATTGCAGGAAAGAGTACTGGGG
>NW_017728992.1:160766775-160767361 GCF_001723915.1 Gavialis gangeticus | reverse complement strand
CCCCAATGCCTGCTGGTCCCCTCTTGACTAGTTTGTAACAGGCCACTAGATCCCCCCTCAGCCTTCTCTTGTGGAGGCTGAGCAGGTTCAGGTCCCCCCGATCATGCGAGTTGCCCTCCTCTGGACCCTCTCCATGCTGTCCACATCCCTCCTGAAGTGAGACGCCCAGAACTGGATGCAGTACTCCAGCTGCAGCCTGACCAGTGTTGCATAAAGGGGGAGGATCGCCTCCTTGGACCTGCCTGAGATGCATCTGTAAATGCATGACAAGATGTGGCTGGCCTTCCTGATCGCGTCCCCACACTGTTGGCCCATGTTCATTTTGGCATCAATAATGACTCCAAGATCCTTTTCTGCCTCTGTGCTGGCGAGAATGGAGTTCCCCAGCCTGTAAGTATGCTGCTGGTTCTTTCCCCCCAGGTGCAGCACCTTGCACTCGTCAGTGTTGAAACCCATCCTGTTCTCATCCGCCCACCCCTGTAACCTGTCTAGGTCTGATTGCAGCCTATTCCTCCCTTCTTGCGTGCCCACTTCCCCCCACATCTTAGTGTCGTCAGCAAATTTGAACAGGGTGTTTTTTTACCCC
>NW_017728992.1:160758603-160761775 GCF_001723915.1 Gavialis gangeticus | reverse complement strand
CCCTCCAGAAGTTCCCTGACTAGATCCTCACTGACCCTAGTTCTGGGTGCACCTCCCCTGGGGCCTACGGAGGTCCGGGGGGGGGATGATCCGGTCCCTGCTCAGGAAAATGGATGCAAAGAAATTGTTAAATAAGTTAGCTTTGTCATCTGGTGTGATGACCAGATTTTCTAGCATGTCTTGCAGAGGCCCCGCATTACCTGGTACCTTCTTTTTACCACCTATGTATTTAAAAAAGGACTTCTTGTTGTCCTTGATCTGGGTCGCTATTCCCAGTTCCAACTCTGCCTGTTGACAGCTTGTATTTAGGATAAAGCAATGTACATAAACTTAAACCCCCCAAATGTCATTACATGGACATTTATCATAGAAAGTACATTACACATAGTTACTAGGGTCTAAGTTTTATTTTTCTCTAGTATTTGCTGCTCTCTGTATCAAGAAATTTGTCACACTTAGGGTTGCTCTACACATGGAGGTAAAGGCACAATGGGATCTAATGCATGATCCATACAATTGCACTTTCTGCCATGCACATGTATGCACAATTGTGCTTTCTGTGTATGGCAGGAGTGATAGTGGGATTGTGCATTAAATCCCACTGACCCTTATCATGAATGCAGAGGGAGTCTGGGATCACGATCTCAGCCTCCCACTGCACCAGCTCCCGTGACTGCAAGCCCCGCAGCTGATGGGGCTTACAGGGGAGACAGCATTCCCTGTGCTGCCCCCGCTGCAAGTCCTATAGCCAACATGGGCTACAGGTCTCATAGTGGGGACTGCGGGTGTTGCAGTGTGGGCAGTAGGGAGAATGCTGCCGCTGATGTGAGATTCATGAGATCAGGGACAGGCAGCGGCAGCAGAATTCTCCCCGCTGCCCCCCACTGAGAGTCCTGCAACCAATGACGATGCCCCTGCTGCAAGCCCTGCAGCCAATGAGGCTTGCAGTGGCAGGTCTTGTTAGGCAAGACCTGAAAAAGTGAGACAAACAGGATGTGGACCTACATAATCCAATGGACTTTTGTGTACATTTGATGTATCAGGTCTCTCCTCATTTCTTTCTTTAGGACGAGGACTATTTATTTCTGTGTGTTTGTACAGCACCTAGCACAAGGGCATCCTGAGCATATGGAGGGCCATGATTAGGTGCAATCATAATGTTGTTAAATAAAAAAAGATCTGTCCCTAAAATACAGATAACAATTACTATCTGTATCAGAGTAAAATACCCAAGTCAACAGTACTTTTTAAAGCTACTCCTATGTACAAACACTTTATTTTAATATTGCTTACTAGAACGTTATCAAGATCAAAATGTGCTACTGGGACAACAGTTTACATCTTAACATATTGTTCTTTTTTTCTGTTTTTTCTTGAAACTAACCTCTGTGTGCAAATTCTCTGGTGCAATTACTTTTGTGAAAATAATCGCAGGAGCAGCAGTTATTCGAACTGTGAAATCTGTTAAAATCGGAGTCAAAATTGCTCTTCGTTCTTGATGTCGCTTTATGCTGAAAGAAAGAAAGACAGAAAGAAAAAGGGAAGAGACCATAACATCACATGTTCTTCTTATGTACAGTGCACCTAGTACAGTGGTTCTCAACCTCATTAGGCTCAAGCCACTCCTTGGAAAATGTGTCAGCTCTTAGCTTTCACTTGTTTCTTGACTATGGCAAAATAATAGAGCAATTCTTCTGTTGCAAAGTAATCAAAGCCTACAATAGGTCAGAATGTTGTTGACACTATTGATTCTTATTTGAAATCTCTGGGGTTATCTTGTGAATCATGTGCAAGTGTTTATACACCAGCAGTGCTAATACTGTCCAGCACCCCATAACATCCTGGTTGAGAATTGCTGGCCTAGTACAACAAGGCTTCAAACCTGTTTGGGACATTTGGGTGCTAGCACAGTACAAACATTTATTAATAGTTAATAATCACAGTGGTCACAACTCTACAATCCCAACCCTAAAATCAGTGGGGCTCCATGCAGGACAAAGCTATGTGCAGGGCCAATGCTAATAATTCAAATACATTACTTTACAATTAGGATTACATTATACAGTTCTCTAATGATAACTATTAATACATTGTGCAAATCCACAGTGTCTTCAGTATGTTTAGTTAACATTTGATTCTGCAATCTAATGTATACTGACCTATGCAGAATGATTTATTCCTTGCTGGTTATTTTTCTGCTGAATTCAGCTGTTAAAAACTACTGTGAAATAAATTAAACCTTGCCTATCAGAACTATAAATTATATAAAAACAGCACGTCAGTGAATGTTCTTCACTTTATAAATAGCTGGTTCTGAAACCTTAATAAAATATTTGCTTTCTACATAAAAACACTTAAAATAAAACAGTTAAAGTTCCTAAAATCAAGGACAAAAAAAGGTAAGACATTTTATGCCACATAGCTTATACTCTACCACTCACATCTTATCACTAACATAACTTACTGACCACTATAAACTATGCATAGCCATCTAATTCTTTTCCCAGGTAAAGGGATGGCAGCCTTCAAATGTTTTCTTATGTGATTCATTGCCCTAAATTAACTGCTTCTAATCAGAATAGGGACATTCCATAAACATGTGCGTCAGTGATCTGGATAATTAGGCTGATTTCTGGTTGTTCTTTATTGTTTCCATAATGCAAGCCTAAGGCATTTTTCCATGTTAAGGATGCACCAATCAATCGTGCTTGTGGACATATCTGTGCAGGCAAGGATCTTTCTGTCAGCTCAATGAAACTACTGAAACAAAACTTAGTCTATGAGACCTTCCACTGCCTTCCTTTCTGATGAAGAAAAAAGGAACACAATGAAATCAGGTGATGCTCAATCCCAACATCATCCTGCTGGTGTGAGTTTTCTGAGTGGTACTGATGGAGACCTTGTCTCAAGATGGAAAAAGTCTAAGTGAGATCTCGTCTACTTACTTTTCTTACAGAGAAAAGATAATCCCTAGATTCCATAAAGGCAAACTCTAGAAAGTGCTAGAACATGCACTAGATAACTAACAACTAACCATGTTTCAGGGGTGTAGGTTGTAGCCATGTTAGTCTAAGACAGTGATCTCCAAATTTTTTATGGTGAAGATCATTTTTTGTAAGTAAAGGGCACTCTAGGATCTACTGCCCCCGCCCTGCCTCCCCAGCCCCGCCCC
>NW_017728992.1:160747405-160758542 GCF_001723915.1 Gavialis gangeticus | reverse complement strand
GCCTCCCGCCCCCTTGCCCCCTGGACAAGCCGCCCAGCCTCTGAACCAACTCACCCAGCCTAGCCCTGGTGGCAGGGGACATGGCTCAGTCCAGCCACATATGTCTTCTTGCTGTTCCCAGTGTGGAGCCCCTGACAGACTGTGATCAACCATCAGAGGCTCCACGATCAACCAGTCAACCAAGATTGACTGGTTGGTGACCACTGGTCTAAGGACACCATGGACGTTACAAGCCTACCAACATCCCACACCAGGATGGCATTCAAGCCTGCCTTACATATCTGCAAGAACAAGATTGCAGCTCAGAGTACAGAACCCAAAGACATTACACTTCATCCTCACACAAAACAACTTCACTTTCGATAACCAACACTTTCTCAAGACCACGGGCAGCACCAAAATGCCCCCACATTATGCCAACCTGTTCATAAGCCACTTGAAAGAAAAATTCTTCAAGGACTGCACCATCAAACCCCTGTTATACTTAAGATATATCGATGACATCTTCATCATTTCTACTGAAAACCTACAATCTGATTGATTTCCATCAGAAATTCAACATGCAGCACCCCTCCATCAGACTATCACCAGAATACTCCAACACCAACATTCACTTTTTAGACATGATGGTCACTATCCAGAATGGTACAATAAGGACCACCATATGCAAGAAACCCACAGACCAACATACATATCTGCACAGAACCAGCAATCACCGTAAAAACACCAAGAAAGCTGTTATATATAACCAAGCTCTCCGATACCACTGAAGAGAACACCCATGATCACCACCTCACAAATCTCAAAAGGGCCTTCACTCAACAAGGACACTTCTCCAGGGAAATATATCATGCTTTTGAAAGAGCCACCCAGATACGACATGAAGAATTGCTGCAATACAGAAAAATCCCCATGAATCACACACCACTGGATAGGACATATCATTCCTCCCTGGAACCTATATGGAAGATCCTCAAACAACTGTAACCCATACTAAAAAGAGACCCAATTCTCACAGAGATCTTCTCAGAACCACCCATCCTAGCCTTTAAATAAACACCAAACCTCATCAACCTCATCACCAGAAGCAAACTTCCTACAGCCCCAAACACCAAATGGGTCCAGACCATGCCAGGACAAGAAATGTAAAACCTATCAACACACCTCCACCACCCCCACAACAGAGCCATCAACATTCCTGGATATTACACCTGCACCTACAGAAATGTAATATCTCATCCAGTGCACCAAATGCCCTGATGAAAAATATGTCAGAGAAACCAAACAATAACTGTGCACCAGAATGAACACACAGTGGAAATGTATCAAAGACAAGAATACCCAATTACCGGTGGGGGCACATGTCTCACAAGAAAACCACTCTCTCTCTCCAATCTCTCAGTTGCAATCCTCAAAGGGAATTTACAAAATACCTTTCACAGATGAGCCTATTAACGCCATTTCATCAATCTACCAGATACAAAAATTCATGGACTAAATATAGACATTGGATTTATGACACATTATAACCTGCCTAACATCTGACTTCCCAGGTAAAACCTCCACTTTTTACCAGCTATTCTCATTCCCTCCCCCCCACCTTCCGGTCTCCCATCCTTTGACTACAGCTACATTCATTCACCCTTTCTCCTTCTCCTACCTGTCTCTTACCTACTGACCACCTCAATTTACATTTTAACTGATTGGCTTTCATGCATACATTACTGGCCTCTGACTGCTTTACCATTCCATCCAGGAAGAGCACAGACCATCTGCATATACTTCCTCAGCCTGATGCAGGGCATTTGTGCCTGAAAGCTTGCTAAGAAGAACTTTTCCAACTATTTGAGCTGGTCTAATAAAAGATATTGGATTTACCCAAGGACCCTTGACTGCCTAACAGCTAACCATGAACTCACTGTTGAACAAATAATTGAAGTTAAAACAATACACTAACCATCTTAATACATTTCCCAACACAGGAGAATGACTGATTATGCATGTCCTTTGAGGTGGGAAAGAAATGAAGGTTATGCAGTCAGAAGGTATATTTGCAGCACAGGATGGCATACCTCCCATTAGCTTTCATTTAGGTAGCATGAGTAACCATAAGAGCACTAGAGACTTCAGTATAGACAATACAAGCCTCATAGGGACCCCGGGCACATGCCTGGGTTGCTACCATATCTTGAATGTTATTGTTACCCATGCTGGCTAGAAGAGAAAGCTTTCTGTCCTGCAATCACACCCCTACACTGCAGTGCAGACACATCCTGTGATACATTTACGGCAGGGAGGGGTATGCACATACACATCTCAGCAGAGCTTCTTCCTTTGAAATAGGTTTGGCTGCAGATCACAATCTTTCAAAGGGGCCATCTGTAGACCAAACGTTACACAGGAGAAAAAGTAAATGGGTATCACAATGTTTTTTGAATGGGATAAGGCTCACACTTATTATTAAATTTCTAATAGGAATAACAACAGCGATAAGGGTCTACTATTTAGAACCCCTTGTTTTTGTTACCTTGAAACTTACACTGGTGACAATTATGCTAAGTGCTCTGGAGGTACACAGAAAGCATGGTAACTTATAAAGGGAGGTGTACTCTTAGAGATAGTTAGACCTCAGGCTATTTAAACTTATCTGCAGCAATTTTATACAGAATTTGAAAGCTGTAGAGTACAACATTTCCTCAACACAGGTAAATGCTTTTTACCTGTGGGAGAAGTGGGTATCTGCATTCTGCATCAAGAGTAGGTTCTGCCTTTCATGCCTTTCATGTCTAGTCCAATGTACAGCATAGTACAGTAGTTTAATTTAGAGGTAACAATAGAATAACAACTGTGGCAAAATTAGAATCACTGAGAAAACCTAGTCCATGAAAAGAGATTATTCCAAGACAACATTTGGAGAGCACAGCAAATTGACAAATGCAATCAGTGATGAAAGAAGTCAGAAATTATGAAGTTCCAGAAATGTTTTTCCTGACCATCAGCATCACCTCATTCTTAAATTTACACCAAAAGGCATTCTTTTCAGTTCTGTACTTATTCCATAATGGGAAGGAAAAGTAGTGGTTTTCTCTTTGGTGAAGAAGAAGCAGAGCTGAGGGATGAAGGCATAATTATATGAAAAAGGGTAGGCTGGCACACTTTGGATAATTTTCTGCTCAAATGTACATAACATTATTGATAAATATGACTTTGGGCCCCTCTACACATTATGGGTACTGCACAATTAGCTGGTTAATTGCACAATTACCTGGAGACCAGCTGCACGTGCAAAGTAGCTATCACACCATAAAAAGCTCCAACCAGCTATACAATTAGACCTCAAAAATGTGTACTAACTTTATAGCTGGTTGCTACTGAGCTTTAATTTGCAAATGTAGTAGAGTTTCCCCTGAAGCTGGGAGCCCCATCACTTAAGGGAGCTGTCAGTGGTCGGGGTGCACCGTGCCCAGCATAAATCCCCCAAGCCCTAGGGATCACTGCTGCAGTGATCTCCCTGCCCCACAGGTGTGTCAAACCCTGGGCCAGGGGGATCACCCATGCAGGAATCCTCCAGCTCTGGAGGCATGCCCCCCATAGCTGGGAGACCCTCAGCTGGGGTGTGTAGGGCTCCCAGCCATGGGAGCTTGTTTCTTGACTGTGCAGGTGGAGCCTGGGATCGGGCACTTGTTGCACCAGCAATAAGGCATGATAGGATCTCACAATTGTACCTTCTGCCATGAAAGTATGGCATGGCAGGAGGCACAATTGTATGAATCATGCATTAGATCCCATCTTGGCTTTACCTGCACATACAGAGGGGGCCTTAAATACATGAAAGGGAAACAGAGATGTAATAGTGCACTATTAGATGGATGCAAAAATGACCACAACCTGCTCCCTTCAAATAATGACCATAACCTGCTCCCACTGTTTAAATATTTTTTTCAGCCAGCTCATAAAATGCTCATGTCTTAAATGTCATGTGTTGCTTTAGTTGGGTGTCTAAGGCACTGCATTTTACAGGATGTTTTTGGTAATACAAATTTATGATTACTTAATGCTGTCCTTAAATGTGTGATGTAGTTCATGTATACTATTTAACCTCTCAACAAACATTAGTAAGGGGAGCCAAATCAAGTGTTAGCAAAATAATTGGAAATTTAAACAGAAGGAGAGTAAAACATAATGGAAATACTGGGGGTGGACAATACGGTGAAATCACAAAAGGAACAAAGAAACTCTGAATCATTACATCTTCTATACAGCACCTAGGTACACTGCTAACTTGACACAGGTGTACACCACATGAGCTTATGAAAAAAACTTGACTGTGAAGAGTGTAGTGATGGCTTTTTGTCCACAGTGCATTCATTCCAAAGTCCACTTATGCATCTGTTTTATATTTGTTTTTTTCAATGAGTACTTTCAGAGATGTTAAAGTAGTTGATCATCTACACTTAAAAGTACAGAAATTTCAAAAGACCATATGCTAACACAACACTCTGAGGCAGCAACACAGGTATGGAAAGGTACAGTGGTACTGCACAGTGACTGCTGGTCTCTGATGGCTGAAATAGGCTATTCCTAAATCCACTCAGTAATTCTAGTTAAGGACCAGAAGACCACTGTACTAAGTGCTTTTCAGAGAAAAAAACAAAAAGAGGGTACCTGACCCAAGGGCTTACAATGAACACAGACATATAGGTTGGAGACTACAAGGAAATAATAAAATATTTATTGGTTAGTATGATCCACAGAGATTTTAGCACACCCGCAGACTAGATAATGTCAAGGTTTTTATAGAAGGCAGGGTAGAGATGCATTTTACAGAGTAACTAAAAATCAGAGTTTCATAGTTTCATAGTAGCTAGGGTCAGGAGGGACCTGAACAGATCATCTAGCCTGACCCCCTACCACAGGCAGGAACGAATGCTGGGTTCACAAGACCCCAGACAGGTGATCATCCAACCTCCTCTTGAATTTGCCCAAGGTAGGGGCGAGGACCACTTCCCTGGGACGTTGGTTCCAGATTTTGGCCACCCTAACTGTAAAATATTGCCTCCTGATCTCTAAACTAAACCTATTGTCCATCAGCTTATTACCATTATTCCTTGTCACCCCAGGTGGTGCTGGGGAGAAAAGGGATCTACCTATTTGCTGTTGATCTCCCCTGATGAGTTTGTAGGCAGTCACCAAGTCCCCCCTCAGCCTCCTCTTGCCGAGGCTGAACAGGTTCAGGTCCCTCAGTCTCTCCTCATAGGGCCTGTCCTGCTGCCCTCTCACCAAACGGGTGGCCCTCCTCTGAACTCTCTCCAGGCTGGCCACATCCTTTTTAAAGTGCGGCGCCCAGTACTGGACACAGTACTCCAATTGCAGCCTGACCAAAGTTGCATAGAGGGGGACTATCACCTCTCTGGACTGACTTGAGATGCATCTTTGAATGCATGACAAGGTATGGCTGGCTGGCCGGTCTCGCTGGCGACGGTCTGGCATTGACAGCTCATGTTCATCTTGGAGTCAATAATGACTCCAAGATCCCTTTCCGCCTCTGTGCTTTCAAGAGGGGAACTGCCCAGCCTGTATGTATGCTGTGGATTCATTCTCCCAAGGTGCAGCACCCTGCATTTATCTACGTTGAACCCCATCCTATTCTCATCTGCCCATTTTGTAGTCTGTCTAAATCTATTTGCTGCCTCTCTCTCCCTTCAAGTGTGTCCACCTCGCCCCACATCTTAGTGTCATCAGCAAGCTTGGACAGCGTGCTTTCCACCCCCTCATCCAAGTCGCTGATGAAGATGTTAAACAGTGCAGGCCCGAGGACTGAGCCCTGGCGTACCCCACTGCTCACATCTTGCCACTACTCCACCACTACTCTCTGGGTGCTCCCCATCAGCCAATTTTTTACCCATCCAACTGTGTAGGCATCAATGCCACAGTCGCTTAATTTATTGTTGAGGATGGGGTGAGAGACAGTGTCAAAAGCTTTCTGAAAGTCTAAAAAGACTACGTCCATGGTGACACCAGCATCCAAGGATTTAGTTACTTGGTCAATTAAAGGCAATCAGGTTGGTCAGGCAGGACCTGCCTTTGATGAACCCATGCTGATTGCCCCTGAGCATGATCTCCCCTGCAGGCCCCCCACAGATGTGCTCCTTGATGATTCTCTCCAAGATCTTCCCAAGCACCAAGGTGAGGCTTACAGGCCTATAGGTACTTGGGTCCTCCAGTTTAAGTATGATATCATATCAGTGCTCATTCTTTCTTACATACAGCAATGAGGACTTAGATGTCTGTAGACAGTAGAGGTTCACTGTAAGCAGATGATAGCACATATGATGTTGGCAGAGGCAGGAGTAAATACATTTGGTACATTACAATCCACATTATTTGGTCTAGTAATTGTGTGGTCTGTATTGATGAGGGGGCATTGCTTGTATCTGGGTTTGGAGCATGGTCTGGTACCTTGGTAAGAATGGGAGTTTAGATAGCCTGTTGCTTGAAATACACTATTTGAGGTTGGGGAACATCTGTAAGCTAGGACAGTTTGAGATGGGCATCCTTTTCCAAGAAGTGTTGAAGGTCATTGATGAAAAGTATAAGATGTTCAAAGCTGGAGTGACAACCAAAGGGATTCTGTTGTCCTCATATCAGTCTTGTAGCAGGTCAGAGTGAGGTTTGAGTCTGGTTTTGTTTATCTGAATGGCTATGGTTTGGGAAGTGCATTGTAGTTGTAGGAATCCCCGCTTGAGATTCTTAAAGTATGCATTCCAATCTGTGGGATCAGAGCAGAAATGGTTATAATGTGGAGCCTGGCTGTAAATGATAGCATACTTAGGATAAAGCTGACAGCTGTGATGGCTTGGTGGAATTCTGATGCAATGTGGCCATTGGAAACCTTCACCATGGTGTCTTGGAAATGAATTTGCTGGGTGAAGTATTCCAGAATCAGTTTGGAAGGGTGGAAGTTAAAGTCCTGGTGAAATTTCTCTAGAGATTTCTTCCTATGTGTACATACAATGGCAATATAATTGATGTACCTTAGGGATAGGGAGTCCCCAAATCTAAAATAGTTGTGTGTGAAGACAAAGTAGGAGAGTACAATGGAAGCAGAAGCAGTGGCCTTTGTTCAAGCCATAATGTTCTTTATGGCTCAAAATCTGCCCTCATAGGGGATGTTGATGTACACTGATGTGGCATCCATGGATGGCTGCAGGAAGCATATAAGTGGAGCCTAGTTTCTTCAAGAAATGTGTGGTGTTTTTCAAATAGCTGGCAGCTCCAGTGGCAAATGGGAATAGGATAGAGCCAACATAGCTGGAAATTTGTTCTGTCATAGTGCCAATGCCAGAGACAATGGAGCATCATGGATTGCCAGGTTTGTGAATCTTGGGTAATAAGTAAAAGTTGCCTGGCCTGAGTTCCTGGGAAGTGGAAGCATTAATTTTCTCCTGCGTTTCCGGAGGTAGTATTGTGAAGATGTTGTTTAACTTCTCCCAGTATTGTTCTTGGCATCTGTTGGAAAGTTGTTTTGCAGCTTCTTACATGTATGCTGTCTAGTGCATGACAACAGTGGCACCCCACTTATTAACCTGTTGTATGATAATATGGTTATTTTTAAGGGTGACCATGGCTCTCCATTCTACAGGACTCAAGTTGTAATGCAAGTGTTCTTGATTTTTGGGAATCTCAGAGTGGTTACAAAAGCAGAAACAGTTGTATATACAGGTCCAGAGTGGGTCTGCAGCCCTCAACTGGAGTCCAGAAGCTGCTCTCCTTGCATTGTGCATGGATCTAGTCTGTGATGGATTTATTATTGTTGGTGGCTTGAAAGTGGAATTTAAAGGTCTGTTTTTTGGAAATTGGCTTATAGGTATAGATATATGCATTATAAGGGTTCAAGATGGGTGGCAGGGGCTGATTTGTAAGATGGGTGGCCTTGCTTTCACACACAGAGTTCCATATAGTCTTGGAAGCAGACAGGCTGTCTAGCACGACAAAGCCAATGGATGGACACAGCCTGAGAATTGAGGGGGCATAACGTGAGATCACAGCCTTCAAGGCAGACAGGCTGTGTAACACAACAAAGGTCACATAGTTTAGAAAACAGCCTGGGAACCAAGGAAGTATATACCATATTGGCCCATAACATGAGATAAGTGACACCAGCTACAAGGTCCCAGAGCAGAGGGGCGCCCAGGTCCCGGTTTTGGGGGAACAGACCAAATTAGGAGAAGGTCCAGAAGGCTACATGGATGTGTGACCACAGAGAGACAACCAACCAGAGATAGCCATGGGTGAAGAGTCATCAGGAGTCATCAGAAGGGAAGGAGAATACAAAAGAAGAGACTTGAAAGTAACAAAGGTTCCCTCCCTCACTTCGGTCCCTCCCTCCCTGTTTCTCCTCCTCCGCCCTAAGAAGGGGCCTCATCCCTATCTCTGTCCCCCAGAAAGGGTCCCCAAGGCCACCATGGACCCAAGGCATATGACCAGCCCATCTAACGCACCCCACTGAAGAGGGGTGTGTGGGCCTCGGCATCCCACCTCCAGACTGCTGACACCTAACACCTAAGAGAGACAGCCTCAGAGTGGAGCCTATATCCTGACCAGATGTACTTTGACTCTGATGACAGCCCTAGGATATGGTTGATATATAGAATTACTTGATTGTTTGTATTGTTTCTTTTCTGTTATCACTGTGTATCAATAAATTTGCCTATTATTGAATGGAAAGGCTGTGGTTGGTCTAAGGGTGGGTCCCTCTGCCCCAAACAAAGTACCTGGATCCTAAATCCAAAGCCAACAATTGTGTGGTTCCTTGTCATGGAAATATTCCCTTATTTCTAGGCAGCAGAAGAGAGCTTTGAGGTCTCCATGCAGCTCCACCTTATCGAGCTGTGCAGTAGTGCAGAACAAAGGACTATGGGACAGTATGGACACCTCAGATGGGCTGAGAGTGTAGTTGGTTGGGTTGATGACTTTACCATGGATTGTATGGTTGTTGTTGGGGCATGTAAGTTTGGAGAGTTTTCCTTCCTTCATTTTCTTTAAAGAGTGAAAGTGTTTGTGATGGGCTGCTTCATGGCTGGTTGCAGGGATCTCTTCCTAGTAAATGGTTATGCCTGGGTGGTTCTACATGCTGTTTGTTAGTTTTGTAAGATCAGTTCCTGTTTGCTTTATAGAATGCTGATAAGAGACTGAAGCACAGAAAATGAGCTCTAACTAGGGATCTGAAGGAAAATAACAAAGTAGTTCTGTGGATGCTTATGGAAAGTTCCCTCCAAGTGTGAAGGGCACTAGAGAAAAAGCAGAAGTGCTTGTTTTAAAACGTAACAATTAGTCATTTGAGGCTGACGAGATGTGGTGCTGGCATCCTGAGAGAACCGCAAGAGGATAAATAGAGTGGGGACAGGCCTGGAAAGGTCTTGCATGTGTAGACAAATAGCTAATGTTTAGTATAGAGAAAAGAAGAAAGGCAGGGAATTAGTGAGGAAGGACATGAGTAAGGTAACAACTGGGACAATTATCTTTGTTGCAGCATTTTGAATGAATGTGAGTGGGGAAAGATTTCATTTGTTACAGTGAGAATAATGTTGCAGTAATTGAGAGATGGGATCATAAGAATTTGGATGTGAATTTTAGCTGTGTGGACAGAAAGAAAAGGCTGTATTTTAGAGATTTTATGTAGAAAAAATTGGCAAAATTGTGACATACCCAGGATATGACAACCTAGAGAGAGACTAAATTTAGGGGCCCGACTTTGAAAATATTGGGTTTAGAATGTATTATAATTAAATCTTTGTTGTGATGCTCATAGCAGTGAATACTATATAATTAAGGTTGATTTTTACTATATGCTTAAATAAAATATAAGTCAGGCAGAAATTCACAAGTTTGCAGTGCAGACAGGTGATAATCACCAACTCATTTATTTCAGATGGCTTTAACTGCTTGTTTTCCTTTCTCTGATCTTCCTTTGTGATCTGATTTTTCTTTCTTTACCTCAGTTGCAAATTCTTGGGATTCTTCTTCTTGCATACTTTAATCATCGTTATCTGAATTTTGCTCATGGTTTGGTTCACACTTCATTGAGTCCTTCTGCTGCAACATATCTCCTCCTAATTATCCAATTTTAATTCAGTTGCCCCATCCCCCATAAACTGTTTACAGTGTACAGCACTAAAAGTCTTTGGAAGATGAGAGCCTGCCTATATGCTGAGGAGATGAAAGAAAATACAGTGGTTTCTTAGAACCTGAGACCCTGTTCTGCCACCAACTTTTCACATCACCTTAAGCAAGTCTCTAGGGGTTATCTATACCATGCCAATGCTGTATCCAGGGAAGCATGGGACTTATCTCAGTCTGCTAACGTGCTTCAGAGAGTCAGGTTTACCAATACAACTGAGGTGGACTCATCCCAATGACTGTTTGTGAGCCCTCGTCTCTGACGTGTGTTGGAGTGTGCAATGAGGTCAAGTCCAGAGGAGTTTGACTGGCATACTTCTCATTCTGAAGCATGTCAGTGGACTTGGGTAAGTAGGGCATTGGTGGGGTGTGCTCAAACATATCCTGCCTAAGTCTTGGTGCTGATGCAGGATGGACAAGGCTTTAATACCTTACCCTCCTGTCTTAAAACAGCATTTCCATACTTCATAGGGATACACTATAAGATTGTAATTCATTTAAAGATGATGTGGCTGTTGTACAATACAGCAAGAGAAACTATTTTACCACCCAATACAGCTAGATGATGAAGTACCAGGCACCTCACTACAAAAAAGGACTGTGGATAAAAAAAATGGCTAAGCTAACTGCATTTTTCATTCACCTCTGTGATAGCAGCAGACGGTATCTTTGTTGTGAGCTAATGAGTAAAAGAATGCACTCACATATCACTTACGCTAGCTACTGCAGATATTGCAAACTAAATATCTTGCCACAATTCAAGAAGGATGTCATGAAGCTTGAGAGAGTTCAGAGGACAGCCATTTGCATGATGAGAGGGCAAGAGAATAGGTCCTATGAAGAAAGGCTGAGAGCCATTGGACTCTACACAGTTTCATAGTTAGTAGGGTCGGAAGAGACCTGAGCAGATCATCAAGTCCGACCCCCTGCCATGGCAGAAAAGAGTGCTGGGGTCAAA
>NW_017728992.1:160745207-160746021 GCF_001723915.1 Gavialis gangeticus | reverse complement strand
CTGACAGGTCCTGCCTCTAAGGAACCCGTGTTGGTTGCCCCTAAGCATAATCTCTCCTGCTGGCCCCTTGTGGACATGTGCCATAATAATTCTCTCAAAAACCTTACCCAGGATCAAGGTAAGACTAACTGGCCTATAGTTCCCTGGGTCCTCCTTCCTCCCCTTTTTGAAGATGGGAACCACACTGACCCTCTTCCAGTGCTCTGGCACCACACCAGAGCACCGCGAGTGCTCATAAAGCTGCGCCAGGGGTCCTGCAACGACCTCAGCTAATTCCCTCAGTACTCTGGCGTAGAGATCATCCAGACCAGCTGATTTGAATACATCCAGTCCCTCAAGAACTTCCCTAACTAGTTCCCCAATAACCCTTGGCCTAGGTGCGCCTTCCCTGGGGCCTAAGGAGGGCCCAGAGGTGGGGTGGCTGTTCCAGTCCCTGTTCAGGAAAATGGAGGCAAAGAAGTCATTAAATAGGTTAGCTTTGTCGTCTGGTGTGATGACCAAATTTCCTAGCGTGTCTTGCAGGGGCCCCACGTTACCCGGAACCTTCCTTTTGCCCCCTATGTATTTAAAAAAAGACTTCCTGTTGTCCTTGATCTGGGAAGCTAGTCCCAGTTCCATCTCCGCCTTGGCCTTCCTGACTGTCCCCCTGCATCCCTGAGCAACTGCATTATAGTCCTCCCTGGTGATGGCCCCTCCCTTCCATTGGGTGTACACCTCCCTTTTAGCTACGAGACATTCCTGGATGCTTTTGGTGAGCCATGGGGGCTTTTGCGCCCTCCTGCCCCCATTGATCCGTGTTGAGATTACCTCCCTT
>NW_017728992.1:160733326-160740207 GCF_001723915.1 Gavialis gangeticus | reverse complement strand
TGGCTCCCCTCCCCTCCAGGACCTTAGTACTTCCCTGACTATTCTTCTTAGCTCATTGAAGTCCACCCTCCTGAAATCTAGGGCTGCTGCCTTGCTGTAGGCCTTTGCCACCTTGTGCTGGATGGTGAATTCCAGCAGGCGATGATAGCTGTCGCCCAGGTGGTCGAGCACCCGCAGCCCCCTCACCAGGTCGTCGCCTGTGGCCAGCACCAGGTCCAACAAGTCTGGAAAAGCGCAGGCTCAGGAGGGACCTGGTGGCTACCTATAAGTACACAAGTGGTGTTCATCAGGATTTGGGAGAACATCTGTTCACCAGAGTGCCACAAGGAAAAACAAGGAACAACGGTCATGAACTCCTACAAGACCATTCTAGGCTGGACATCAGAAAAAAATTCTTTATTGTCTGAGCCCCAAAGAACTGGAATAGACTCCCTCCAGATGTGGTGCAGGCACCTACTTTGGACTTATTCAAGAAATGCTTGGATGCTTATCTTGCTGGGGTCCTTTGACCCTAGCTCACTTCCTGCCTCTGGGGCAGGGGGCTGGACTTGATGATCTTCAAGGTCCCTTCCAGCCCTAACGTCTATGAAATCTATGAAATCTATAAATGAAGGCTGAGTAAAGTCCTCTATTTGTCCCTAAAAGTTTTACAAGTGACGTTGCACATACATACCACACACTTATTGTGTTTCCTTTTTAAAGAAAGTATCATTGCTATCAGGATTTGGAAAATTTTACATATTTCTACTTTTCATAAGAGTAAAAGCTACAACCCCCTTCTTAGAAAGTCTTCACAAAGCAAGAGTATCATTTTTTTCAACTAGGTACCAGAGATCCTTGACTCCCTGATGTACTAATGAAGAGTCCCAGGGAGTCCTTCCAGATGGTGGTGTGCCAAGGACAGAATTGTATTGCAGTACATTGCCACACTCAGCTCATTACCATACACAACAGTAATGCCCTGAACCTCAATTAATTTTTTTTTCAAACAGAGTTTATTTAGGCTGCAGGAAGCATAAGTTGCTGCTGGGAGTTGTAGACAGATTGCATGGGGATGGGGGCAAGGCCTCAAGAGAGGATATATTTCTTTATTTCCTTCAGGGCTGTTGTTTTTTCCACTGAGAGGAGGGAAAGGCAGGAGGAGAGCTGCAAGCTGAAAAAGCAGTTTTTAATCAAGAAAACTGCTTTTTGGTTAAGTATTCCCAGCTCTCCACATGCTGTTTGGTAGAAGGTATAAATATGGACAGGTTTCATTTGTATATAAGCTTATTAGAATAGTCGGACTGTTTCCAGCATTCTTTTTAAATACTGCACTATTAGGAAACTTTTTATAACATCTTTACTGAAGTAAAGCACTTCATAACTTAAAATGAGTTCTATGATCCCTAATTTTGGAGAGGGGATACCCTACCCTACCCGAATTTTTTTGATTTTTCCCAATCCTGTTTTTGGTGACCTCTAGCAATACTGCAGGTAACACCACTATTTTAGTGTAAAATGTTCTTGGCATTTTTATTCACTGAGCTTATTGAAACATTCAACATTTCTGATGCTTTGCAAAAAGACCCATTTTTTTCTTGCAAATTAGGACATAAAAAAGGAAACTTATTTTCACAACTGTGAATTGTTAATATTTAATACCCCAAGAGGTTTAAGATTACATTAAAAACATTTAAATGTGTATTCTATATTTTATCCAACCATCTTATTTTTAAAAATATTGTTTTAAAAATTCAATGAATAAACAAGGAAATAGTCAATTCAGAAGATTAACTGCTGGTAGAATTTACTATAGGATATATAAAGATTCCTGATATCTATAACCAAATAACTGAGTAAATCTACAATAATATACCTGGAATGCTGGAAACTGGAACCTACACTTGGAAAAAGAAAAGCACCTTCTCTACAAGGTAATCCATTAATCAAACAACAGCAGAGGGGGAAAAAAACAGACCTGACTCTAAATTTTGACATTCATGTATCAGCTAAACATACAAAATAATGAACTAACAAGATATACCTTGCAAACACGCATCTAAAAAGAGAACTTTAAGAATAATTGACCTAATAAACCACAACACTGGGAGCTGATGGTAAGTGAAAACAAAAAGAAATTTATTCAAATGAAAACAATGAAACTAACTCCAAAACATCTCAAAAAGCCTTTTCTTATGTTCTCTGCTAAACTTCTCAATGAAGCGTGCACAAAATTAAGAAAGAAAATAGTACCACTACTAGCTCAAAGAATAAAGTCTCTGTGACATTCTCAGGAAATCTGAAGATAAACTTCACCCTGGAAACACTAAGCACCATGTAAAACACCATGCAGTCACTCTTGTGCATACTGGAAACATCCCAGCACATGGCAGACATCAGTACAGGTTCTTTCAGTTCTCAGCACATCACTTCTACAGATCATAAAATAAACCCAGATGCAGCAAAACTGATTGCCAAGTAAAAAGCAAAGAAGTTAACATCTTGAAAATGAACATTAATAAATGCATATAAGATTAAACCAAACTGACAAATAAACACACATCCCAACTACACTATATATTAAACAAATGCAGACTAGAATGAAAATAGTAGGACTGCAGATCACAATGAAAAAGTTAATGCATCTAATTAACATGACCTAACTTAAAAATAACTAAAACATCAATTGTCTCTCAGAGCAAAAATATTCACTTGTTGAGCACGTATTTGAATGAACACACATATATAGAATTTCATCCAAAATGGAAGGCAGACCTAGCAGTTATGCAGAGAAGGTTCAGATTGCCAATAACAGCTGCTTCCCTACTCTTGTAATTTTAACACCATTAGGAATCGTACCTAGCTTTTTACCATGGTCAAAGACTTTATGCATAAGGCTCCAACCAAAACCTTGGTGACTGTACCAACGCCAATTGCCTGAGGAAAGGCAAAAAAAAAATTGTCTTGTTGGCTGACTTAGAACAGACAGCGTGGCCAGTGGAATGGCAAATAAGACCAGCACCAGCCAGGAGCGCAGCCCTGGCTCTCCCTTTCTCCCACTACTGGAAGCCGATAACAATGCAGGGGAAGGGAACTGAGCCTGGGCTCAGTTCATCTCCCCAGCACTGCGATCCGGTGGGGTGGGGGACGGACAGTCAGCCCAGCTGGGCTCACTCCCACTCCCTGCACTGTGATCAGGCGCGGGGCAGAGAGTCAGCCCAGCATAGGGGGAGGAGGCACTCCCTGCACTGCGATCAGGTGCAGAGCAGAGAACCAGCCCAGCATAGGGGGAGAAGGGGAGTGAGCCCAGCTGGGCTGACTCTCTGCCCCATGCTCAACCACAGTGCAGGGAGTGGGAGTGAGCCCAGCTGGGTTGACACTCTGCCTCCCCCACCCAATTGTAGTGCGGGGGGGGGTGACAGTGAGCCCAGCTGGGCTGATTCTCTGCTTCTCCCCACCCAATTGTAGTGCGGGGGGGGGGTGAGAGTGAGCCCAGCTGGGCTGACTCTCTGCTCCTCCCCACCCAATCTAGCACCAGGGATGGGGAGTCAACACAGCTGGGCTCACTTCCTGTTCCCAGCGAAATGTTGAAAGAGCATCAAAACAGCCTTTCAGTTTTGATGGAACGGAACAGCTGTTTTGAATTGAAATGAAATTTAAAATGGAACATTGTTCCTTTAAACTATCGAAACTGAAGGCGAAACAGAAGGTTGCCGTTTCGCACACCCCTAGTCATTACAACCTTGTCTTTCATGGAGTGGTGTCAGTTAGCACTGTTTTGTGAGAAGGGAAAATTATCCTTGAAGTGCTAACATTGCAGCTTCAACTAGGAGGGCAGGGGAAAAATTTTCAAGTGTAAAGATTAAATAAAGAATGTCTTGTGGGATTTTACTTGGGAAATTGCTGTATAAAATGGCAGAAAAGTAAAACTATGACACCTTTAAATGACACAGCAGACATTACAAATGCAATTATTCAAAAACTCCCTCAAATTTCCCCCCAGTCTATTATCATTACTTTCTGTGCACTGTCTCTTTTCCCACCATTGGTGTTCCCCACAGATCTTCCCTTGATTGTGTGTATCCCTTTTTCTCTTACACTCACTAAAAGAGGTCTCTTCTCAGGGCCTATCAACTTCTCTGCAGAGTGAATTAGCCTATTAGTCTACTGATGCACTTTAGAGATTTAGGTTTACCAGTAAAAGTTTCTGGACTCATCCTCAATACCTGTTTGCGAGCCCTTATCTCCAAGGCTAGCACATAAACTGGTATAAGTGATTGGAAACCAGTTTAAATCTGTAACACAACAGAAGTTCAGTGCACATAAACCACTTTCAAAATAGCCAACACACTTTAAGATAAACCTGGATGGATGCAGCATCAGACTTAACTGATTTAGGTTAAATCAGTTTATTGAACTTCTGTCATAGAACCCCTTCCTATTCAAGTTAACTCTCAGTTCCCCAGCATCCCAGGATGTTTTGCACCTCCCCTGCAAGGGTGGGTTTAGCCTTGGCCTAAGGTGTCTGCTCCAGTCAGCCAGGATGCATGTGTTAGTACCCCCTGGCTTCTGGCCACTGCATGTGTCTGCATTTTTGGAATCATAAGTGAATGTCTATTCACTTGCTTATCAGTTTAATCTATGCACCTTAGACTAACTTGCGAAGCTTTAACAGGTTCACACTTGGGCTTTTTGACTGTTTGTACTTAGCCCCACAGATCCAGAAGTGGGCAATGAGGTGAAGTTCAAAGCAGCATGATGGTCAAACTTCCCATTCCAGCGTGGGGTTGGGGGGGCAGCCATGGGGGCCTGGGGGTGCAAGTGGGGGATGGGGCCAGTTGGGGCAGCCATTGGGAGGTCTGTGGGTCTGGGTGAGGCAGCCATTGGGGGGGCTGCAGCAGCTGGCGGGGGATGGGGCAAGGCAGGACAGCAATTGGGGTGCTGAGGTGGGGCATGTGGTCCCAGCAGGGAGGTGGTAGCCCCTGCGGGGGCCATTTGGCCCCTGTTGGGGAGGATGCTACGCCGGTGGGGGGGCTGTAACCCCTGGTGGGGGGGGCAGCAAAATATATGTTCATGAATTCATAAAACATGTATTAGGAGTTAATTTTATTATTATGATAGACACTGGTAGTCTTCCAAATTGCAATAAAACACTGCCCAACTGATCGCTGTCTCTGTCTCACTCTCTCTAGATATATAGTGGTGTTTTGTTTTAATTGTGGAGGAACATGGATTTTGGGGTATTTTACGGAGTGACTTTGGGATTTTTTTATTAGGGATTTTTCAGTTTTCCAATAGGGAACACCAGAATTCCTGCTAGGGAGGCCAGCGGCAGGACCCTGCCTGCTCACAGCTGGTACCTTGGACCCAGCTGGCTGTGGCTGACTTCCTGGCCAAATGGGGCAAGGAGGACATGCTTTGACCATTCAAAACAGGCCACCACACCCAGAACATCTTCTGGGCGATAGCTGCCCAGATGGCTGGGAAGGGGGCACACATGGCAGTAGTGCCGCACAAAGGCCAACTCTGCAGCCACAGCCCACTGGCAGCTGGCCCAGAGGGGCAGATACCTCATCCGGGTCTGGCAGGTGCGCAGCAGGTCACAGCCAGGCAGCAGCCCCCACTGCCAGACTGCTATAGTGGGTAAATGGTTCAGGGAACTCTCAGGGCTGTTTCAGCAGTCCAGCTGGCACAAGAGGTAGTGTCCCCAGGTACCAACTGGCTTGACCCCAAAAGCTCCTGAGAGTGAGTAGCCCTGAACTACTTGCCAGGGCAGCTTTTTGTACTGCTGGGGCCAGGACAGGGCAGCTTTTTATATTGCTGGGGACAGCACAGGTGCTGGCCCTGGGATCTAGCTCCCCCTGGCTGCAGATCTGGGAGGAGCCAGGCAGGGTTATTTTGCTCCAAGTGGCACAATTTGCTCCACAACAAAGTGCATGTCTGAGCATGTGCGCTGAGGCAAAAAGCCCCGGCTCAAATCTGCACTGCTTCTAACTGAGCTGCTGCAAGCGCACATGCTTGCATGTGTGCTTGCAGCAGCTCAAATACGAGCGGCACAAATTTGAGCCGGGGATTTTTGCCTTATCCCATGTGCCCAGACATGCACTTTGGTATAGGGCAAATTGTGCCACTTGGGGCAAAATAACCCAGCCCAGCTGCTCCTGGATCTGCATCCAGAGAGACCTAGAGCCTGGGCCCAGCACCTGTGCTGGCTCCAGCAGTATAAAAAGCTGCCATGGGAAGCTGCTCAGGGCTACTTGCTTTCAGGAGCTTCTGGGGTCCAGGCAATTGGTATCTAGGGATACTAGCCCCTTGTGCCAGCTGGACTGCTGAAGCAGCCCTAACCAAGAATTCCCTGCACCCTCTACCCACTGCAACAGTCTGGCAGTAGGGACTGCTGCCTGGCTATGACCTGCTGTCACCTGTGACAGCATATGACCTCAAGACTGTGTGGCTGCCAGAGCCAGATGGGGACTGTATGGCCACAGCAGAGGCATCTGCACCTCTGGGGCAGCTGCCAGCGGGCTGTGGCTGCACAGCTGGCTTTTGCGTGGCACTACTGCCATGTGTGCCATCACCCTGCCATCTGGGCAATTATCACCCAGAAGATGTTCTCTGTGGGGTGGACTGCTTTGAACCATCCAAGCATGCCCTTCTGGCCCCAAGTGACCAGGAAGTAAACCACTTCCAGCTGTGTCCTGGATGCCAGCCCTGAGCAGGCTCCTCTGACTGGGTCCTGCCACTTGCCTCACTAGCAGGAATTCTGGTGTTCCCTATTTAAAAACTGTAAAATCTCTTCTTCCACAATTAAAACAAAAGACCACTATGTATATGGTCTTTTATATATATATATGGGGGGGAGAGAGAGATCTTTTGTTTTAATATATATATTTTTTTGTTTT
>NW_017728992.1:160727989-160728326 GCF_001723915.1 Gavialis gangeticus | reverse complement strand
TTTTTTTTTTTTATATATATATATATATATATATATATATATATATATAGAGAGAGAGAGAGAGAGAGAGAGAGAGAGAGAGAGAGATTGATTAGTTGGGCAATGTATTATTGATATATTTATTATTTTAAAGCAATTTGGAAGCCTACCAGTGTCTCATTTAAAATTTATTTCATTATTATGATAATCTATGTTTTTATTTTTGCTTTTGGTTTTGTTATTATAGAACAGTTTGAGCTCTTCACCCTTCACTAACTAGAATGTGGGGATAGCTGCCCCTGCAGCCACAGCTCCTATCAGTAGGTCTCATCCTGTCTGGCAGTTGGGCATGATGGGT
>NW_017728992.1:160723416-160727978 GCF_001723915.1 Gavialis gangeticus | reverse complement strand
CCAACATGTGACCCCCGCAGGGCCCTCATGCACCCCCCAAAGGCCACCCACAGCAGCAGCAGCCATCAAGGTGCTTGGGGCCTCATAGCATAGTCCCTCCGTGCAGCTCAGCCCCAGCCACCTGGCACCCAGCGCTGCCTGTGCCATATCATGTGGGCCTGGCCGGGCTTGGCATGGTGCCATTCGCCTTTGGGTAGCTCTGGGCCACTTGGGCTGTCACCTGGGGCCCTGCACCACTCGCGGGAACTGTCCATTGCACTGGGCTGAGTCCTGCATGCACAGGCCCTGTGTGCCATCAGGCTGGGCCGGTTCTGAGCCTGGAACGAGCCCTATTTGCCCTGAATGGGCAGTCAGCGTGCTGCACCATTGGGGTAAGGGGCAGGATATCCAGGTATGTTTGACATACAGGTATGTTTGATATCCAGGAACGCTTTTTTGTTCCCAGTGTGCCTCTTGCCATGTCTCAAACTACTGTGAGATGCAGCAAGAGGGACGTGCAGGCTCATCTGGGTACACCTAGTGATTCTATAAGTACTCATTTTAAGTGCAAAACACTAAGGACATGTATTTATACTGTGTCTCCTGTGTGTAGGTGGCCTCATTCTACTGTGAACTTGACCAAAACAGTAAAAATCCTCCATATCTGGTTGCTGGACTCTACATGATCTGGAATTGAACAAGACCTTCAAAATCCATTGGCAATGCCTTCAGCAGGTGACTTACATGGAAGCCTCTCAAGGGTAATCCAAGAGAAAATGAACTAAACCTATTTAGCTAGAAGCGTCCTTTTGTGTATCTTACAAATCAGCTGAAATATGTCATTCTAAAACTGCATCTGTTTTCAGTTACAGAAGCGCAAAAAACAGTTCAGAGCCAAAAGAAAAAAAATCTACTTGGTCTTCCTTTAGCTTAAAAATGTCTAAACTGGTTTTATTCAAACCTTGAGAAAATACAAACAAAGGAAGAAAAAGAAATAAAAAAACCCAAAAAACCCCAACAAGCTGTTGTTGTTAGACCGAGACCTTGAATGCCAAGTCTAAGCCTGGAGTTATTTTTTATGGCCATATAATAAGCCATTCAAAAAGGAGTTTATAGCAGGACAGAGAGAGACAAAGTAACTACATGATAATTACCGTGCAAGAACAATTTCAAATGTACAATTCAAAACACTATTTCACAGAAAATATTTTTGCAATGGAAAGTAAAAACAATAGAAAAATATGTAGCCTAGTCATGATTATATTTTTAGTGTTTTTTTCTAGGAAATTCTAGAAAACAGAACATCTTAAAACAATTTCCTACCTACTGGCCATGTTCCATTCAAGTGCTGGGTTCTGAGAATTTCTTTCATTCTCTGTCAGGACCCCTCCTTTACTATTTTCTTTCTCTGGTTTCAGCTGATGCCACTGTGCAGTACCTATGTTGATAGACTGGAGATCTATTTGGTATTGTCGGTCTTCAACCTCTGATCCAGGATCTCGAAGTATTCCTAAATTCAATGCTCTCCTAAAATGACAGAAAGATGATCTTCCATTAAAAACAGATTGCCATTACCGATTATTATACACTACATCTAAATCCTGCAGGTAATAATCAGGCAGAACACCTATTAGGCACAACAAGACTTCTATGTAATAGAACTGAGGCCCAGATACTTACAAATATTGAGATGGCTGAACTCCAATAGGTTTAAATGGAAGTTAGGTGCCTGAATACCTTTATAAGTATGAGTACACTGATACATTGGTTGGCTATCAGATCGGAACTGATAAAAGGAGAAATGACATTATCAGCTATTGGGTTTTTTGGTCGTTGTATCTGATAATTATGGCTGCATGCTCAGAGCACCCTGGCAAGCAGTCTGGGTCCCCATGCCCTGCCACTGGCCCAAGCCTGCAACAGACTACAAATACCAGCAAGCAGCAGGAGGGGGTGCCAGGGAGCGGTCACAGGACATAGCGCTCAGCAACAAAGGGATTGTTACCAGCTCCTGCAGCTGCTGCCATGGCAATACTGCGTGCACAGCACGGGCCTGAGCACTGGGGCTGCTGCAAAGATGTTGGGCTGCACATGGGTGGGGTAAGGCACCGTATGAGGGACATTCTGCTCCACTGGGCGCCTTTGCAAAAGTGGCTTCTCCCCGGCGGCCACCAGAGCTTGGCTGTGTAGGGCCCACTGGCACTGAAGCAGTGGCATGCCGCTGGGCTCCAAACACTACCAGTACTGCTGTTAACACGAGGGTCCACCCCGCCTGCCTGGGACAGCAACATAGACTGCTGGGAGCAGGGCTGTGGATAGGAGCCATTGGTTATTGGATTAGCATGGATCAATGTGGTTGGTCAATCATCGGCTATTGGTATTGGCCAAGAAAATCTTTATTGGTTGTTGGGACCCAGAGGCCTTCAGGCCCGGGTTTGACCTTTGTGCTCAGCTCAAGCTGCATGCTTAGCTTGAATTGTGGTCAAGATCTGCACCCAGTGAAAGGAGCAGATGGAAAAATACTGTCCTTGACTTGAAACGAATAGGAGGAAGGCTCAAGTTAACGTTATGTCTTAAGAAATGCAAGTTATATGATATATAAAGAGTGATGAGAGAGTGTACCCTTCAGAACACTCCTGAAGAAAGCCTGAAGAGATCCTGTCACCGATCCATGATCCTGTCTTGATATCAGACATGGCATCCAGGAGCCCCGGACATGACTTCATGGCCTGATCAACCAGTGAAGCTGTGTTTGCAACATTTTGGGTGGTGAGCATCTGCTTTGACTAGGTACAAACCTAAAATTTTTAACTGTTACTGCTACTTCAGTTTTAATTAGAATTGTATCTGTTAGGGTTCAATAAACTTGCTTTTAGTTTAGGACAACTGTGTCTTAGTTTCCTTGCCTGGCATAAGACCCATTATAGCATCATAGGGATGCAACACGGTGCACCCCTATTTAAAAGTCTGGCCATTACTACAAACTTGAGCCAACATCTATTAAGTCAATAGTCTCTTCCAATGGGCACCTGGTGCCATCTTATTCAGGGGGGCCACATCCCCCACCCCCCCAGCAACCAGTCAGAGACCGGGAAAGCAGGGTCCCCCCTGGGCCAATCTCACCGACTGGGAAGGGAGGGTTCCTCACAGTAAAACTCACTGACCAGGAAGTGGCCACAGTGCTACATCCAGTGCTCCCACTCCCTAGCCAGTGCTTGCAGGAGGGACACTGGTGCTCCCGCCTGCTCCCTGACCCACTGCCTAAGCAGGGAGCGCGGCCGGTCAGGGGGTGCACCAGTACTCTCAGGGGGTGCACATGCACCCCCTATATGTCACTACTGGTGTCTTCCATTTGACTTTAATGAATAGAGAAGCGGTTAGCCGTGCTAGTCTGATGTCAGTGCAGAAGGTAGGGCAGGATGGTATCTTAGTGACTAGTTCAGAGTGGCATGAACTTTCATAAGTGACAACTGACTTTGTCATATGCTGCAAGGTCCTTTCACAACATCTGACAAAATAGGTTACTTTCTACAAAACCTTATGTTTCTCTGAACTAGTCAGACAGGGTGCTACCCTGTCCTACCTTCTGTTTTGACATTAATGAGCTTAAGAACAGGTCTCCATAAGCAGCATTTCCTTTAAGCTGTGTAGTGTACGGAGCCAAGCAGGTGTGCCTGGTAAAGTGGCATGAGCGCACCTACACGGCCATGCACATCAAGCAGCTTAGAGGGAATGCTGTCCATGAGGAGCTCCAATGAAGAAAGAAATCCATTCATGTAGCAGTAAGGTACCACCCATTTTGAGAGAGGGTGACAGAAGCCCTTAGTAAGACCATTAGGATTTGACCCTACAACAGTAAGATGCATTTTGTGTCTACTTAATTACCTGAGATTTCAGAAGATTGTACGAAGTTAGAAAATTACAAAAAGAGAAGCTAGGATTTTCCAAGTTTCTTACGTGTCCAAGAATTAGGTGCCCAAGTCCCATGGTATGTCTTAGGCACTTAACACTATCAGTCCTATTTAAAACTTGAAGCCAGGGTATTTTGCAGATATACTACTGAAATCAAACAAAAGCCCTGGAACAGATATATGATAGTGTTTTTTACTACTACACTAATTGCTCAATACTAACGGCTCAATTGAGATAATTGTTAAAGTGTTCAAAAGTAGTATATAACAGAATAAAAAGACTGTGAGTATGGAAATATATTCTATTTATTTTATTTTATTTTAATTTAACGATGAATAGCACAAGATCTCCACCCTAGAGTACTGAGGGAATTAGCTGAGGTCATTGCGGGACCCCTGGCATGGCTGTATGAGGACTCGTGGTGCCAGAGGACTGGAAGAGGGCCAATGTGGTTCCCATCTTCAAAAAGGGGAGGAAGGAGGACCCAGGGAACTATAGGTCAGTTAGTCTTACCTCAATCCTGGGTAAGCTTTTTGAGAGAATTATTCTGGCACATGTCCATGAGGGGCCAGCAGGGGAGTTTATGCTTAGGGGCAACCAACACGGGTTCCTTAGAGGCAGGTCCTGTCAGACCAACCTGGTGGCCTTCTAGGACCAGGTCACCAAATCCT
>NW_017728992.1:160710210-160718416 GCF_001723915.1 Gavialis gangeticus | reverse complement strand
CCTGTTACAAACTAGTCAGAGGGGACCAGCAGGCACTGGTGGGGGAGTCTCTGTTCCCCCGAGCACTACCAGGAGTGACTAGAAATAACGGTCACAAGCTGGCAGAGGGTAGATTCAGGCTAGATATGTGGAGGCAGTACTTCATGGTCAGGGCGGCTAGGATCTGGAACCAACTTCCAAGAGAAGTGGTGCTGGCTCTTACCCTGGGGGTCTTTAAGAGGAGGCTAGATGAACACCTTGCTGGGGTCGTTTGACCCCAGTACTCTTTCCTGCCATGGCAGGGGGTTGGACTCAATGATCTGCTCAGGTCTCTTCCGACCCTACAAACTATGAAACTAAGAACACCTGAGGTACAAATACATTTTCTACAGTGTGGCTTAATGTGTAAAAATTATTAAATCTTTCTAATATGACCATACAGTACAGAATTTTGCTATAAAAATTTACTAATGAGAAAGAGAACAATTTTGAATGAATTATATAATGAGGTTCTACTGTTTCAGCCTATTTCATTTTTCAGTCTATTATTCAATCCATTTCTACCTGCATCTATAATATGGAAACATAGAAGACATACAAGTTCAGCAAAATACTCAGTGGTCCACTGAGTGGATCACTGAAGCTAGCTGAGACAATTAGAAAGGTGATTTAATTGGAATCAGGAGATTAATGGACCACCACTTTTCTTCAGCTAACATCTATGGGGAATAAGTCTGTCTGCTCTATCTTGAAGCTATTTAGATTTTTCTGTACTCTTCATTTTATAATGTAGTAAAAACATATTATTGGACTTAACACTATTTTTAAAATATGCTAGAAAAAGGCAACCTGGATATTATCTCTAATCATTCCCTCAAAGGAACGATAATTCCAGTTTGTAGTTTGTGACACATGAATTTTTATATGACATATTTTAAGCTTGAGCTTACCATTCACATATACATTTTGATTTTCTATTTTATTTCACACAAAATTTTACATCCCTCTTGTCCCTATAACATCTGAGCATCTACAGTATCAGAGGGTTGCCTGGGATTTTCAAGAGTCATCTAGTCCTGCAGACACAGAATTTGATGTTCCTAAATCATCCTAGATAAATGTTTATTCAATCTATTCATGAAAACTTTCTGTGATAGAGATTCCACACCTTCCAACTTGTCAGCTTGTTCCTCTGTCCTCGTGTTCTGACGGTTAAAAAAAATTCTTCTGCATTTTAAACTAGATGTGCTTTGCTGTAGTTTAAATCAACTGACTCATCATGCCCTCCATAGTAAGAAACAACAATATTTCTCTCTTCTTTTTATGGCAACCTTTCAAGTACTTGAAACTTGCCCTTATGACCTGCCTTAATTTCCTTTTCTTCAGTGCAATTTAAGGATATAATTTAATAATAATTATATTGCAAAAATATTCAATCAATGTTAGAAACTGAACTAAGGGTCTGCGAACACATTCAAATTATCTGGGAGAATTCTCCCAAGTTTGATTTCCTGGTAGAAAACCTTACCTGGAGGCATCTGAACAGACATTTGAATGCTGAGTCCCTGAAGAACAGAGTTTGCAGTCCTGCTGCTGCACTGTTAAGGGGACTTGTGCATACATTTCAGTGTGCTCTGTAGACTCTCAGGTCTGCCTGAAAACAGATGGTAGTAGTGTACATGGCAGCCCTGACTGGCTGACCAGACTGCTCAGAATCAGCCCATGTCTCCCTGCTGCACAGTGTGGGATTGTAAAGGAAAGGAAGCATGTTTTGCTCTCTGCTTGGCTGAAGCTGCAGAGTCTAACAGGCCACACACAATCCCATTGGGAGTGGGGAGAAGGGAACAAGGCACCCTGGGATGCTGAAGAACTGTGCTGTAGCTTCTCATAGAAGACAATGTGGGAGTGTTTTAACCCTGGCTGTTCCCATGTTATTTTTCTCTCAGAAGAGAAACTTAATGTCTGTATGTGGCCTAAATATAAATACAGCATTTGTATCCATGTGTACTGTCAAGGGACATATTGTTTTGAGCAACTGTGTACTGACTTTAAATACTTAAAAAGTATACTGTACATATTGTATATGTATACTGCATATGGCCAGCAATATTTAAAATATTTTGTGATCTTTTAAAGTGTAGGAGTGCTCTTGTCAACTCTCTCTCCAGAGAAATCTAAATCTGGAACTATGATGTCACTTATCTCCTTTGCAAGGCACAGTTTCATAAATACATGTAACTTTTATTACAAATTAGCAAGTGACATGAGGTTGTATGATGCCTTATTTGCCTTGTTTAATCCAAATAAAGACTGAAGTATATATTTTGGGAAATATTAATCAAAATAAAAGCACTAATTACACATCCTATTAAGTCTGTGTGTTTAGATTTCTTTAACAAAAATAAATACAATGTAAGGTAATTTAGTGAACTGGCATAGGAAAATCCTTCCTTTCCCCTTCTCCACAATGAAATTATAAAAAGCTCATTTTTCAGTCCTTACTTTTAAGAGTTGGGTACAGACATTCAAAAAGCCAGAGCTTGAATTGATTCAATCTTTGGAGGTTAGTCTAACCTGAAAAGGCTGAACCAGTTTGCAAGTGGGTAGACCTTCCCTTTTCATTCCGGAAATGTAGGCACATACCTGCAGTGCTCAGACCAGAAGCCTAGGGGAGCTAAAGCAACCCTCCCTTTCCTTTCACAGGGAAGCTGAGCTGATGGGGGTGGGGAGCAAGGTGTGCGGCTAGGCCCTGGTAGGCCTGAATAAGACTGAGGAGGGGTTTAAAACCCCACATTGGCCTGCAAGGTTCAGAGGGTGAGGAAAGAGGGAGTGTGGCCAGACCCCTGTGGTGGGGCAGGAGGAGGAGGGGAGAACTCTGCCCACCCTGGCAGCCCCCCAACTGTCAGGAGCAATCTGGGCACACAGCACTGGCTGGCCCCAGAAGAGGACTCTTCCCGCTCCTCCCTCTCCCCTACAGCTGAGTCCTCCATCAGCACTGAACAGATCCCCTGCCTCCCCACCTTGAGTGGTGGGAAGGATGAGCAGGGAGAAGAGTTCCCTTCCAGGGTTGGGCAGCGCTACACACAGCCCCCCTCCTAGGCTCATGGCGTTTTGGGGGGGGGGGGGAAGGGAGAGGAGAAGGAGTCCTTCACCAGCACCATACTTGGCGTCCCCTTCCCCACTCTATGGGGAATCATGGGGGGGAAGAGCCCCCCTCTGGGGCTGGGAAGCCTTCAGACAACCCCCTCCCAGCCCCACAGTGGCAGGGTGAGGGAGAGAAGGAGGGGGAAGAGTCCCTCCAGAACTGAACAGAGCCCCCTTCCCTCTGCTCAGGCTAGAGAGCAGATAGGAGGGGCTAGCCCTGCTCTCTGGAGAGAAAGCACAGCCTACCCCTGAGAGCTGGGATGCTGGGGGACTGTGATTTAACTTAAACAAGGAAGGGGTCTGGGACAAAAGTTTCATAAACAGCTTTGAACGAAGTAAGTTAAGTCTGATACTACATTCAACCAGGTTTATCTTAAACCAGTTTCAGTCATTTTGAAACTGGTTTATGTGCACCAAACTTCTGTCCTGTTACAGGTTTAAACCAGTTTCTGATCACTTAAACTGGTTTATGTGTAACTTCTGTCCCTAGCCGAGGAGACGGAACACTTGCATTTTGTTTTGCAACCAAGAACATATGGAAACAAAAACTGCAAATGGATATAATTACAATACAAATAATTATATTATCTCCATTTTATTTACATAAATTTACAGATAGATTTAAAGTAAAAAAAGTTATTTCTGGCATACTCTTTCTTCTGTTGCTCCTATGGTCTATTTTTAGAGGACTATCAAGTGACAAATGTGTTTTGGATAAAATTAATTTTCATTACTTCACATCCAAAAGGTACCATGCAGCTGCAAGTATACGATCTAAAAACTTATGGAACATTTGACCTGCTTAGGGTAAAAGTCATTTTTATTTTATTTGTTCTTCCTTCCAAAAACATTTACCTGATAATGTAGATATTAAAGTGAAAAACAGGAGACAGAAAACAAGGTATTCAAGGTATACAGGTTTGTTTTGGAAAAGGACTCCCTGTAAATCTGCTCTTTGGTATGCCTCAAATATTGTTAAGAGTTTCTTTTCTTTTACTCCACACAATTTTCCTTAGGCTCTTGTTATTCAAGTGACAAAAAAAATTAGAAAAAAAACCCTATACCTTTGCAATACACTACAGTGACAGAAAGGAGAACAAGTGTAGGTTTTCGGGAATGTTCCTTTGTATACTTCAAGTAAAAGGAAAGAATCTTTGCCAACCATCAAGCAAGCTTAGGCTAGGGCTAAGGACAGAAATTACACATAAGCCAGTATAAGTGATTGGAAACCAATTCAAATCTGTAACTCAACAGAAGTTCAGCGCACAAACTGCTTTCAGAAATGCCCAAAGCCAGTTTAACATAAACCTGGATGGATCTAGTATCAGACTTAACTGGTTTAGGTTAAATAGGTTTACTGAACTTCCATCCCAGTTCCCCTCCAGAGTCAAGTTCACTCACAGTCTCATGGTATCCCAGGATGCTTTGCACCTCTCCTGCAAACTCCCCCTCTTGCAGGGTAGGTGGGCCAGCCTTGACTCAACCTGCCTGCTGCACCCAAGCAGGGAGGCATGCTCTAGTGCCCCCTTGGTTTCTGGTCTGAACCACCACATGTATGCTCCTGTATCTCCTGAATCAAAAGTGAATGTCTGTTCACTTGCTTATCAGATCAATCTACATATCTTAGATTAACCTGCAAAGATTGAATTGATTCAGCCTCAAGATTTTTGACTTGTCTGTACCTAGCCTAGGAAAAGGGGTCAATGAAGATGAAGTCTGCCTGTGATGTGGCATGTACAACTCCCCATTGAGCAACAGCTAACAACATATAACAGCCAAAGCACAATTGTGCTGTTATAACATATAACACTCAAACCAGTAAAATGAATCTAGCTTTGCCTCCTTCAGGTTCGTTCTGTTTAATCATGACCTGGCCAACAAGCTTTCTGGAGCAGGATATTTATGTCTAGGTTTTCCGCAATTCCTTGTTGGGCTGACAGAGGTGGATTTGGGCCTTTTTCTGCAGAATTACATGATTTACTTTTTTCAATAAATAAGTAATAAAAATGTAATCACTTTTTGGCATTTGTCTTCAGGTACAATGAACATTCATGGCTACTGTTCAGATTCAAACAATCTGGTGACAGATAGATCTTTCATGACAACCAGTCCATTGCAATGCCAATGCAAAATGATCCTAGACTAGATTTTCTTCTAGTTTTTCACTCGATTTAGTACTAAAAATCTTAAACAATGTATGAGGTTTGTACTATTTCCCTCAGGAGATTTTTTCCATAGCCTAACAGAACTCACTGTCATACTGACATTTAACTTACACTTTTTCTCTCTCACTTGCATTCTACTGCTCCTAGTACTGTGCCATGTAACAAGACAAAGTAATCCTTCCTATGTAAACCTTTGAAGTATATGTAGGCTGTTAAGTTTTTGCAACCTCCTGAATATTTTCATCCTGTAGCCATTCTATATGAATGTAGTTCTTATAAAAATCCATTCTTGGGTTATAAATTAATCCTTTTTCAATCTCTGTTTTCCCTTTCTCAATAACTTTTTGTTAAAATGAAACATTAAATATCCCAGTTGCGTTGTCACCAGGGATACAATATGAAACCATGGCTGCCTTCCTTTATACCATAGTGGCACCATATCACACAGTAATATGTACTTATTTGTTGCCCTATATCATCACTCTAGGAAATCTCTCAGTATTTCAGCTTTCCAAGCTCTTTTGTCTAAATGGGTATATGTATTTGGGTTATCTTTCTATGGTTTTTAGCTTGCATTACTTGCCCATTGCCATTTTAAGTCTTCTACTCAAAGCAAAATGCCCAGGATCCTACTCTTGTTGACCAAGAAGTCTAACTTTCTACACAAAGCATGTGTAAAAAGTAGATTAGTGATGGCTCTTGTAAATCAGTAATGAAAAAAATGTTACAAAACATTTGAGTTAAGATAATCATTATCATACCTGTAACAGCAGAGATGCAGCCGTAGAACTTTTATGAAACTACACAAAGGATTGCACAGGAATGGCTGGTAATATTTTTCTTAAAAGTGACCTTAATTGCTGAAACTAAATCCTGAGTTAAAAACAGCTCCTCACACTTTCAAATTAATTATGTACATACAAACATAGACATAAATTTTCTCTGCCTATTATTTACATGAATACGACCCTGAGTTCATTAAATGTGTTTCCTAGAAGGACCAGAATAAGTTAAAATGTAGTAGAACTGACCTTTTCTTGAATGAACATTCATCCAGATTTCATGAACTTTGCACTCTTTTAAGGTCTCCAGCTTTGGAAACTCTTCTAACAATTGAAATCAGGAAAAAGAATAAGCCAAGATTCATATTACTTCCTTGCCTCTAGCATAAAAGCTGCTTAAAAGCTGAAATGAACAGTAGGAGTTATAATTGTAATCACTTTGCCCTTCCGAAAATAACTCTACCATTCCATTTGAACTGTTCAGCAGGTGGTGTAGGAGGATAAATTAATGACTATAATAGTTGGTCAATAATACAGTAAGATCATAAGCAACCAAAGAAGACCTTAAGCATGTAACAGGAAACATAGCTTTAATGTTTGTCTTTTTAAATTGATTTAGTCTGGGTCAGGCCTTTTGTATGTTTATACAAGAAACAGCTCATGTTGAACCAGTTACTACATGCTGCTGAATAGGCATAATTCTGAGACCCACTGTAACACAATCAAGTCTATTCACTTACAGCTCAACTGTAATGCTAAATAATCCAGGAAAAGTGGCATTAATTATGAACATAAATTATGTAATGATTAAAAATATATTACATTCTTTAATCACAACAATCAATATTAATTGTCATGTCAATGGCTGTATTTGTATATTTTCCTTTCTAAATAAAAGGTGGACAAGCAGATCTATTTGCCTCAAACAGCAAGCACTAAAGATCCTATTTGGAAGATGACAGCCTGTCTTTACTGAACATTAAAAGGAGAATAACGCTCAGTAAACATAAGCTAAACCACTACTTCTGCTTCTAGGAGTATGTAGGGTATGCAAGCCCTTTAGAGTTAGAATTGAGGAGTGCAACATTTACTGAACTGCTCTTCCTTACCATAACTTACATAGCACACATACAAGTGCACTGGAGAAGTTCTGGACCTATGAGTTGTTTCTCCAACTCATGGGGGTGGAGGGACAACAAGAATAGAACAAGTTGCACTTATCAAGGCCAGAGAGAAGGGAGTTCAAAGATGAAAAAGAGAAGACAAGGGGGTGGAGTAAGTGAGGTAATGATCTTTTTAAATGGCTGAAGAGATTACAGCATGCTTGTATTCTATGGGATGAGAGTGAGAGTATATGGAGAGAAGTCAGGAAAGAAATGAGTGTGTCTGTGATGGAGATCAGGAAATGGGGTAGGTCACTGAGGCAAGTGTTCTGGTTAGAGGGTTTGAAAAGCGAGTCTGAGGCTATGGCTGGGAATGACAGCACTAGTTCAGTTGTTGTAGTAATACGGCTCAACTGAAAAAACAATGGAACTGAAGGAAGAGAAACATCTGTAGTGGAGACAGTCAACCAGGTCATAAGATTTCCATCAGAGATGCTACATAACTTGATAGCTGGTGCAGAGCAAGTGGATGAGCTATGGCTGGAGGCAGGCAGGTCAGACCTTGACATGGGAAGTAAGAGCAAAAGGACAGAAAAAATGACAGAGAAAATAAGCTACCGTACAAGTGGAAAAATGGGAAATGGAAGGAGGAAGAGCGCTGAAAGAAGATGGAAATTTTCAATGTTGGTAGACTGGGAGTCAGAGAAAAGTTCAATACCAAGGTGAGGAGAAGGAGAGGTCTGTTGAAAAATGCTGCTACAGGAGATGATGGTTGGAGAGGGGGAAACTCAGCAACACATAGATCAGATAATAAGCCATGTTTGGTGACAACTATGTCCAGTGAATAGCCCTTTTAATGAGAAAAAAACAGAGTTGCAAGTTGAATAAAGAGGCGATGATGAGGAAATTAAGAAAGAGGAGAATGATCAGTGGCACCAGTGCATGCTTAATTCAACTCAGAACATCAGTAAGATACCCTGGGATTCATCCCTGTTTGCTGTAAGTGGCTTTTCATGTCTTCCTGGTCAATGAG
>NW_017728992.1:160701393-160705210 GCF_001723915.1 Gavialis gangeticus | reverse complement strand
AAATGTGCAGCTAAGTAGTCAGATAGTTGTAAATATGGAGGTTGAAGTCACAGAGGATTAATGAGCTAGATTGTGAAGAGAGGATGAGACACCCAGTCAGAGAAAGTCTGAAAGGGGGAAGAACTGGGTGGACAATAGGACTAGGGACAGAATTTACACATAGTAGTTTAAGTGATCAGAAACTGGTTTAAACTTGTAACAGAATATAAGTCTAGTGCACATAAATCAGTTTCAGCCATTTTGAAACTGGTATAAGATAAACCTGATTAAACGTAGTATCAAACTTAACTGATTTGGGTCAAACCGGTTTATGGAACTTCTGTCCAGACCCCTTCCTGGTTTAAGTTAAACCAGAGTCCCCCAGCATCCCAGCATGCTTTGCAGCCCTGGGCTGTGCCTCTCTGCTCCCTAGCTGGGGGCAGGGGCATGGCCAGATGCCAGCCAGTATGGCCCCTTAAGACAAAGGGATCAGGAAAGGGGTTGATTCCCCCCTTCCCTCTCCCATCAGGGGACTGCAGCAGAGGTTTGCCTGGCCAGGGTGTAGCAGCCCATCAGGCATTTGCCCCCCTCCCCACTCCAAGGGTGGGGGCATTGCCAGAGCTGGGCACCATGGCACTACCATCTGCCTGCCTTGCCTGTAGCTGCAGGGCTGGGGCTGAACTGAGCCAGCTGGCAGGTGCTACTGCCGGCAGATACACAGAGGCCAGCCCAGCCAAAGCCCTGGCTCAGACTGGGGGACACGTGGCAGCTGGCTGAGAAGCGGGCTGCCTGGACCAGCTCAGAGGGGCATTAGCAGGCCCGAAGCCCAGGAGCTGCCCACTACAAGGACTCGCCATTGGCTGTGCTATGATGTTGGCCAACTCTTTTAGCACTCTTGGGTGCATTCCATCCAGGCCAGCTGATTTGTGGATGTCCAGCATCTCAGGATGTCTTTTTCATAAGATCTTTGCCAATTATAGGCGTATGTTTGCCTTTGCCCTGGTACTCCTGCATCCTGTCAGGCAGGGTGATCCCCTTGGGCTGGTGGAAAACTGACACAAAGTAATTGTTAAGGAGATGAGCTTTTTCCTGGGTGTTGGTTGTAAGCTGTCCCATTTGGTTTAGCAAGGGTCCAATGTTGCTCTTGTTTGATTGTTTTTTGGTTTCTCACATATATGAAGAAGGACTTTTTATTGTCCTTGATTCTCATAGCCAGTTTGAGTTTGGTTTCAGCCTTGGCTTTCCTAGTTCAATTCCTACAGGTGCCTGACTTCCAGCCCTTGTTAGCTTCTCTTTACAGATACAGGAGGTCCATGAGTTCCCTATTTAGCCAAGGGGGCCGCCCAGCCCTTATGCTACTTTTCATATGGGCTGAAATGGACTTCCCTTGTGCTTTTAGCATCACACCCTTAAGGAGCAACCACTCATCGTGGGCTCCCCTATCAGATCATGGACTCTCAGGGCCTTGACAACCAACCTCCTGACCTTGTGAAAGTCAGCTTTCCTAAACTCGAGGATTTCTGTATTGCTGACTGATTTACCAGCTTTATGATGGATAGAGAAACTGATCAACCCGTAATCACTGTCTCCAAGCTTCCCTTAGATCCTCAGGTCACTCACTAGACCATCCTCTTTGGCCAGTAACAGATCCAGCAGCGCCTTATGTCTTGTTGGCCCATAGACTTCTTGAACCAATAGAGCTTATCAGTGCAGGTGAGGAAGCTTCATGACTGATAAGATTTTGTTGAGTGCTCTTCCCATGAGATGTCAGGGTGGTTGAAGTCACCCATGACAACCATGCACCAAGAGTGTGCAGCCTCTGTCAGTTCCCTAGTGAATTTGTTGTCAAGCTCTTCCTCCTGGTTAGGAGGTCTGTAATAGACTCCTACAGTTCACCATGTTCTCCCTGTATTCTAACCCAGAGGGTCTCAAGTCGCCCTCCTTGGGTGCCAATCTCTGCTTGTAGGGAAGTATATTGGTTCTTCACATACAGAGCTACACCCTGACCTTTCATGCAACATGATCCTTCCTGTACAAGATATAGCCATCTATATCTGTGGTCCAGTCATAGGTGGAGTCCTACTAGGTCTCCATTATCCCTATGAGATTGTATTCATTTCTGTTTAGCAGAAGGGCTAGTTCCTCCTGTTTGTTTCCCAGGCTCTTAGCATTTGTGTACAGGCAGGTAAGCCTGCCATGAGAAGCCGTAGGCTTCCCTATGTTCCTAGAAGAGTCCTGCCCCTGGGCTGGGGTAGAAGTGAGTTCCCTTGTGTCTCAAGACCTGCTGATTATGTGGTTGTCACCTTGTGGGCTTGCACAGGTGGCTGTCTGCCCATCCCCTAGCGTTCTTAGTTTAAAGCCCTGTCAAGCAGGTCAGCTATTCTGGCTGAGAAAAGCATCTTCCCCACTGGAGTGAGGTGGGGGCTGTCCCTTTCCAACAAACTGCTGCCCTTCTCTCTGAGGTCGAAGAAGCTGAAGCCTCTGCAATGGAACCAACGCCACAGTCTTCTGTTGACTTCTTCAATTCATCTCTCCCTCCTCTGCTCATGATCCATAACCAGAAGGATTGAGGAAAAAACTACCTGCACCCCTAACCCTTTGAACCCTGCCCCCAGAGTCCTGTAGTTACTCATAACCCAACTGGGATTACTCTGAGCCGTGTCACTCATGCCCACACAGATGAGGAGCATGCGGTAGTGGTTGGAGGGCTGGACAAATTTCGGGATCCTCTCAGCTACATCCCATATATAGGCTCCCGGGAGGCAGCAGACCTCATGGGCTAAGGGGTCAGGGTGGCAGATGACTTCCTCTGTCCCCCTCAAAAGGGAGTCTCCCATGACAACCACTCTGCGTTTCTTCTTAGGGGTGTTTGCAGGTTGCTTTTCTCCCTCAAGTGCTGGAGCTAGCGATTCTGCTCACTCTACTGATGATGCGAGAAGTTCGTACCTGTTGTGAAGATCCAGGGGGGGCGAATCACCCTGGTGCAGTGTGCCTTCGAGCCAGAGATGACCTTCCTCCAAGCAACCCCTGGCTGGACTTCAGGAGAACTCCTCTTGTCCACCCTCATCCTGTCAGCCATCCTTGTTCTTCATTCTTCAGGTGAAGAGCCTGGCAGTAAGAGTCAATCTCTTCGCCATCCCTGATGGCACATAGCCTCTGCGCCATAGCCTGGAGCTCCCCATCTGGCACTCCATAGACTCCAATGTGGAGTATACCTCACAAAGGGAGGTGTCATGGCTCCTCATCCCAGCTGCCTGTAGTCATGCCAGGCAGCCCCCAGGGGCTCCATCTGGGTAGAGGCCAGAACCATGGGTTCTGTTTGGGTGGAGGCCTCAATGGTATTGGGTGGTGGGGGGGGGGGAACAGGACCTCCAGCCATGGAGGGGATCTTTGGGGTGTGGCACGTCCCCAGCATTGCACAAGTGGTAGTCCAGGCTACCGCTGTGCTGATCCTTCTCTTCTGGCTTGCTGCCTAGGGCCTTGTGCCTCTCCTGCTTGCCCTCCTGAGTAAACTCCTGTGCTAACTTGCATGCTGGGGCCCAGAACTCATCTGTTTGTGCAGCTCCCTGGGAGGTTGAGTTAAGTAGGGGCTGGGTGGGGGGTGAAGCATGACCCTACTCGGCTCTGCTCAGCTGCCTCCTGCTCCTAACTAGCGCCCTCCCACCGTGGGCCCCACTTACCTCCCACCTCCACACTGGGGGTCAGGATTGGGGTCTGCCAGGGTTCTTCCACTCTCAGGGGCATGACAGGCTTGCACCCTTGTGTCTCCGCCAGGAGCTGGTCCCAAACTGCCACCGTCGTGCAGCTCTGTGTGGGTGGGTGGGTGGGTGGAAGCTTT
>NW_017728992.1:160695730-160696393 GCF_001723915.1 Gavialis gangeticus | reverse complement strand
GCAGAGCATGTGGAAGGCAGCCAGAGCTGGAGCCAGAGCTCCGTACGCTGGGACGAAGCTTTGGGACTAAATCTTACACCCGCCCACCTAGAGCTGTATGGCAGCCACAGCTGTAGGCAAGGGAGGCAGAAGAGCTCCTCCAGATCTGGCTAGCACGCAGCCTGTGGTGCCGCTGCAGTCAGTGGATACTGCATGGTGGGGACTGAGAGCCCCTGCGGTGGGCAATTCCCGGGGTCCAGGCCTGCTGGTGCCTCCAAGCTGGCGCAGGCAGCCCACTGCTTGGCCATCTGCTGCCTGTGCCCCACAGCCCAAGCCAGAGGCCCGGCCCCTGTGATACAGCCCAGGCCAGCCCCTGTGTGTCCATCCTCAGCAGTGCCTGCTCGCCGGCCTAGTTCAATCCTGCAGCTCCAGCCCCAGCCCTGGGCAGATGTCAGGGCTATGCCAGCTGGCTCTTGCCAGACCCCCCCACTGCAACCAGGGAATAGGGGGGAAAGCCGGGAAGACCCTGGCTGGGGTTCCCATGCCCAAGAGGGGAGACAGGGGAGTTTAACCCCCGCTATCCCCTTTCACTTGAGGTGCTGCCCGGCCAGTGTTTGGCCTCGGGGACAAGTCTGGCAAAGGCTGCTTCCCCCCCACCCTCCCACTCCAGCACAGCATGGCTGG
>NW_017728992.1:160694588-160695088 GCF_001723915.1 Gavialis gangeticus | reverse complement strand
GAGGGAAGACTCCCTCCCTCCCTCCACCTGAGGTGCTGCCTAGGCCAGTGTCTGGCCACGCCTCCCCACCTCCCTTTGGGGACAAACCCCACAAGGGCATCTTCCCCCTCAGGGCACAGCATGGCTGGGGTCCCTGCAGGCCAGGGTTGGGGTTTAAACCCCTCCACAATCATAGTTAGCAGCCTGCCAGGGACTGGCCATACTCCCCAAGTCAGCTTCCCTCTAGCCTTGAGGCTGCTGAGGAAAAAAAGGGAGGGCCCCCCCAGCAGTCCGTAGTTTCTAGCCTGAGCCACTGCAGGCAAGTGCCTGCATTTCTGGAATTATAAGTGAATGTTTGTTCACTTGCAAATCAGTTCCATCTACGCAGGTCAGACTTGTCTTCAAAGATTGAATCAATTCAGGCATGGGTTTTTTGACTGTCTGTCCCTAGCATAGATGATAGCAACCGAACAGAGAAGAACATACGAGTCATATTCTGTGCTGTTTAAAAGAGAAAAGCA
>NW_017728992.1:160675707-160689588 GCF_001723915.1 Gavialis gangeticus | reverse complement strand
GCATAGATGATAGCAACCGAACAGAGAAGAACATACGAGTCATATTCTGTGCTGTTTAAAAGAGAAAAGCATGGGAAGTGGGGGGACTGAATGTGGGAGAGAAGCAACCCTTGGCTCTACCATGGTCTGATCCAGCATAAAGTACTATGATAGAAGGTGAATGATGCATAAAAGAGTGAAGCTGGGATCCTGGTCTGTGTGAGAACCAGGAGTAGGAGGAATGAGACATGAAGAGGTGATCTCTATATTCTTGAGAAACAACACAGACAAGAGAAAGAAAGGTAGTGAGAGAGAGGCAGAGATGGTGCTAGAGCTGGATGTGGGTGGTGAAATAAAAGTTTCCTGTCCCCTCACTCACTGCTATAAGAAGTGACTACATTCAGGTGGAGCTTTTGCCAAATCACTAGCTGAGGCTTTTCACCAGTTTATTAATGTTAGTATGCTGGAGCCAGCTAGTGACTTCAAGAGTTGATACACTGATTCCTCAGTGGTAGAAACAAAATTACTTAGTCCAAACTTTTAAAATGTAGACTAATTACTACTATGTATCACTTACTATTGTGCTGTAATACTTTCCACTAAATGTATTAAATGTGTCTGAATTTACCAAACATATATATACCGTACGTGTTTCAAATTTACAGAATTGTGTTCAACAGTATGTGCAAGATTTCCTCTCTAATGTAGTCCCTAAATACAATCAGATCAAATGAGCAAAGTATATTTGCTCATTTCTATTTTCCTTAATGATGCAATTTCATATCCAGTAAGAGTTAAATCATATTTGCTATATAGCAGATGTTTTACACTATTAAATGTAAATATTGACTTCAATGCATAAAACCAGAAATATTTTTCCTTAAGGAGCACAAACTTGTAATGCCTAAACTTAGCATTGTATATATACCTTTTCACAAGTTATGTTTTAGACTACAAGGCCATTTTCAACCAGCTTAAAGGGAACAAATAGGAACTACAGCTAAAGAAAAGTTTGTGGTTAGTTTGAGATACCCCATTAGTCAGTTGCAACCTGATTTCAATCTCTTCCAAATCTAGACAAATCCACAGAAATATTCATACGTTAGAAGCTAGATGATGAGCCTCTTTTAGCAATCCAAAGAGGCTGACAAAGCTGCTACTTAGAGTAGGTAGGTGCAGGTTCCCATGATGTACAGGAATTCACTGATGCCATGGAGCTGCCACAGAGAACAGCAGAAGAAATTAAGGGAATGTGACCAGTGCATTAAGGTAACCATGCACCGGTAGAGTGGCTCAAAGAAAGCCAGTACTGCTAGCATCATTTAAAGCAACTACGTCTACTCTCAGGTAAGCTGGAGCAAGGCACTAAGTGTTAAAGTGGTAGGCCATTCCTGTGGAGCCCCTCAACAAGGATGAATTAGGGCTGGGCCTGTAGATTTCTGACCTCAGTAATTCTCATTCTTATGGAATCAGAGTACCCAAAGCAAATGCACTTTTCTATACTACAAGTCAATGTACTGTCCAGTTTCAACAAATGATACTAACATGTGTCCAAAGAAGGACTGACTGGTTAGAATCTACCTAAATACTGACAAAGGAATGGCAGGCTTTAGAAGGCTTCTCTCAGATTTTTACTCAACCATATCCATTTGTAGATTACATAGTAAGAAAAAACAGAGAAATCTCATTTAGACTGAAGTCATTTTTAAAACCTTCAGCCAAATCCCTCATCTTTTACATTTTAACTGCATATATTTCCCAGGTTTGTTACACTTCAGTGTTCCCATTCAAATTCAATGCTGTGCTAGTGTCCTGCCCTTTTAGTAAATTTTAGTTTAAATACTATCAGTTAAAATAATCAAAAATGAAAAAAAAATTTCTATTTTATATTATATACATTTTTTGTTACAATTTAGCAATTTAGGAGATGAAAATTTTCCAAAACTGAGGTGTCTTTGAAAAATAGTCTTTTGTATGCAATAATCAAATCCTATCTTGGGAAAAATATGCTCTAGGTGAATGGATTTTGCAAGCTCTGCCCATAAGTTATGATCTAATGCTGCACATTTGCCACAAATTAAAAGCTCCACATCTTTTCTTTTCTTAATCATGTTCTTTTCTTTAACTCCTTTTCTTTACTGGGTGTGTCTAGGCTTCCAAACCTCCACCTATTCCTGGCGCAATATTACACCTGATCATTGTATGCCCAGATATTTTTATCCAGTTCCCTTTTCTAGGAAATACAAATATTATTTACCATTTACGTAGTAAGCATCAACTGTAAAGTTAATTTCAACAAGCTATCATGAAATTTATATTTCAGCTTATGTTCAGTGGTTTCCATATTCTAGCAGATAGGGGCATTTTTAAACTTAAATTGGTTTTCATCTAACGTTGTGTTTCATCTGTAATGTTCATTTATCTTCACAACTGGAGCTACATTCTACCTTATCTGCTCTTATATATAGTCCCGTATTACCCTGTACAACACAATTAAGGTGAGTATATCACAAGTCCTGTGTGTCCTGAAGTTTCACAGGAAACTGAAGTCAGACCAGATACCCATTCTAGCAACAGTTAAGGAACACACTGAAGCACCTGAGTTCAGCCTCAGCTTTGATCAACAGGACCCATGCCAAAATAAAACCTCATTCTTGGAAGGGGGCCCCTATAAACATGAAGGTATCTGTGATCTGACATTTCTAAACCTGTATGCAGTGCAGAGATGCTCTGAATTACTAAAACTAATGTAAAATGTTACTAGTTGAATTCAGACTGGATAATACTTGAGGTTCTCATTTCTATCTGTGCAATCAATTTGTGGTGCTTATAACTTCTCTAAATGGATGTATAAATCAACTTTGAGATGGATTACTTTTGCAATTAGTATGTTGAAAATAAATAGAAAGCAGTGACTGAAACATACATCAATGAATTATAAACAGAATATAGCATGTATAATCAAGAACATTTTATTCTTTTTTAAGCTAATGATGATAAATATCATGCTGGTGTCCTGGAACTCAGCAACCTTTGCCTTTTTCTGTTCACTAACAGGGCAAATAGCATGGCCGAACAAGTCAAGTGCCTAGGAGTGATTTGTTACGGAAGGTTTCTTAACAATGGAGAGGTTCAAATGGCAATTACAGTTATAAAGATTTAATGACAACTCCAACAGAAGAAAGCTAGAGACATTGTAGTCTATTCTATTTTTGGGTTATCAAAGGAATTGATTCACTGATAATTGATCCAATGATACAAAATTCATGGAGGACATCACTCAAGAAGCTGAAGATAAATGCTAGTTTGAATTGTGAATATACCATTTGCTACCCTGAATATATCTAATGGCAGCAACAGGAGTCGATCAGGTGTTATTGAGATCTAACTGAGTGGTAATTCAGCTTTGTCTAGTGGGATCTTGTATCGAATATACTCTTGAGTATAGGGCAAAATTTAGGTTGGCAGACAGAAGACAGTCTCCATGCACAGATTTCTATGGTTTAAAGCAGTAGGGCCCAAACCATCCAGCCCTGAGGGTGGATGAGTGGCATGGGAGCAGCTCACGGGCCAGATCAGGCCAGCACACTGGTCTCATTCACTGCTGTATTATGTCCATGGACCTCCCCTGCATCAGACTGTGGATCAGTCCCACACAACTGCCTGATCCAGTATGGTGAATCAAGTCATCTGGCCCACAGGATTCCCCCTAGAGGTGTAGCAGGCAGCCTCTGAACCTGTGGCAGCTGTCATACATAGGGCAACGCTGACTGCTACAAGACTTACGGCAAGTGGCATGGCCCTTCCCTCCCAAAAGGCAATACTCAGAGTTTCTGCCCTAGTTGCTCCCCCTTCATTACACTATTAGGATTTGTGATGGGCTCAGTGATTAGCTCCACAGGGTATAGCTTGAGCACCACTGGTCTATATGCATGATGTATAATATTAACCTAAATTTTGTCCTATACTCGAGTAATTATGCCAAACTTTTTAAAAATAGTTCTTTATTTAGAATTGAATTGGACTCTATAATCCAGTCATAACTTGATTTAATACACTACTACTAACATGTACCCCACAACTTCAGAGTACATTAACACTATTAAACCTGCAGAAGCATCAGTTTTGAATTTTTTTTGTGAATGTTAGAATTTTACAAGTAAAAGCAAGGGAGATCTTTGTATATGCATGTCCTAACAGCTGTGTGTGCATCACATCTATGCCTCTATAAGTATCAATGTACAGACTGACCAATCACAAGTGTATGCATGTAACAGTATCTAACCAACCTTGAAATCTACTTCCTATGTCGAATGAAAAAGCCTTCTAGGCCACTGAGTCCAGTACCTTACATTTACAGGACACTACTTACCCAAGGATTCTTCCCCACTTCCAAATCACATCAAGCCCTTACCCACTATTCAAAAGGTGCAAAACCAAAAACACCAGAAACACCCAGCAGTGTGCCATATATTAAAACAGGAGATGGAAGCACTGCCAATAACCTGCCAAGTATGCAAATATTTCTTGTAGTTCTCTCAGGTATATTTTTCTGAAATGTTGCAATCTTTAGACATTAAGTATTGGAAATGACTGTCTGACATCTAAAATAATTTCTACAAAAGTCTGCAGCTGCTAGAAAATCTTGAGCTCAATTACTTCAAGGTAATTTGTAAACCCGTTATTTTCTGATATTGTAGCAAGTGATATAATAAGGTATAAAATGACAGTCAAAATTAACAGAATTTTAAAGATTTTTTTACTCTTAAGAGCTAAGGTAATATGGTAATGAATCCTATAGAGATACCTAAGACACATATATAAATAGTATACAAAAGGTAACCTAGGTTGCTTTTATTTTTATGATTCATATACACATGCCAATTAATGTATGAAATACTAAGGTCTCAAATGTCACTAGAAAAGTGTAAGTCTCAGAGACACCAATTTAAAAAGATTTCGAATTTTCCTGGTCTGGTGGTTGTTGTAAGGAGCAATGTAAGGTCACCACATCTGAAAAAGATTACAAAAATTTTTTTCATCTACTTTTTAGGTGGCTTTACATTGTACATTTGACAGCCTTTTATATAGAGTCAGCTTGTACTGTCCGTTCAAATGCTGGCTTCCCATTTTTTTGGGTGGGTCTTATATACTGCAACATGATACATAAAGACATTTTTAAAGGATGAAAAAGTAACAGAAATTGACTGAGAAGGCTGAAGAGTTGATGTAGAACCTGAAGTTACATCTAGCTCATTTTGTAAAAATGAACTGCTGGTGTCACTTTGAGACATAACACCAATTCATCTCAAATTACTGCTGTACCCTTTAAAGCATATATTTCTGATTTAGAGAAATATGTAAATACAAACAGATTTGGGAACATTCATGTCTCAAGATAAGATATGGCAGAGGAATTTATGAAGAACATAATTGCCAGAGTCAAAGAATTTCAAAGGAAAAGGCAGCTCAGACATTTCACCATAATTAAATTTCTAATACAATCCACCATACAGTATTCAAAGGAGGCAGTACTGGCAACTGAAGAGAAATCATTTATAGCTTAGCAGCTGTCCATGGGAAGCAGCACTGAAAATAAAATTTATGTGCTGAGAAATGATAAGGTCAAGCAGTTCTTAAAGTGAATGTTTCAATGCAGTACTCTTGCCAAGATGGGAGAGTGCGTTCATTCCTACAACTGTTATGCAAGGTGTTCCTCCAAACCAAAAATATTTACAACCTGGGCAAAACCTCATTCACTCAGAGATTGCTTTGAGATGAAAATATGTGTGTTAGAAATGGTTAATGGATCTAACCCTAAGCATTATTAACTACTTTGTGTCCTTCTCTTGATTAGTTCCATCATACACCAAGCTTAAGTCATCTGTAAGTGTTTATTTCACAAACTGCATTTCTTTTTCACCAGAGCCAACAGAGGGCCCTTGCTGTGAAGAAGGCTAATGGCATACTGGACTGTATTAGTAGGAATGTTGCCAGCAGATCAAGGGAAGTGATTATTCCCTTCTATTCAGCACTGGTGAGGCCAAACTGGAGCACTGTGTCCAGTTTTGCCCTCCCATTACAGAACGGATATGGCCTCCCGCTACAGAAAAGACAAATTGGAGAGAGTCCAATGGAGGGCAATAAAAATGGTGAGGGGGCTGTGGCACATGACTTCTGAGGAGAGGCTGAAGGAATGGGGCTTATTTAATCTGAAGAAGAGAAGATTGAGGGGGGATTTAATAGCAACTTCCAACTACCTGAAAGGTGGCTCCAAAGAAGATGGAGCTAGACTGTTCTCAGTGGGGGCAGATGACAGAACAAGGAGCAATGGTTTCAAGTTGCAGCAAGGAAAGTTTAAGTTAGATATTAGGAAGAACTTTCTCATGAGGAGGGTAATACGGCACTGGAATAGGTTACCCAGAGAAGTTACCAATCTCCATTGTTGGAGGTTTGTAAGACCCAGCTAGATAAAGCTTTGGCTGGGATGAAATAGTTGGGGATGGCCTAGATGACCTCCCTTTCAACCCTAATTTTCAGTGATTCTATGATTCTATACTTGGCCATAGATAATGCATTAAAAGACAATAATGGTCTTGTGATTGCACAGGGCAAAGAATTGGGAGAGCTGGATTCAATTCTGGAGCCTATCCCAGTTGATAGCCTCCTGTCTGAAAGTGAGCACACTATTTAATTAAAGCATGGACTTGGGCATTTGGAGACCCAGAAGTAACCTCTTTGTTCACAGTCAATGCATATAAAATGCTGCTGTAATTTCTAATTAATTAATTCTTTATAAAGTACTTTGAGATCCTCTGTCTGAAGGGGCTATAGGAGTGCAAAGTATTGGGGTTTTTTTTATATAAGAGTTGAACAATATAAAAGTTTAAGCCTGGAAAGTACATTCAAGATGCTTGTTATTTACAGAAAATATTTCATTATTTCAATTACTTTTAATTTTGGATGTAGTAAGGCTAATTTCTAAGGAAACAAAAAACCCCATTAATTATAGTGGTGATGCCAGGTGGGTGCCACTATAATATTCATTTGATATTCATTTAGGAAGGTCAGATGTTAATAAACTGGACCACACCAAGGTCAGAATGGTAGCAGTGCACTGATCATGTAAAAGCCACTGAACACATGAAAGGAATTACAGTAGATCACACATCAAACACTTTGGCCTTGTGTTTCCTTCCTCTAATCCTACAGGCAGGAAATGCTCTACATATCCTGTGAGGTGACCAGACATTTAAAAGTAGCCCCTTGTTCCAAAAGCTCTGTGTACAGTAATTTCCTACCAATAAGCAGAAGAACTTTTGCACTGCAGTTCTCTTCTAGAGCCATATCTGGAACACAGAGATGAATGCCCCAATGATGATAAGGTACAGTTTAGTAACTATGCATACTAAATTAAAAGTTACTGTCAAAAAGGGTATAATGAAACAAAGTGGGGCTTTCAGATGTGCAAACAGATATTATTTGTTTTAATGGCTTTGTAGCTTTACTGTTTAAATACCTGAACAAAAAAATAATAGCCTGAGTATGAACATTTAGAGATCAGTTTGTCATTTTTACATTGTTTAATGTTTAGACAGTTTGATGAATCTGTTATATTTTTGAAGTAGTCATCAAAATGCAGGGGAGCACAGTACAAATACTCATCTGACAGATAGTCTAAATGCTAAATATGCAGAATTCCTAATGAAAGTTAGAGTGGTATTTTTGGATGACAAAACATTTCCACAAGGAACAAGTGAAATATACTTTCTCTAAACAGAGTCAGTGAAAAGGGCAACACTTGGGTAGGTGGGCGGGGTGACAAGGGAGGACTGGCAAAAACCAGAATGCAAGAACATAACTAAAATTATTAAATCTTTTGTTTTACGGAGAAAATAATTTTATCTCAAAATGTAATACTGTTTGGCAGCAAGAAGATACTCGGTTTTGGCTTTCATAAACACTGCATAAATACTTGACTTACCACAAACTGAGACAAATAATTTTGTGAATCCGTACGTGTTTTTATCCTGTATTTTATTTTGTACTAATTGCCCATTTCATATAGTTTAGTGGTACAATACCTCAGTCTTTTCAGGTGTCCTATAAAATCACCTGGAAATATTGAGGTTGAGTTTCACTGAACACAGGCTTCATGTTTTCTGTTAGGGAACTTATTTAAATAGTATGGTGTACAATATGAAAGACATATCGTCCACAGTGTGTTTGATAAGCTGACATGGGACAGGAGTTCTTTTCACTGTTGTGTCAGTTTATCAAACCCATACCTGGACATCAGTCAAATACTATAAAACACACTAGAGAACTCCTGGAAAAATATTTTTAACATAACATGAAATAGACTGTATTATGCATATATATTAAGCAACATGTACAGACCTGCTATATGTTTACAGTTCTTATAAATAAAATGATTATAATCAAAGAAGTGTATGGTCTATACTGTACAATAGGAAAATGAGTTTAAAATGGTCCACTATTAGCAATCCAAAGGGACACATGCACTCATCTTTGATAATGAATATGTTAAACAAAAAGGTAAAGAAACCAAACTCAAGCCATATGGACTCACATTTTTTCTGAAATCACTGCAGTTACAGTTGTCAAGTTAGAAATACTAAAACGATAAATTTTAAGTTATATAAATGAAAGAATACTAGCAGTTTGGATTGAGGAATAGTACAACTTACTTTTTAAAGTAATGTTATGTTAGTAATGACACATAAATATCAGCAGAAAAGAAATGATGAGATGGATGATTTGTTCTTTCCTGAAATGTTCCTATTTAAGTACTTCTGTCCGACTACCCTTGCAGTGCTTCTCCCACTGAACTACTATTGTGAGATGCAGCATAGAAGCAAAATGATGTACAATAAAACTTAGTAGTAATGATGCAAAAATTGTTTGTTCATACAGTACCTCTCACGTGATTTTAAGAGTATTTCTGAGTTCAAATGAATCTACGTATAAAAAAAATCTATGCATAAAAAAATCTATGCAGGGTGGGTTGGATACTTGGTTGTGGACAGTGAAATTTTCTATTCTCCTTTCTACTCATCCTCAAGAATTCTCACAGTGGGATGTAATTAGCAGTGATGACTTGTTATATATTGAATGAAATATGCTTTAGGAGTCTTCAGTTATAAGACAACAATTGAAGTTCTTATTCAAGTTAATGAAATGACGTCACTGACTTCAGTGGAAGCAGCACTGTACCGTAAGGGATTACGACATAGATAGATAGCAAGACATCATAATTTCTAGCAGGCTTCTGCTAGAAAGGTGCTAGCTTGTGAGCCTGTAGAATCCAAAAATCGCATGAACCAAACATGATGCAGGCATCTTAAAAATCTGATCATAAGACTCATAAAATCTTTTTGCTCTGGTAACTGCCCCACCCTAAAGAAAAGCAGGTGAAATGGATCCCTTTGTTTCTGTGCCTTTCATATATGTTCTGAGCTACATGGCAATAGAAGTTTTGGAAGCTTTTTTTTATTGCAGGGTATTATAATATGATTGGGGTAAATGATTTTTTCCCTTAGCTATTATCTTAGTTACCTCCTCACATCCAATGCATTTTTAATTCTTTTTTGGGCCCTTTGGCATTATAAAAAAATGGGAGGACTAAGATTTCCAGAGAACAGTTTAAAAAAAAGGTCGGGGGGCACAGAGAGGAGGCAAGGAGGAATTATTATGGAAAAAATAAGTCTATGTCAAGTCCTAAGGATAACTTTGTAAACAGTCTAACAGTTAAGATTCATCTGAGACCCTTCTGGCTTGCTGGCTATGAAGTGGTGGTCTATGGAAAACTAGATGCTCACATGGTCTGCCACCCTTTTCATCTCTAGCTGCTGAGATTCATTTACATCCTTCTTTAGGAACTGATCTAGTTCTAACTCTAAGGGGGCAGAGAGATGGCTCATGTAGTCGTGAACACAGAAGTAGTGAGTCCATGAGGCAATCTCACACTTGGACAAATCTGAGAACTTTTCTGCTGCAGCCAAAGGCTTCCCAAGGAGACAAAGAAAGGAGATAGAGTACAACTCAACTGAATGGTTCACAGGATGGAAAGTTTAATATCTGCGTACCCAACTGAATTTCTAAGACAGAATTTGGTAAATTTCTTGTGGCAAACAAAAGAAACTCACTTAAAGAAATTCAGTTAAACGTGAATGTCAACATATTGGATTTTTCTCAGATAAAATGACATTGGTATGAAGGTATACCATCAATATGAATTTGTCCCTCAGAATATTTTTGAAAACCTTCTGAATTAATTAATTTCCATTAAAATCTGCTACGGTTATCTCTTGCAGGGCAAACTAGCTCCAGTCACAATTTGTTTTTTTGCATGGAGGTCTGTTAGGTAAAATATCTTCCTCTAAACCTGTTTCTTCCAAATCTTCAACCCTATGGTTCTCTGAAGCTGTTTTTCTTTCATGAATATCTCAAATCCATCCATATTCAAAGTGGCTGATTGCCTCTATATGTCCAAAATTTTCCTTTGTTATTTCATCATTTATTTTTATCAGCCACGTCAGCTATTATCTTCAGAATTTACTGAACATCTTGCCAACTGAGTATGTAAATAGCTGTTTGATCCATGGATGTAAGAAACCAGGGTGAAATTAATATGAAAACTATCACTGACTTCATCACTAGAATCAGGATTTCAACCTAGAGACCTGGTGAAAGAAGCTGCTGAGATCTTAAGAACTGCAGCTTTTAGGGGTTTTTTTCCTCTACAGGGAATTGCAGCTTTCAGTTCATGGATCCTTGATTATACACCGCTTAGAAAAGGAATAGAGGCTAACAAAGCTTTTTAATCAAGATCTTTTTTTAAGATAATGCCTAAATTATAATTCTACTTTCTTAGTCATCTTTAGGAAAGATCATCTTCTGAGAGAAAAAAGAACATAATCTTTGAGTAATGTGACTAGTGCCCTGTAGCACCACTTAAAAAATTAAGCTTTCTGACCTATCTCTTCAGGTTTTTAAATTCAGGGGGATATTTCCATTCTTTTCAGTGCAATGAGCAGATGTAGTCATTTAATTGTTGAAGGAATGCTCTTCATGGACAGCACATTTTTAGATTTTTAGCTCTTCTCCTCTCACTTTTCAGTTGTGTTCTGGGACTTAAATATCAAGATGTTAGTTTTCTTTTGCACCAGTTTATCAAAATACTGGACACACCGCATTTCACTTGGAAACTTCTCTTCCTATTCTTCAGAACTAAAAAAGGGTTCTTCTTCATCAGAAGACAACAAGTTTATGCTCATACTTTTTCCCATTATAGTTTTACTACTTCCCTGTTTTGAAGATCAGAGAGATGAAGAAGGGCTTTTGAAACGTAATAATCTTAAGTAGAATACCTTCTTGGGAATCAGATTTTTTCCCCATTTCCTAGCTTGCTGTAGCTTGTCTTAATGGGAAATACTGCAAAAGAAGGTAAATGCACTTCCTTTATAGCACATTTCAGTTTTAGAAATCATGGCATCTCCTTTAAGGGGGGCTTTCAGTGATCCTTTTGGGGACTCCAGCTGGAGTGTCATTATTGACAACCTAAATATCTTCCTATATCCTTTCTACTATTCTTAAAGTTGTACTTGTTGTATCACTTTGTACGTAACAAAAAGTTCCATGCTGGCATAGATGCCAAGTAAGACAAATAATGACGACATACACTGTATAATCCTTCCATTAGAATAGCTAATGGCAGAACCATTAGACCAAGGCCATTAGGATATCTAATGGAATGAACTAATAATATTCAGTAGAATATCTCAACACTGAATTCCATCTCAGTACCTCCATGTGATGTATTTTTACTTACAGATTAGGAAGGGGAAACAAAGATGTCCAAAGGTATCCAGCGCTTCTGAAAATTAGACCATTTACCACTGAGGACACTTAGGAAAATAATAACAAAGCCATGGAAATGTGCCCAAAGTCTCTTGATTCCTATTTCTAGTTTTACCACAAGACCACAACTCTGCCTCCTTTATCAGCATGCTATAACTTAGATTATTTGCAAATATAAATTATTAGGCATTTTTTGTTTTTATGACAAAGGACAAAATGATAATCTATTTCTTGAAATACAGTACTACTGTTGCAGATCAATAGATATTATTAGCCACTGTTCTGATTTCACCACTGTTAAACAGGCTTAGGTCACAATGTTACACCATCAGACTTTTGGAAACAATGCACATGAACACAAATGTATCTCCTCCTCTCCCTCAAGCTGCAAAAAATCTCTTTAGGGGACGTTTTTAAAGTTACAAATCTGAACAATCTGGTTAACATGAAGGCTGACCTCAAGTGTTTTTTATACAAAAATGTAGTTTGGCTTTATATTTTGATTTGGGAAACACAGGGAAAAAGTTAATAATTTGATAAAAAATGGCAGAACTCAAAGCCTGTACAACTCTCCATCATTATGAATACTGTTGTTGAGGTAGTTTTTGGCAGTAAAGGCAACATATTCTTAGAAACCTACATCCTGCCACAGGAAGCCACAGAATACGCCACTGCTTTTGTGAGTGCCAAATTTAAATACAAAGCCTTCATACTAAATCATTTAAACACTATTACACAGCATGTACAAAAAGCCTACCAAAGATGGTTTCAAATAGAAGTTTTAGGTAAGTCTCAGTTCCATCTGGTGCTGGGCAATCCTCACTTGCTAGAAATAATGATTTTATATCCCAAAAGTGACCATTATGATTATAGTTTCAATTTTCAAGTGTCTAAGCAGCCTCTTTCAGACACCATAAATACAGAAACCGTGACGGCAGAATGACAACTGGATGTCCCACTTCTCTGTCAGAACCCAAAAAGTGCAAGCAGCCAGAAAAAATATATATGCTAGAATACACCACACACGGCATGGAGAAGAAGGGGACAGACAATTCTCTCTGCTGTATTAATTAAAACAGACCCTCCGAAGCCCAACTGAAGAAAACATGCTTGTTTGAATTTCTGACCAGTTACAATATGCACAGGTTTTGATTTACAGATATATAAATAAATAAATAAATAAATAAATAAATAAAGTGCCTCTTCTGTCACATAGTCCCATAGCATTCCTAGTATTATTATGCTGAGACTTCTGAAAAACAATGGCTGTAAATTGTCATTAGAAATCAGAATAGCCTGAACCTGTATATGAGTAATGATCTTTCTTATTCTGAATTTCTGCTGAATAATCCTGCTATACATAACACCCACTTACAAGGGAAACTTCAGTCTTACATTTTCCTCTCAGCTGACTTTGGCAAATACCTGAGCTTCTTTGATACGTGAAAAATTAACCTGACAAAAGTGTGAAAAAAGCATCATTATACACCCTGATTAAGCTCATTTGGATATCAGCATGGCCTAAGAACTGTCTTTTTTGTAGGCTACTGGGGCAGAATATGCAGGAAGAATGGTGGGGGGACAGACAGGATCTGTGGGCATGATGAGGGGATTGAAGGTGCAGGCACCACCCGCAGGAGGGATGGGGGCAGGCAGGATCTGCAGGAGGGATCACAGTGATGAAGGCTGCAGGTGGCATCTGCAGGGCAGATCAGTGGGATGAGGGGTGCACAGTACTGCTGCTGCTGGGGTCTCCATGAAAACCAGCCACAGCAACATGCGCAAGGGCTGCTGGCAAATGGAGACCAGCCACGGTCTCTATTTTGCCTGCCCCTGTGTTATACAAAAACTCTGAGAGCTAAAAGCTTAGTCCAGGGATGTCAAACATATGCTCACAGGTGCTGCATGCAGCGCTGGTCCCATACTGGTCAGAGTAGGTGCCCATGCAGCACAGTCCCAGACTTCCTGCGGTGGGCACCAGATGTTTCATAGTTAGTAGGGTCGGAAGGGACCTGAGCA
>NW_017728992.1:160660674-160673610 GCF_001723915.1 Gavialis gangeticus | reverse complement strand
GGGTTAGATGGACGTCCTGCATTTGGGCTAGGAACCTACGTGAGTGGTCAGACCTGGCTGACTGCTCTTCCCAGCAGATGTCTGGAAAGTTCAGGTCACCCATGATGACCACGTCCTTTGACCTAACTACCTCCGTGAGCTGACTTGAGAATTCCTGGTCTAGCTCTTCCCCTTGGTTGGGCGGTCTGTAGTAGACCCCCACTGTTAAGTCTCTTTCCCCTCGACTGCCTTGTATTCTAATCCAGAGCACTTCAGTGTGCCTCTCCTCTGATTCTGTGCTAACTGATGAGGATGTGTATTCCTCCTTAATGTAGAGCACCACACCCCCGCTTTTCTTCCCTGCCCTGTCCCTCCTGTACAGCTTATAGCCCTTGATATTCATCGCCCAGTCATGTGTTGGGTCCCACCACGTTTCAGTGAGCCCCACTATGTCTGGGTTGGTGTCAGCTAGCAGGAGGGTAAGTTCCTCTTGCTTGTTTCCCATACTACGAGCGTTTGTGTAGAGGAATTTGAGGCTTCCTGAGGATGTGCACTGGCCCCCTAATCTCAGCATTGCCCTGGCCCCTGTTGCTTACCTGTGTATATGTTCCACTCATCAGTCTAAGCTGGGCTGTACTTGTGGGTGCTGCTTGGTTTAGCGGGCCAGCCAGGACTGTAGGGTAGTCCAGCCAGGATGGCCACTTCATGCAGCATGGTGACCACTCTTGTCAAACTGTGCCGCATGTGGCTCTGATTCTAGCCAGTCTGGGATCCATGCTGCATGGGTCCCAGACTGGTTAGAGCACCTGCCGGATCGGGTATGCTGGGGGAGGAAGAGGGAAAGGCGAGAAAGGAGAAAATCTGCAAGTCTGATCTGGCACACAGAACAGCCCCAAGCTACTCATCTGGCTCCTGAGGGCAGAGAAGGTTGATACCTCTTTCTTAGTCTTTAAAACATTTATCTTGCTTTCTAAGCCTGAAATGTGCTATTTATGTATTAAAAAAATCCATGAAATGCACTAAAACACCGCAGTATATCTTTACTAATATTCTAAGATGCTGTAAGCGGCTATATCACCAATACAATTAAATACCAGTATAGAGAACAACAGCTGAGCTTTAACAACACTATTCAAGTGTGGAATTTTCAAACATGCAGGAGTTATGTGCTCAACTGTCTTTTGAAATTCAGTGCGACCAAGCTGAGGAACTCAAAAAACCTACAACAAAATGTTGAATATACTTACAATAAAATATATTTTGCTGTTGGAGCTTTGACTGATACCAAGATACACATTAATTCGTTTGTGCTCCTTTTTAGCCTATGGTATGGCTGTTTCATTAGAAGCAAATTCTATATAAATAGAAAATTAAATATAATTATTTTCATTCAGTTAACTAGCCACAAACTAAATTAGAAATGTTGAGAAAAGTCTTGTGTTTAGAACAGAAAGTTTTTACCAAACAATTTTACATAAAAATCCAACCATTCATAAAGCACTTAAAGTACTGTGGTATAAATTTGTCATAGAGAAAACCCTGTGAAGGACATCAGAGAACCCACAAATATTTATGGAATGAACCACAAGCTGTATACAGAAGTTAACAAATGTCTCATTACAAATAGGGTATGGTTCTCCCAGTAACAGAAGCATGGCACTCATATTATATTCAGTTTAAGAGCCTGTTATAATTAAGAATTCTACAAAAGAGAAAAGATCTGCTTTATATACTATTGGAAAAAGTTTTCAACACACAAAAGATATGTTGAAACTAAATATGATGGAAATTATATTTACTCACACACAGTTAATATAAAAATGGTAACACTAAGCTTTTGAAAGCTTTTCTGAATTATTTTAGAGTAAATTATTTACCTCAGCCAAGACCTTTAGATGTCAATTTTAACTAAATGTGACAGCAAAGTATCCTGAAATGAGTGATCAAGCACATATTTTTAAAATCAACAGTAAGAACCCAGGGGACAAACAGTGAAATATTTTGTGGAAAGTAAACTATGCCCCCAACAGGAGTTTATTAAATGCAAGTCACTTCTATAGTCGTACTGTTCTATTTCAACATTAAAAAAGAAGTTAATTCCCATGAGCCAATGAATGACTCTCTCCCTTATAAAACCCCCCCACAATATTCTACACACTAATGGTCCAAAAGACTGGAACTTACAGTATTGTTATCAGCATCTACAGCCAGCAGCAAGAGGATGCAGAAAGCAAGACACTGCAGAGAAAGGACTTTGGGAACCATACACCCCTATAAATTTTCTCTTTTCAGGAACAACAAACCTGGTGCCTGCAATGGAATTCTTAAACTTATGAGAAGGTATTAGAGGTCCCTGAAGTCAGCTCTCAGCAGCAACAGAAAAGCACAGACCATTAAAGACTCAGGACCCCAGTGATGCTGAGTAGTTCCAAACCATTGGAGACGTATTTTGGAACTGGCAAAACAATTTATGGTGAAAGATGTGGGAAAGAGCATAAGCGAGGAATTAGGCTGGGATTTTTAAAGGAGTTTATGGGATTAGGTGCCTTTCAAAATATCTACCTTTATCACCAATGATGGAGACAGAAGAGAGGGTCTAGGCCAGTGGTTCTCAACCCATGGCCCACAGGCTACACGCGGCCCAATCAACACACTGTTGCAGCCCATGTGACGTCCTGTTAAAAATTTTTAAATGGATACATAGGAAGTAAATTGTGTGGGTGCAGTCCCCATAACACATTGAGAGCTGCAAGTGTGGCCCATTATGGCAAATAGGTTGAGAACCACTGGTCTAGGCAGTATCAGCCATAAAAGCAACATAGAAGCACTGCAACATTTTGTACCCCTATAGAACATGACTGGCAGAGGAAATGGACCCATGGGTAGAAAAGACTTCTCTTCCATGAACCCCTTTAGCATCTCCTGTGTCTTTTTAAGTCTCATCCACTGAATAACAGTGTATCAGGAGCTGTGGTATGGAAGAAATGGCATAGAACACAAAGTGTATTTTCAGAGGCAAGGTAGTGACAAGGCAAAGGGGACGAGGAGTTTCATATAACTAGTTGCTGAGTAGGTTGTTTCACTCCTTATTAAGTACAGGTAAAGACAGGAGATTTTATTTTTTGTTGTGTTTTGTTTTTGCTATATGTGGCTGAAGAAGTTTTGTAGCAAAAGTGGAGAAAGAGGCAGGAGTTACACTGAGGAGAGGAAGAGAACTGGAAAAATCTACTCAGAAGAGTACATCAAGAATAAGCATGTATTCTTCTAAGGGTTAACATATATCAAGACAACAATTTAAATACTGAGTATTTCAGTATGTAAAATAAAAAGTTTAAACAGATTAAAATAAAACCTATCATAGCTTAAATAATCCTTTGATTTTTATTTTAATTGGGTTCACTATAGTAAAACTGCAGTTTTTTTGGTCAGGAAATGGAAAAAATGTAATTATGTTAAACAGCACCTCATACGCTGTACATACAAAACAAATCATATCCCCCTTCCCAATGCAGCATCATAAAATATTATAGATTTCAAAATTGAAGTTATATGAAATGCATGTGTCAAACTTTATATACACCATATATCAAATACTAACTAACTGTGTTAAAATAGTATTAGAGGCAGAAATAAAAATCAGAAAAGCAAGGAACCTCTGAGTTCATACTGCCAAACATCTTTAATTTTGTCTTGGCTTTGAAGAACATATGGTAGGTAAGATCACCCGTAGTTGAGAGGCCTTTTTATAGAAAATAATCTACAATATATAGTCAAAAGGCAGAAAGGTAAGGATCTTATGGAAGCCTTAATTAACAGTCACTATGTTTTTGTGGATTTATATCTGACCCATGGGTTTATTTTAATACAAAATATTAATAAAAAATTGGGTACTTAATAACCATGATTGGGAGACGGCATCACAGCATGATTAATCAATAATGTATGTTGTTATGCTATACTAGTACAAACTATATATAAATGTTTCGATGGATGTATCTGTGCATGAAATAAAGGTGAAGCAATAGACAGTGGAGCAGTTCGAGCCACAGTAAACTGCTCCCAGGTGCAGTGTCTACACCTGCACATGTGTAGATGGTGACACTTTACTGTGGAGCTAATTAGTCTACTCCACAGTAAAGTGCACATGTAGATGTGCTGACTGATAGTAAGAGCAATCAGAATGTTCTCATTTGCAGTTTCAAACTAATCTGTATTTTGCTTCTACTTCCTTTGAATGAAAGATCTGAAGCTTTAAAGAATTCAAATATGAGGGTAAATAAGGGACAAAGGAAGCAAATTTTGGACAGACACCTTTAACAGCTACTTTTTAAAATAGCTGGTTCTAGATCATACAAGCTGACTGCTTTTAAACAACAAACATAGGCGTTTTTTCAAAGAGCAATTACCACCGGGTCCAAAAAATAGCCATAATGCCAATACATTGAAGTTGAAAATCTTTGCAGGAGGGATCATACCAAAAATATTATTGGTATAATAAACATTAGAGTACAGATTTTACATTAAACATTAGGATTTACTAGCAAGTAAAAAGGCCACAGTGGTGTTGAGGGCCTCTAAAATCCCTATTATTCACCTGTGGGAGGACTACTTTGGTACAGACAATGTAGAAGGTAGCATCAAGCTGTCTTCTAATGACCTTCCTACACATCTGGGTAGAGTGACACTTAGAAGATAGGGCTGGGGTGCAAAACACAATGATACAGCAATTCTGAGCAAATTAATGTTTCATTTACACCTGAGCTGCCAAAGACTGGGGAGACATCATGACATAACACCATTTTAGCGTCTGTTCTCTGGGGTTCTGCTACATCTCTTAAAACACAGTAAAAGGCCGTCAGGACTCGTAGTAATGATATCTTTTATTAGACCAACAAGATTTTTGTAAAAAAAATTCTTTAATTGCAAGCTTTCAGGCACAAACAAACTTCATCAGGCATTGGAGAAAAGATTGTATAAGTTTGGGGAGGACTTCTACAATCTTTTCTCCAATGCCTGATGAAGGGTGTTTGTGCCTGAAAGCTTGCAATTACTATGGGTCCTGATTGTTTTTTACTCTAGACCAATATGGCTAGAACCTGGATACTGTAAAACACAGTAGACATCTTCTTATGCTAGAAGATTTAGAATTTTAGCAAAATCCTCAGATCAAGACTACAGACTCAGCTGCTTAATAATAACAGATAGAAAGGGCATACATGTCAATCTCCTCCTACCACTCCCTTCCTTCTCCCCCACCAAAAAACAAAAAGACAGAAAGGCTCTGTGTGTGTGTGTGTGTGTGTGTGTGTGTGTGTGTGTGTGTGTGTGTGTGTGTGTGTGTGTTTCATTTTCTGGAATTTCTTTTACTTTCTCCAGCCACAATGGGAGGACAGAAACTCACTTTTTAAAATTCTAGCTTTATTATTTAAATTTTATATTTCATTCATTTTTATTTAAAAAGAATATACAAGGAGACATTGATAATACACATTCAGTAATTTTGAACAGCATTTAGCATTAATTAACAATCTGTTTGAAATAAAATGAGCAGTTTTAACTGAATTTTATCATTAACTATCATGGAGGTTTTCATATTAATACCTGTTACAATAGTCTCATAAATGACATTGCTAATAAGGAACCATGCTTCTATATAATACTATCCCATATTTCTGAATGTTTTATTGGACAAATGGTTGAAATAGAATGGTTGGTATAGAAGATATACGAACGATCCAAAAAAGCAGAGCAACATTGGTTTCTCCAAAACAACTTTATATGGAGTATTTGTTAATCTTTGTAGAAAATAAAAAATAGGGTTTTGTATTAAAAATGTATATTTTTAAATTGTCTTGATTTAAATTACCTAATCCTGATACCTCACTGGATTTAAAAATATAAGTAATTAATTTCACTTGTAAAAAGCAGGCATATTTGTAGGCTTTGTAAACTGAAAATGTGGGCTATTACAATTGAAATTTAAATTATGAAAGAAATTTCTTTAAAAGAAAATCTCAACAGAAAACATTTATGTATGAATTCTGAAGCTGCTTACAATTAGGAAACTACAGGGGAAAAAAAGGAAAAAGTATCCATTTTAGTAATTTAAGACTACAAACAGCTCTCTCTCATTTATTTAAATTACTTTAACTCTGCAAATCATGTAAATTCCTTCAAATAACAAATGATTGTCTAAAATTAATTTTTGTACATAACTTTTATTGCTTAAGAATTGGGAATCTGGAATCTGTGGCAGCACAGCTTTGCTTTTTTTACTATCTTGCAGTATATCTGTTCAATTTATCAATTAGCTAACAACCCTTTCTATATATTTTAAAATTGTTTATTTCAGCATTCAATCACCAGCAGTGTTACAGTTTGTTTTTCTATGCTCTTTTAGACTTTGACAAATTCTTTGTTTGCCTACACAAAATTTTCAATTAAATATTCCAAACATTGGAACTCAAGGAAAAATAAGATGAGGGGCTTTATATGAGAACCTTTGTGTTGTGGTTGCATTCTGTGGAATATACGCAGGTATTCAAATACCAAACCATTAAAAATAATGAATTCAGATATATTAACTGATTTTAAAAACTGACAAATAAGAGATTACAAGGGTGACGCTACAGCTCATCAGGAAGTTGCAGAAAACAGAAGTCTGCATATCGACAAGTTACAGGTAAGATTCCCAAATATCATTCATTATCACCCACAGCAGTATGAAAAATGATCAATAAAATATAGATGAAGAATATATAGTTCAAAATCTAGGTGCTTGTTGGAAAACTTTAGAATGTTTTTCATTCTCTAAACTACATTTGAAAGCAAGAATATATTTCCATATGGCTTTTTGGCTATGTATTTATTTTGCATCAGAAACCCATCTATTTCTTTCCTTTACATAAACGCTATCAGAAAAGACAGATAAAACTTAAATATTATTGCTTTTTAATGAAAGGAATTCTGTTAACTAATTATAGTCACAGCATGACTGCTACAAAAACCATTTACAAACTCTTTGAAACAAAAATATATAGGAGATATTTAATCTAAGAACAAGACATTATTGTTTTACTATTATTTATACTGAATAAATGAGAAAAAAGGGAATGCAGAAAATGAAAAAAAGATTGTGTATGGGATATTCCATTAATAAAGGAAGAAAGTGTTAATAAGGTTTTAAGAAAAATTATCAAATTTTATGGAGCTATTCTTGACTACGGGACTTTTTACATACGGGTTTTTATTGTTTTGAAAACCCTAATCTACATTCATCTATTGGAACCGGCCTTGGAGCTGGGGGATCTGGACTACTCAGCACTGTATAAAGCAGGAAGGAGAATCTTAGACTGAAAATAGTGGGACTGTAGAATGGATAGTGAATGGATTAGAAGTCCCACTGAGCAATTAGGGCTAGGGACAGATATTCAAAAAGTCTGAGCCTGAATTGATTCAATCTTTGCAAGTTAGTCTACCCTGCAGAGCCTGAACCAATTTGCAAGTGAATAGACATTCACTTTTGAATCAAGAAATGCAGGAACATGCCTGGCTCAGGCTAGAAGACAGGGAGGTGCTAGAGTGAGCCCTCGTTTCCCTTCCATACTGCTGAGCTGAGGGGGGAGGGTGTGGCCAGGCCCTGGCAAGACTATCTGATACCACTCTGATACCTTGCCTGCAGTCCCCAGCTGGGGTGTGCCTGGAGGAGGAGGGGGAAACAGCTCTTGCCAGGCTTTTCCCAGCTCACTGCTCAAGGGATGGGAGAGTTGCCAGCCCCCACCCCTGGCTAGCACTCTGAGGCAAAGTGGAGTGGGGAAGAAGGACCGCTTGTGTGGAGTTCATGCACACTGATGATACTTGATGATACTGAGATTTTTACTCCCTCTCCCTGCTTCTTCATACTGTCTACAGCAAACTGACAGCAAACAAGCCAGCAGGGAGCTGATAACACAAATTTTATCAGCCCATCAAGAAAACAAAAGTCTCTCTCATTAATTCAAGCTCTTCTTAAACAGCATTTTCCAGGGAAGGAATGGAGGGACATTATCAGCTGACCTGTTGATTGGCTCCAAAGAGCCCTGAGTGGACACTGTTCTGTCTGCCTTTGTCTCAGTGAAATTGGAGACACACACAGACATCTCTCAGCATTAGCTAGCATGGGGGCGGTGTGACTGTGACCAGATGCAGGCTAGGGTCCGTGCTGTGGGAGGGACGGGGGATCCTTGTTTGAGCAGTGAGTCGCGGGGGGGAGGCAGGGGGAAGTCAGGCAGACTGTGCCTGCAGTCCCCTACCCCCTTCTCAGCCAGCCAGAGCAGTGACAGTGCTTTGGCTAGGGAGGAGAGGGATGGGGCCTGCCCTGCTCTCTGCAGCAGACAGCCCAGCCCAGCCCAGCCCAGGGTTCAAAAGCATGCTGGGATGTTGCGGGACCCTGATTTAACTTAAACCAGAATGGGGTCTGGGACAGAAATTCCATAAACTGGTTTGACCCAAATCAGTTAAGTCTGATACTACATTCAACCTGTTCTGTTACAGGTTTAAACCAGTTTCTGATCACTTAAACCAGTTTATGTGTAATTTCTGTCCCTAGCTCAAAGATCCAGTGAACCTTATTGACCCAAGTGCCCTAAATGTCCAATGGCTTAGAATTACAGAAAATTAGGGTTGGAAGGGACCTCAGGAAGTCATCTTAGTCTAACTCCCTGCTCAAAGTAGAACCATCCCCAACTAGATCATCCTAGCCAGGGCTTTGTCTAGCCAGGTCTTAAAAACCTCCAAGAATAGGGAAAACCTCCAAGAGTCAAATAATGTAGCAACACAAAACATTTATAAAACCTCAAATTATTTTACTCTATTGATTCAAGGATTGGCTTTATAGCATCTTGTACAATGGGTCCTTACTTCTGATTTAGGACTAGAGTATACCCTGGTCTTTTGTAACTTTGCTAGACAACAAGCCCCACCTACGAAACCAGCTGGAAAGGGTATATATTTACCACTGCTCTACCATAAGTAGGTGTGCAATGGATGGAATAGGCAGAGCCTGAGCTCCATTCTTGCTACCCATCAGCTGGAGAAACCAGAATGCTGGATTCTGTAAAAGTGTCTTGAAGGCACAGTTCTGTCTGACTGCCTCCTCTGAGAAGGCATTACTACACAGAGCTCCAAGCTCAGGCCTATTATGATGGTTCAGACCAGCCAATATGATCACTATTAATAATGAACACCCAGGGGGAAGGGAAGTGCTCTCTCAAATACTGTTTTCTTTTTTTGCTTGGTTCTTTTAGTTAACAAATGTGGTAGTACTCAGAGGATAGGAACACACATACATTTGGAACTCTTTCAAAAGGGGAACATTTCAAAAGTGCAGCAGCTTTTACATTCTAATTGTTATGTGTGAATGAGCTGAAAATGACTGATATGTAGTAAAACCACTCCAACTTTAATCTAGGATGAAACAGTGCTACAATTGGAGTGCTTTTGCTACATTTGACTCGTTCTCAGTTCATTCACACATAACAATTAGAACATAATAGCTGCTGCTCTTTGCCAATGTTCCCCTTTGGAAAAGCTTCCAAATATACATGTGTCAACACCCAAAGACTCAAATTGGGTTCAAGTGCCCTAAAACTAGCACCCATGTATATACGCACTGGAAAGCACACTTCCCTAGTACAAGCAATTTATAATCAAAAAAGGAGTGAAACAGACACACAGAGAAGGAATGGCAAAGAAAAGTTGTTAAGGTAAAAGATCAGGTATCTTGTTAGTCCTGCTTCTATGAAGTATTTTAATAAATTAATTTAACCTTCATGTTAATACATTTATTAGGGAACAAAGGAAAGGGCTAGAGAAGTGACAGAAGGAAAGCCTGTTGCTCCGGGGAACTGGCTCCATTTCAAGAGATGTTGTTTTATTTTCTCCAGATCATTTTGCAGATGGAAGGTGACTGTCTAGACCTGGTGCTCTTGGATGCCTTTACAGAGGACAGATGCTTTACATCTATCAATACATTTCAGTTCTTATTTGACAGGTAATTGTGAAGTATATCTAAATTATTTGCTCTTGTTTTCATGTAATGGAGTTGTGATCACCATGCTTAATGCTGTATCTAATAAATTCCAACAAAAGGTATTAAATATAAATACCTGGGGAAACATACTAAAACCACTACCATGCTTGAGTCCCAAGATTGTGACAGTATTGCAAATTCTATTAACACATCATAAGTCAGACCCACCCTCCATCCCCCAAAATGAGATGAAATCCTTTAAAAAAAAATTCAATCAATCAATTGCAATATTTTTCACTTGCTTTTGGAGTCATTGTTAAGGGGAAACATCTCAACCTGAAACTACCAGACAGGCTCAACATTCTTTGAATTACTGAGTTGTGAGAGACCTCAAGTATCATCGTATTCATAAAAACCTCCAATTAACAAGATTGCACAAGCTTCCCTTCAGAACCATTGTTCTGCTGTTTTGAGTAGGAAGTTTTTGCTAGGATTTAACCTAAATTTGTGTTGCTGCAGTTTAAAGCCATTGTTTTGTTTCCTGTTCTCTGCCACAAAGCAAAACATTTATACTACCTTCCCTTCATGGCAGCCCTCCAAGTATTTGAAAACTGCTATCATGTCCCCTTCCACCCCTCTTAATTTTCTTTTCTCTAAACTAAATGTACCCAGTTCTTTCAACCTTTCCTTGTACATCTTGTTTTCCAAACCCTTTATCAACTTTGTCACTCACCTTTGGATTCTCTCCAACTTCTCTACATCAGGGGCATCAAATACATCTGGCCCTGTGAGCTGGATGAGTGGTGCGGGACTGGCCCACGAGCTGGATGAATAGTGTGGGGCCAGCTCTGCAGGGTGGATCAGCCTCATGAACCATCCCCCTCGTGCATACTGGAACCAGTGTCCATGGTGCCTGCTCTGGCTGATCCAGAACTACATTGTATACAGTGGCTGCTCTGGTCAATTTTGGACCAGTGGTGCATGGGGCATCTATTTGATTGCTCTCAGACTTGCACTGTATGCAGTGTGATGCATACCCTGTACAGGCGTGATCATGAAGATAGAAGGGCTGGGGGTGTAGCCCTCTATGTCAAGGACAGCTACATGTCCCTCCAAATTGACACTGGCACCCAGGAAGGATGACTGGAGTCTCTCTGGGTTAAAATACGTGGGGAACGTGGCACAGGGGACATCCTGGTAGGAGTCTACTACAGACCTCCTAACCAGAAACATGAGCTGGACCAGGAATTTGCCAGGGAACTGGCTGAGGTGGCATGCTCTCGGTGCATAGTTGCCACGGGAGACTTTAACTACCTGGACATCTCATGGGAAGAGCATTCAGCCAAATCTGATCAGTCGCAAAGCTTCCTCACGTGCGTGGATGAGCTCTACCTGACCCGAGAAGTTTACGGGATGACGAGAAGTAAAGCGTTGCTAGACGTAGTACTGGCCAAAGGGGACGATCTAGTCAGTGACCTAAGAATCGATGGAAAGCTGGGTGACAGTGACCATGAGATGATCACCTTTACTATCCATCACAAAGCTGGCAAATCAGTCAGCAATACAGAAGTCCTTGACTTCAGGAAAGGTGACTTTGACAAGCTCAGGAGGCTCAGTGTCAAGGTCCTAAGGGACACGCAGAGGAGTCCAAGAGGAGTGGTTGCTCCTCAAGGGAGTGATCCTGACAGCACAAGGGATGGCCATCCCATCTCGAAGGAAGGGTAGCAAAAGCCTGCAGCAACCCCCTTGGTTCAGCAGGGAACTTGAGGATCTCCTATGCCTCAAAAGAGATACTTACAAAGGATAGAAGGCTGAAAGTACCACCAAGGAGGAGTACTCAGCATTGGTCTGCAGGCAGCGGATCAGGAAAGCCAAGGCTGCAACCGAGCTCCATCTGGCTACACACATCAAAAACAACAAAAAGTCCTTTTTCAGATACGTAGGGAGTTGGAAAAGAAGCAAGGGTAACATTGGACCCCTGCTGAACCAAACAGGACAGCTGATAACCGACTCTCAGGAAAAGGCCAATTTGCTCAATGGGTACGTGGTGTTGGTCTTTCATCAGTCCAATGGGACCACGCGGCCTAGCAAGACGAGGGATGGCCAGGGTGAGAGCGTATTTATACCCAGCATCAATGTTGATCTATTAAAGGATCACCTTGAAAGGCTAGGCACCTTCAAGTCAGCTGGTCCTGACAGATTACACCCTAGAGTACTCAAGGACTTGGCAGGTGTCATAGTCCAACCATTGGCAAAAATATTTGAAAGTTCGTGGCGCTCAGGTGAAGTACCTGTAGACTGGAAGAAGGCCAACGTGGTACCCATCTTCAAGAAAAGGCAGAAAGTAGATCCCGGGAATTACAGGCCAATCATCTTGACCTCAATCTCCAGTAAGATTCTGGAGAAAATTATCAAGGAGACCCTTCTGGATAAGCTGGCCGAAGGCAACATCCTGAGCCAGCATGGGTTTATCATGGGTAGGTCTTGCCTGACCAATCTCATCTCCTTCTATGACCAGGTGACATATCACCTGGACAACAGAGAAGAGATTGACGTCATATATCTGGACTTTAAAAAAGCTTTTGATCTGGTGTCCCATGACCTCCTCATGGAAAAATTGGCCAACTGTGGCCTTGGCTTCACCACAGTCTGATGGCTGGGTAATTGGCTCCAAGGTCAAACCCACAGAGTAGTGGTCAATGGTAGCGAATCATCATGGCACTCCGTGACCAGTGGCATCCCCCAAGGCTCTGTCCTTGGACCAGTTCTTTTTAACATCTTTATCAATGATGTGGACATTGGTGTCAGAAGTGGACTGGCTAAGTTCGCCGATGACACTAAAGTTTGAGGCACAGCGTCCACACCTGAGGACACGCTAGTGATCCAGGCTGACTTAGTAAGTGGGCAGATACAAACCTGATGACATTCAATATTGATAAATGTAAGGT
>NW_017728992.1:160638560-160660622 GCF_001723915.1 Gavialis gangeticus | reverse complement strand
TTGTCACTCACCTTTGGATTCTCTCCAACTTCTCTACATCAGGGGCATCAAATACATCTGGCCCTGTGAGCTGGATGAGTGGTGCGGGACTGGCCCACGAGCTGGATGAATAGTGTGGGGCCAGCTCTGCAGGGTGGATCAGCCTCATGAACCATCCCCCTCGTGCATACTGGAACCAGTGTCCATGGTGCCTGCTCTGGCTGATCCAGAACTACATTGTATACAGTGGCTGCTCTGGTCAATTTTGGACCAGTGGTGCATGGGGCATCTATTTGATTGCTCTCAGACTTGCACTGTATGCAGTGTGATGCATACCCTGTACAGGCGTGATCATGAAGATAGAAGGGCTGGGGGTGTAGCCCTCTATGTCAAGGACAGCTACATGTCCCTCCAAATTGACACTGGCACCCAGGAAGGATGACTGGAGTCTCTCTGGGTTAAAATACGTGGGGAACGTGGCACAGGGGACATCCTGGTAGGAGTCTACTACAGACCTCCTAACCAGAAACATGAGCTGGACCAGGAATTTGCCAGGGAACTGGCTGAGGTGGCATGCTCTCGGTGCATAGTTGCCACGGGAGACTTTAACTACCTGGACATCTCATGGGAAGAGCATTCAGCCAAATCTGATCAGTCGCAAAGCTTCCTCACGTGCGTGGATGAGCTCTACCTGACCCGAGAAGTTTACGGGATGACGAGAAGTAAAGCGTTGCTAGACGTAGTACTGGCCAAAGGGGACGATCTAGTCAGTGACCTAAGAATCGATGGAAAGCTGGGTGACAGTGACCATGAGATGATCACCTTTACTATCCATCACAAAGCTGGCAAATCAGTCAGCAATACAGAAGTCCTTGACTTCAGGAAAGGTGACTTTGACAAGCTCAGGAGGCTCAGTGTCAAGGTCCTAAGGGACACGCAGAGGAGTCCAAGAGGAGTGGTTGCTCCTCAAGGGAGTGATCCTGACAGCACAAGGGATGGCCATCCCATCTCGAAGGAAGGGTAGCAAAAGCCTGCAGCAACCCCCTTGGTTCAGCAGGGAACTTGAGGATCTCCTATGCCTCAAAAGAGATACTTACAAAGGATAGAAGGCTGAAAGTACCACCAAGGAGGAGTACTCAGCATTGGTCTGCAGGCAGCGGATCAGGAAAGCCAAGGCTGCAACCGAGCTCCATCTGGCTACACACATCAAAAACAACAAAAAGTCCTTTTTCAGATACGTAGGGAGTTGGAAAAGAAGCAAGGGTAACATTGGACCCCTGCTGAACCAAACAGGACAGCTGATAACCGACTCTCAGGAAAAGGCCAATTTGCTCAATGGGTACGTGGTGTTGGTCTTTCATCAGTCCAATGGGACCACGCGGCCTAGCAAGACGAGGGATGGCCAGGGTGAGAGCGTATTTATACCCAGCATCAATGTTGATCTATTAAAGGATCACCTTGAAAGGCTAGGCACCTTCAAGTCAGCTGGTCCTGACAGATTACACCCTAGAGTACTCAAGGACTTGGCAGGTGTCATAGTCCAACCATTGGCAAAAATATTTGAAAGTTCGTGGCGCTCAGGTGAAGTACCTGTAGACTGGAAGAAGGCCAACGTGGTACCCATCTTCAAGAAAAGGCAGAAAGTAGATCCCGGGAATTACAGGCCAATCATCTTGACCTCAATCTCCAGTAAGATTCTGGAGAAAATTATCAAGGAGACCCTTCTGGATAAGCTGGCCGAAGGCAACATCCTGAGCCAGCATGGGTTTATCATGGGTAGGTCTTGCCTGACCAATCTCATCTCCTTCTATGACCAGGTGACATATCACCTGGACAACAGAGAAGAGATTGACGTCATATATCTGGACTTTAAAAAAGCTTTTGATCTGGTGTCCCATGACCTCCTCATGGAAAAATTGGCCAACTGTGGCCTTGGCTTCACCACAATCTGATAGCTGGGTAATTGGCTCCAAGGTCAAACCCACAGAGTAGTGGTCAATGGTAGCGAATCATCATGGCACTCCGTGACCAGTGGCATCCCCCAAGGCTCTGTCCTTGGACCAGTTCTTTTTAACATCTTTATCAATGATGTGGACATTGGTGTCAGAAGTGGACTGGCTAAGTTCGCCGATGACACTAAAGTTTGAGGCACAGCGTCCACACCTGAGGACACGCTAGTGATCCAGGCTGACTTAGTAAGTGGGCAGATACAAACCTGATGACATTCAATATTGATAAATGTAAGGTTCTCCACTTTGGGAGAAAAAACCTGCAGCATGCTTATAGACTCAGCAGTGCTACGCTTGCTAGCACCACGACTGAAAGAGACTTGGGGTCATGACTGACCACAAGGTGAACATGAGCCACCAATGCGATGTCGCAGCTGGCAAAGCAAACAATACTTTGGCTTGCATCCACAGATGCCTCTCAAGTAAATCTCAGGATGTTATCCTCCTGCTGTAGTCAGCCTTGGTGAGGCCACAGCTGGAGTACTGCATCCAATTCTGGGCTCCGCAATTCAAGAAGGATGTTGAGAAGCTTGAGAGAGTCAAGAGGAGAGCCACGCACATGATCAGAGGGCAAGAGAATAGGCCTTATGAAGAGAGGCTGAGAGCCATGGGACTCTTCAGCCTGGAAAAGTGCAGGCTCAGGGGGGACCTGGTGGCTGCTTGTAAGTATAAAAGGGGTGTACATCAAGATCTGGGAGAACACCTGTTCCCTAGAGCGCCCCAAGGAAAAACAAGGACCAACAGTCCTAAACTCTTCCAAGTCCATTTTAGGCTGGAAATAAGGAAAAATGTCTTTACTGTCTGACCCCCCAAGACCTGGAATAGACTCCCTTCAGAAGTGGTTCAGGCACCTACTCTGGACTCATTCAAGAAGCATTTGGATTCTTATCTTGCTGGGATCCTTTGACCCCAGCTGACTTCCTGCCCCTGGGGCAGGGGGCTGGACTTGATGATCTTTGAGGTCCCTTCCAGCCCTAATGTCTATGAAATCTCTGAAGATGTCAGTTTCTGAATCCAAGTAATTAATAAAAATGTTAAATGGACCTTTGTGAAATCTCACTTGAGATCTCCTGCCATTCTGTAAAGTACATATGTATGTAACAGCAATGATGACTAGCCACATTTCTCCAGAATATCATAACTTCTATATTCATTTCTCTCTTGTGCCTTCTGGTAACCACTAGGTACTTAGAGAGCTGACTGACTATAGCTTCAGCTCTGCTATAGAAATATGAGTGACCACAGCAACATTTATTGAGCTGAAGACAAAAAAAAGACATTCCAGGTAGAATGTTTGGTGGACGGAGACACAACAACAACAAATATAAGAGAAGAGAGGGCCTTGAGATTTGATATGCTAAAAACTTATATGAAGTTACCTGTCAATATGTTTCTTACCAACCTCTAACACTTACCTGATAAAATATTGGCATGGAAACTTTTGGGATGGGATGCTTTTCTAAGACTCCTTTTCCAATTTAGTTTCCCCTCCAAGCTGAGTAAGAAAGCTATTTTCCTGTATGAGTGTTAAATGGGAGGAGAAAAGTATTCTTCCTGAGAAATACTACAAAAGTACCACTAATTCCATATGATTGTAGCACAGACCTAAACAGAAGACTGTTTAAACCAAAGAGACACCACAAATTAAAAGTCTGTTTCCCAGCTTCAGAAACACTGTAAAATCAGTGGTTCTGCCAGTGATATATTTTCTTCTATTATATTAAAACCAGTAGTAGTAATTGGAGCAGGGAGGGGAATTACAAAGAGGAAGAAGACATGTTGGGATTATTATGATATTGTAGCAGGCTTTTATTATTGTTCAAAACTCTGTTCATCACAGATATTTCTATTGGTATTTACTAACCATCCTCTTAACAAAAAGCATGTATTAAACTGTACAGGTTCTTGGTTTTGACCACTCCTACTGGCATTAGTTAGCCATAATACATTGCCATTTTGGTGCTATCCTTCCAACCCAGGTTTGGGTCCTTCCAGACATCGAAAAGCTTATTTCAGAAAAGGAAATGTAGGGTCTGGGCAACAGATGGCTGACTCTAAATATACATCTTCAAGAACATCTTTATTCTTTTCTAGATTGTGGATTTTGTCCCCTGCCCTAATTATACAAAATCTTTGCATTGTCAAGGGTTTTAAAGTGACTTCCTTTTGGAATTCTACTTCTTCATTAGCCATTGCTGAATGAGGACTGAGTAGACCTCATCCATTAAGTTTCTAAAACTACATTATGCTTGCAACCACAGACAAATCCCAGTTAGAAAAAGCAAAGAACTTAACACTTTAGCATTGAGATAGAATCTTACCATTACTGATACAATTAAATTTGCTGAGTATCTCTCAGAACATTAACCTCCCTCCTTCCCCAATAACTAAAAGACTGCAATCTCAAATAATACAATTTTGTAAAATGGCTTTCAGGTACATTATGTCCCAAAACGATTTTTATAATTGTTGAAAATAGTATAATTGCATGATTAAATGGAGGGGAAAGGAGAGAAGGAAGAGACAGAGAGAGAGATTTGTCTTTGAGATATATTGTGAAATAGGACAGACAAGCAATGAAGTATATGCAAAAAACTACTACAAATAGTAGTAGCTGCCGAAGAGCATGATACAGAACCAAGGAATGTGACACTGAAGCGCGAAAGATGAGACCAGTGACAGAAAGATGGAAGATATTTATGACCTAACACTTATTTTTACCCTATCTAGATACTTTTCTTGTCAGCACTGTTAGAAAATGCACACCAAAATTTAAAGCATTACAAAACAAAAGACAACATTCTGGGCTATAGAACCAGGAGAACCAAACACATGTTGCTAAAAGACTAGTCTACTGCTTTAAAAAACAGTCAAGATAACAGAAAGGGTTGGAACAACTGACTGAAATAATGACCATCTGCTTAGAACATGTACTCAAGAAGCATTCACAGATGCAAAGATTAGATTATCAGATAGTGTAAATTAGCATAGCCTTAATTAACTTCAGTGGATTTATATTCATTTACCTCAATGAGTATCTGGCTCACTGAGTCCTTCAAAGTTTCTGCAAAGACAGCCACACAGTTGCCCTAAACAACAGCCCTGATGACAGCAATACAGTGGCTAGACCTTGCAGGTTCAAGTTTAAGAAAAAAGGCCAGGGGGAACTTGGTTTCAGGTGGGAAGAGGACTTCAGGATGTACTTTCATCTTTGCTGTCATAGAGCAGGAAACACTTGGGGTTCTTCCCACCCTGAAAGTGGAGGACCCATGGAAACACAAGCCAGGGTAAGCGAGAAAGATCTGTGAGCAGAGAAGGTGCCAGTTTGGATCTCTTTGTCCATAACAGTCACTAGTGCCAAGATACAGGGAACTTTCATAGAAGAGATCTTAATGTGATAAGTGACAGAGACCTCATTTAAAATAATACATCAGCTACTAAGCATAAATATATGAGTAAATGGAATAATTTAAATATTTCAAAATGGAATTTTGACAAGCATTTGGAAAAAAAGTATTTAATATAACTTCTAATAACAGAAGAGATGAGGAACTGGAGATATTTCATGGTCTCCCTGCCATCCTAAAAATTCCTATGCTTGACAGAAAGTAAAACTGCTGTCATTTTCTAGGCAGTAAATGTTTTACCGCTGGGAAAGCATTTTGATGTTTGTAACTTCTATTGAAGAGCACTATGAAGTAATTTAAAAAAAATATTGCCACATCTGAACAACAGACCAAAAGGAAGTACTAGACACTTGTTCATCTGTATTTCTGTGACTTTTCTCACTCGGTATTATTTGCAGCCATACTTTTATGTCTGGCAAGAGTGCCAGCTCTAGTAAGGATCATATATTAACTTTTATCATGTTGATTACATATGTTCGCCAGTTTTGCTGCCTACATACGATTAGTGTGGTTTGCACATACTCAATGACACAATCCAGAGCACGACATTTTACAGAAAATGTGTATACTGTGAAATAGCTCCTTAGAAGTTTTCTTTCCCTTACAGCTTTGATCCACATGACATCAACAGTCCTACATTTTGAGTATGGGCATACCATTTACGTTATTATCATTTATCTCTTTCATATTATATAGCTAGTCAGAGCTATGGTAGTCATAAAAAGTCCCTTTTATTATTGAGTGATGTGAGTTTTAGCTAAATAAAAGAAAGTCTTTTAAAATGCTTTCATCTGTGATCTTTAGTTTCATAATGACTTGACATTTAAATTCTGTTATTCATCAACACTTCACAGAAGTACTTATTTGTCTAAATGGATTTGAAAGCCTGCAAGTGAAGAAAATCAGAAAAACCTGGTCTTCAATATCAAAAGACTGTAAATGAAAAGTATTTTTACAGGCTGCACGCACCCAAGTTTTATTGATCAATTAACTTCCCCTCAAATGAAATATTTGTGAGTTTGGATATAAGAAAAATACTTACTGGTAAATGTCTTTTCGGAGAACAGCTCTGCTAAGAGGGTTGTCAGCCTGGGGAGCCATAGAGACTGAGCCAATCTTGAGAACTAAAGTGTCTTCTTTTATTGCTTGATTGGCTACAGCTAAAAAGAGAGAACATACACATGCATGTTTTAAGTGTAAGCATGCACAGAGGCACATAACAGAAACATAGAAGAGACTGTTATTAAAAATCTCAAGATCAGTGGGGGTGCACAGAACTGAGTACTGCAAATACTTTATTGCAAAAGAGTAACACTTGTACAAGGAATCCTGTGAAATTGTTGACAATACCATGACACATAACAAAGAGGTAATTGCAGCCTAGCTGGCTCAATAAAGTTTTACCATGCATCTTAAATCTGTAACTTCTTGCTCTATCTCTTGCTATCTTATCTCAAACGTGGTTTTTTTCAAAAGGAACTCCAAATACCTTTTTATATCCTGCAGCTGTCCTCTCACAAACACCCTTCTGAGATAACAGTTACAAAAAATGCCAACAGATTAATTCTTCACTGTATGGGTTTGGACCCTTGAATGGTATGAAATAAAAACTGTAGAACTTAGTCTAGCTGGCACAACAGGAAACTTTTCACACTGGCTATCCACAGAATCATAGAAAATTAGGGTTGGAAGGGACCTCAGGAGGTCATCTAGTCTAATCCCCTGCTTAAAGCACGACCGTCCCCAACTAGCTCATTCCAACCAAGGCTTTACCTAGCTAGGTCTTAAAAACCTTCAAAGATGGAGAGTCCACGACCTCTCTGGGTAACCTGTTCTAGTGTTTTACTACCCACCTAGTGAGAACATTTTTCCTAATACCTAACCTAAACTTCCCTTGCTGCAACTTGAGACCATTGCTCCTTGTTCTGTCATCTGCCACCACTGAAAACAGTTTAGCTCTATCCTCCTTCGAACCACCCTTCGGGGAGTTGAAGGCTGCTACTAAATTCCATCTCAGTCTCCTCTTCTCTATACTAAATAAGCCCAGTCCCCTCAGCCTCTTCTCAGAAGTCATGTCCCCCAGCTCCCTGCCCATTTTTGTTGCCCTCTGCTGGACTCTCTAAATTGTCCACATCCTTTCTGTGTGTGTGTGGGGGGGGGGGGCAAAACTGAACACAGTACTCCAGATGTGGCCTCACAAGTGGTCAATAGAGGAGAATAATCACTTCCCTTGATCTTCTCGCAAAACTTTTACCAATGCAGCCCAGTATGCCTTTAGCTTTCATGGCAACAGGACACATTGCTGGTTCATATACAGCTGTCCACTGTAATGCCCAGGTCCTTTTCTGCAGAGTTGCTGCCCAGACAGTCAGTTCCCAGCCTGTATCAGTGAATGGGATTGTTCAGTTGTAAGTTCAGGACTTTGCAATCATCTCATGGTCGCTGCTACCCAAATTGCCATTTACTAGTACATTCCCCAGCAATTCTTCCCTGTTTGTGAGCAGCAGGTCAAGAAGAACATGGCCCCTAATTGGTTATTTCCAACACTTGCAGCAGGAGGTTGTCCCTAACATTCTCCAAAAACTTCCTGGATTGCTTGCACACTGCAGTATTGCCCTTCCACCACAGGTCAGGGTGACTGAATTCCGCCATGAGAATCAGTACTTGTGATTAATTGGGAAAATTCTGCTAGCTGTTTGAAGAAAGTCTCATCCACCACTTCTTCCTCCTGGTCTAGCAGACCTCCACCAGGACATCACCCTTATTGCTTTCCCCTCTGACCCTAACCCAGAGACTATCAAACAGACCTGTCTCCAGGGTCATACTGGAGCTCTGAGCAATCATATGGCTCTGCTATGTAAAGTGAAACTCCTCCTCCTCTTCTCCCTTGCCTGTCTTTTCTGAACAGTTTATACCCATCCGTGACAGGGCTCCACTCATGCAAAGTATCCCACTGAGTCTCTGTTATTCCAATCATGTCATAGTTCTGTGACTGTGCAAGGAGTTCCCATTTTTCCTGTCCGTTTCCCAGGCTCCGTGCATCCTTGTACAGGCACTTAAGGTAAGTAGTTGATTGCCATAATTTCTCAGGAAAAATGAGGACACCTCCTCTGTGGCCCCCTCCTGCTTGCTTTTCCTCCAGTTCACCCACTTCTCCACAGGGCTTTGGTCTCCATCTCCTGCAAACCCAGCTTAACGCCTTCCTCACTAGGTTAGTGAGCATGTCAGTGAAGAGGCCTGGAATAGCCTGCCATCGGAGGTGGTTCAAGCACCTACATTGAACACCTTCAAGAGTAAATTGGATGCTTATCTTGCTGGGATCCTATGACCCCAGCTGACTTCCTGCCCTTCCGGTGGGAGGCTGGACTCGATGATCTTCCAAGGTCTCTTTCAGCCCTAATGTCTATGAAATCTATGAAAGATGCTCTTCCCTCTCTTCATCAGGTGGATCCCATTTCTTCCTAGCAATCCTTCTTCTTGGAACACCATCCCACAGTCAAAGCAGCTAAAGTCTTGCTGGTGATATAACCTGTGCAGCCATGCATTGATCTGCAGGATGCACCTGCTCCTGCCTGGGCCCTTTCCCTTGACCTGAAAGATAGAAGAAAATACCACCTGAGCCCCTCTCCCCTTCACCCAGAGCCCTGTAGTCACATTTGATCTGCTCAGGGTCTCTGCTGGTAGTATCATTGGTGCCCACATTGACGAGCATCATGGGGTAGTAGCTAGAGGGCCGGATGAGTCTTGGTAATCCTTCCATGACATCTTGGATATGGGCTCCAGGGAAGCAGCAGGCTTCCTGAGACAAAGGGTCAGGTTGGCAGATGGACCTCTCCATTCCCCACAGAAGGGAGTCTCCAACCACCACTCCCTGTCGCTTCTTCTTGGTGGCCTCAATCCTTCCCACTTTGAGGAGGCCTAGCTTGTCCTCCTCCACCAATGGAACATGCTCTTTGGCCTCTGTTGCTAGGGCTCCATATCTATTCTCCAGATGAACTGCTGCAGGTGAAGATGAAGATTTCTCCTTGCTGCCGGAGGTTACTGTGGACGGGTCTGCTCGTCACCTTCGCTGCAAAAGTCCCACCAGGTTCCCTGGCTATGTATAGTACTCACTCAGGAGCCGCACGCGTCCAACCCGCCTGCCACGACTTTGATGATTCTCCAGTTCAGTGTATGGTCCGATGCGTGCACGTCCAAAAATGAGACGCTGTGCAGGGTCCGTCGCTGTTGAGGGCTCCTCCACCCCTACACCCTTGCCCGGGCCTCCATAAGCGTCCGCCTCTGGCAAGCCGCTTCGGTCCTTCAAGTCTCCCCTCCCGCGGGGCACAAACTTCAACCAAAAAAATAGCAAAAAGGACGAACACAAACACTACTCTTGTCCGGAGCTGCGGACTTTGAGCCCCTATGTAGGCTTTTAGCAGAGTCCGTGTCTCTTCCTCAGCGATCCCTTTTCCTGGCCTCAGAAGGAAGCCTTCTGACCCACCTGGGGCCCCTGTCCTTCCGGGCTGTCCGGTTCCCTCCCACTCAGGTAATGCAACCCAGTCCAACTGCCCTCTTCCTTGGGCTTCCTGCTGCTTAGCCCCCACCTGCCGGTGCCAGACGCTCCTGGCCCTACTATTCCGGGGCTTAGCTTTTGGGACCACCGTCCCGAATCCCACCATCTCTTGGGGCCTTACCCCTGCCCCAAAACGTACGGGTGCGTCGCGCGCTGGTGTGCGTCTGCTGCTCCGGACTCCCGCCGGCGTCCATCTCCCATCCTGGCTCTTCTGGTTCCGTGCCCCGGCTCCTGGGTTCCGGCGCTTCTTTCATCCTGCTCGGATCTATCCCACACCTGGAACAGGTAAGTGAGTGCCCCGCCCTCCGGGGCAACAGACGGTCTGTTACTGCAGGAGCTCCCACCCCACGAATCTCGGAGCTTGTCAGCTCCTCTGCTCCCTCACAGTTACAAGGTTCCAGTTTCCACTTCTGTGGTAGTTCATGTCTTTTCCCTTCTCTAGCATTGCCTCTGGCAGTTCTTCCTCCACAGTCCCAGAAGTCTCATCCAGCTTCAAATTCATGGAGGAGGGTGCTTTGGAACCTAACCACCTCCTGTATCTCTCTTGCTTGTTCCCTGAAAGATACCACCAGGAGGCACTGCTCATGCTGCAGGCACTCCCCCACCTGGCCATTACCAGAAGCGACCTGCAAGCTGCAGTCCCACAGAGCCAAACCCAGACCTGGATGGAAACCTCAATGGTCAGCGGTCCTGCCTAGACAGAAACCTCACAGGTGCATGCAGAAGCAGTGAATGTGGCTCTGGTACTGTGATGTCTTCCAGCCATTTCCTTGAGTCTCCTAATCTGCCTCTTCTCTCTTACTGCCTTTCTTCCAAGCACACCTTCCTTAGTGAACTCACCTGGAAGCTGACCTGCTTACTGTTCCTTTGCCCCAAAGGGTTCCTTTTTCCCTGCTTCCTCACACCAAGTTGAAAGGCTATCCTCTCAAATGGGAGGTGACACAAACTGACCTGCAAACAGACCACTGAACTACCTGCAAATGACTTGGCCTACCCCTGTTTGCTGGCTCCCTGGTCATTTTTATGCCCTTCTGGGCACGGACTGGCTCTACCCCCCTGTTAGGGCTTTTGCCACACGCAGGCAGCAAGCAATCAGCAATTGCTCAGCTAGCAACACTCCCAGCTTCTCAGAGCACATGCCCAAAACACACAGAGAACATCAAACAAACACACTGCAAGCCAAGGTTGCAGTCTTCACAGTTTGCAAAGCAGACAGGATAAACACGTACCCTGGCTAAGTACAGACAGTCAAAAAGTCTGAGGCTGAATCACTTTAATCTTTGCAGGTTAATCTAAACTATGTATATGTAACCAATAAGCAAGCAAACCAACATGTACTTTTGAGTCTGGCAATGCAGCCATATGCCTTCAGTGGCCCAGGCCAGAAGACAGGGGACACTAGAGCATGCCTCCCGGCTCAGCTGGAGCAAACAGCTTGGGCCAAGGCTAGCCCACCCACCATGTGAGGGGGCAGGAGGTGTTGCAGGGGAGGTGCAAAGCATCCTGGGATGCTGTGGGACTGTGAGTTAACTTGAATCTGGAGGGGATCTGGGACAGAAGTTCAATAAACCGATTTAACCTAAATTATCAGTTAAATCTGATAACTGCATTCATCCAGGTTTATCTTAAACCAGTTTTGGCCATTTTGAAATGCCAGTGGGCTGGCATTAAGACCCAGCTTGTCCCTGCAGTGTCCCTAGGAGAGCACCTGCAGCCAGTGCTTGGTTCCAGTGGCAGCACAGAGAAAGTGTGTGCAGCCAAAGCCCCACATCTACAGGTCAGATCCACAATTTGTTGACCCCTGAGCTCTAGGTTGTCAACCCTACAGGTTGTAGGTTGTTGACCCCTGAAAATAAGGCAATTTAAAACACTCCTTCTGTGAAGGACTATGTGGCAATTGAGAAGCTACCAAGAACATATGAGGCATATGACCAAGCAGACTAACTTTCCTGCCCCATCCACAGAAATATACACATTTGTAGGCCTTCATTTTCAACCCATTTCCCATCTGTAGATTTCCAACAGTAGACCCTGTGTGTCTTGTTCTGAAAACTAAATGTTAAATTGCTAGAAGAGGGTTTAAATACTTTACTAAATAGTCTAAGTAATAGATTGCCTTATGTAAAAAGAACTACACATCCAGCTTCTTTAAATAGGTTCCCCAGTTTAGGTTATTTACTGGTGAACCAGAGAGTCACTTTTTGTGGCCATACTCAGAAGTCTGGACATTTAATTTCATAAATTAATTTCAGAAATTACAAAATCCAGGGCAACACTTATAGAATATTTTGAAAGAGTTACAAGAAAAAACACACTAAATACAAGATGCAGTAGTTAACTACTAGTGATAATACCAATGATTTGCTTGAAAGAAAAGCCACTGCTTAAAAATCAAATCTTAAGTCTTTACTCAGACCAGAAAAATACTGTATTTTTTCTTAGTCATCCCATTGAAGGGGGAAAATAACATTTTAACCATAAAAAAGTTATATTATTTTTTTAAAAAATCAGAACTCTATATTGGACAAACTAGCAGAGCTGTGTGAAGCTTTGGTCGCTGATTCGATTTGGAGGAGATTTGGCCCGATTTGGCAGCTGAATCTCCAAATCTGAATCGAATCAGGAGACCCATTAATCTCTCTGAATCAAACTGGAAGCTTTCAATTTGATTTGGAGAGATTTGATGATTCGGACATAGACACAGCTTTATGTATTTTTTCTACATACCTCAAGGTACCAGGCAGCTTGTGAATGCAGAAATGGTGGGGCAGATGGAACGTCCCACGGGAGCACAGAGGGGACCCCTACGCACTTGGCGGCAGACCCGGAAGTGGACCAGAAGCAGTTCTGGTCCACTTCCAGGTCTGCTGTGGAGTGCGCGCGCATGGGGGACCCCCGTGTGCTCGGCAGCAGACCTGGAAGTAGATTGGAAGTACTTCCGGTCCACTTCTGGGTCTGCTGCTGAGCACATGGGAGCCCCCCCCCCAGTGCTCCTGTGGGACACTCTATCCATCCCACCATCTCAGCATTCACAAGCCACGCCTGGTACCTTGAGGTATGTAGAAAAGACATTTAAAACTGACTATGGCCAAATTGCTGATTCTCTGACTGGCACTGACACACAGCAATGCTAATTAACTTACATCAAGCATCATGTGGAGGTGGCTATGCTGCTTCTACTTTAGGAGGGGGCCTCTCCAGAGTATTGTGGTTACTTGGGGCTACTGCTGAGTATAATGATCAAGTCTCCTCTCTAATTTGTACCAACTATCAAAAAAAAAAAATCTGGCACTACTGAATGAGGTGCTCTAAAAGAAAGCTGTTTTGGTCTAAGGGCACAGGCCGACAATGTTCTTTGGGTAAATATAATGTATCTCATCCAGTGCACTAAGTGCCCTGATGGAAAATATGTAGGAGAAACCAAACAACTGCATACCAGAATGAATGCACACTAAAAATCTATCAAAGACAAAAATACCCAATAACCTGTGGGTGCATATTTCTCACAAGACAACCACTCTTTCACCAATCTTTCAGTTCTAATCTTCAAAGGGAATTTACAAAATACCTTTCATAGATGAGCCGATGAACTTAACTTCATAAATCTAGTGCATACAAAAAATCATGAACTAAATATAGACATTGGATTTATGGCACATTATAACCTGCCTGACATCTGATAAGCTCAGGCAACCTCTCTACATTTTACCAGCTACGTTCTATTGCCAGGTCAGCATTCTCAGGTTTTTCCCCTTCCACCTGCCTGTCTCACACCTACTATTTATCATGGCCTCTGATCCTTACTGCCACATATTTTCATTTTCACAGACCTGCTTTTTGCATATTGGTTTCTATTCCATCCAGGCACTGGTGATGTGTAGGGGTTGCACACGGGTGCATATGCACCCCCTGAGTGTGGCAGTGCACCCCTATGAAAAGGTGCCGCTGACACTGTTGGTGGCACCTGCGGGTGGTCACCACTTGCTGCCCCCAGCGGCGTCTGTGGACGGTCAGTGATCGCCATTGTCCGCCATCAAAGCTATCAGTGGCATCTGTGGGTGGTCGCTGTCCCCTGGTTGGCGCTTGCCACCCCCCACCCCAAAAGTGCTGGCAGTGTCTGCAGGAGCTCCCACTTACTGCTGCCGTGCACGCAGCCGTGCCCCCCAGCCGCTGGGGACATGCATCATTCATGCATCCAGGAGACCACAAAAAACAACAGCTAAGTCTTTCTATGCCTGAAGAAGCATGTTTGTACCTGAAAGTTTGCAAAGAACAATTTTTTCAACTATTTAGTCAGCCTAATAAAAGATGTTACGCTTACCCACATAACCTTATTTACCTAATGAAAAGCAACACTCTTCTCTATTTAAAAGGAAAAATAGGCCTCAATGCCAGAGGTATGACTAAGATGTGAGGTATGCGGGGGGAGGGGTTACCAAGTACTGGAAAGCAGATGGGGAAGGTAGGAATCTTACCTCCCCACACACGAGATGGTGCTGTGGTATAGGCTGCTGTTGCCATGATACAAGCTCCCACTGCCACAATACAAGTTCCCTAGAGTCCACCATTCTGATGCCTCACTTACCCAAATTTACTTAAGTTATTTCAATGCTCAGTTGGGTCTGTTACTAACAGACAAGCCAAATGATGAGAAAGGAAAAACCAAGTGTATTTTTAATAGATAACTAATCCAGGAAGCTTGTAGTGAAAATGTGACCACCACAATCCCATACAGTACATTAATTTTAATGCCCATATTGAAATCTAAGTCCTTGTTTTGTATACTGGTATTAACTGAAAATATTATACAAATGCTTTTTGTAGATGAATTACAATGTGTGGAGGCCTTCAAAAGCAGTTATAGTTCTAATTTTAAAAGGGATCCTATCAACTTAAAATATTTTGCCTAGTTTTGCTGCAAAAATATTAATATAATTGTAGCTGAAATAAAAAGGTTATAGAAATGTATGTTTTTATTTTTCCCTCTTTTTGCTTTTTTTGTTTTTGCATAGTAATTTTCTCTGTATAGTCAGTCAGTCAGCTTGCTAAGTCTTTCATTGAGGAACATGGGAAAAAGAAACCAGGATAATAAAACCATGAAATCAGAGGCATACTTAGGTCAGTGGCCATGCCTGAAAGTATTTTTCAGTAGTTTTTAAAATGACATTTCAAATGGGTTGTTTCATGTTAATGCAAAAATAGAATAACTGAATTTCAAAGGAATGATTAAATCCATTAATAGCAATATTACTAGCTATATTGAAGGTTTATATTATTTTGACTTCTAAAGAACCCTGGATAAGGAACTGCATTGAAAACTCTTATTCCTAGGGCTAAAATAAGGAATATCTCTGCGGAAAACATTTAATCCTAAATTTTTCAAGTGACCATGGGTACCCAACCTGAGACATCGCCACAGGTTCTCATTTTCAAAAGGAGATCAAACCTGTCTGAAAACTGACTTCAGTAAGGACTGCTCATGTTAAACGTGTGGACAACAGAACTGGTCACTGTATTGCAGTTTCTATGGGCCTTTGTACATGCCACAAAATTGGCCTTTAAAGTGGCTTAAATGCCCTTCTGCACTGCTTTAATGGCGTTGCTGTTTACACTGTTGGCAGCATATTTTGCGTTAATAATGTGCTGTTTACACTGTCAGTGGCTTACTGCATGTAAAGTGACTTTGGGACATAGCAAATAAAACATGTCCCAGTTGTTTTAGTTTGCTACCTTAGTAGCTGAAGAGGGAAGCACTGGGCCCCATGCAGCTCAGGAGCTGTGCAGGCAGCCTAGCAGCAGCCCATGAAACCAAGCTCTACTGAAGAAAAAAAAAATGCGGGGAGCCTGATCTTTTTTTCCCCCCCTCGCTGGAGTCTGCCTGCCTGAGTTGTGCGGGGGCCCAGTGCTTCCCTCCACGGCTGTGGTGCCCCGGGACTTCCTGGGCTGCATGCCTGCAGGCAGCTGCTGCCTGGGGGGCACCACTGCAGCTGTGGAGGGAAGCACCATGTGCCCCCCCCCGCAGCTCAGGGACTGCTCAGCTTGCTGGCAGCTTGTCCTCCCCCTTCTGCCCCTGCCACCAGAGGCAGGTAAGGATCAGGCCCGACCCTTGTATACATGCCATGGGGGTGTACTTCAGTTTAAACTGAAGCAAGGTTTTTTAAAAACCCACTGCTTCAATTTAGGGAGAATTAAACCCAAAGAATCCCCCATGGCGTGTACAAGCAACCTATTTCACCAATGCTGTGTGCAAAGGTCAAGTCACCTCCCCTACTTCTTCTCGTAAGTCCTGTTTACTCATTGAAGAATCATCTTAGCCCTTCAGATCACAGCATAACACTAGGGCTAGGGACAGAAGTTACACATAAACCAGTGTAAGTCATCAGAAACTGATTTAAAACTGTAAAAGAACAAAAGTTCAGTGTACATAAACCAGTTTCAAAATGTCCGAAACTGGTTTATGATAAATGTGGTTGAATGTAGTATTAGACTTAACTGATTTGCGTCAAACTGGTTAATGAAACTTCTGTCCCAGACCCCATCCTGGTTTGAGTTAAATCACAGTCCCCCAGCATCCAAGCATGCTTTCCAGCCCTGGGCTGTGCTGTTTTGTCTGCTCCAGAGAGCAGGGCTGGTCCCACCCCTCTGTTTCCTAGCCGGAGCAGTGAGGGCTGGCTGACAAAGGTGGGGGGGACAAGCCCAGCTGGGGATGAAGCCCAGTCCTGGGGGGGGTGTAGAGGGGGAGATCTGCTCCTCCCAGGCAAACCCTGGCTAAGGTCTGGGGTCAGAGAGGGGGGTTAAACACCCCTTCCCCCACTCAAACTTACTGCTGGCTGAGACTGTGGACTATGCATTCCAGAAGAACCTGGAAGCAGGAAGAGGAAATGATGAGCAATCCTGCAGAGTCCTGCTTCTGTGATTCTGGCCTGCAAATCCCAGAGACCTTGGGGGCAGCAAGAAGAGGAAGTGAACATATAGCCCATGCTGGCTATGTGCCAGAGAGCTGTGCTCTTGCACCCCCAGGCTTCTGGATGAGCTACTGCAGGCATGTGGTTGCATTTCCTGAATCAAAATGTGCCCAGTTGTTTTTTAGTTTAATCTCTGCAGCTTAGACTAACCTCGGGCTTTTTGACTGTCTGTACTTAGCCCTGGAGTTCATATCAAGTTGCTTGCCAGTTGTGACTAAACACTTCAGAAACACTGCTTTCCAGTATGCAATCACTTATTCTCTAGTAATTACTTACATTAGTTGTTCCAGAATGGGTTATTTTGCTTTGGGTTGTATTAACACACATTTTGTTTGACTGTACCCAGGCTACCAAACACTCTGCTTGGATATGGACAGAAAAACAATTGGCTGGAAATTATATGGGGTGGTACTTTACTGTGCATCTCCTTCCCCAAGGATAACTGTACATGTACATGCTCTTTTTCTGGGTGAGTGGAAGCCCAACTGTGGTAGCACGGGTCTTAATAAAAGGGGTAAGTTGCCAAGGTTTAGCTTCTGTTTACCATGGAGAAAGAGCATGCACACAGGTAGTTACTGCAGAGCAGCTGATACATTATAAATTGCTTTCCCCTTTCAACCCATAGTAAATTGTTCATATCCTGTGACTATATTATTTTCACCATTATTTAGAACATTGCCCATTTTCACAACATCTGTTAACAGAAGTGATTTTATATTTACTTACAAATGATTAATGAAAATGTTGAGTACTACTGGACCCAGTCCTCATACCTAAATAGGAAAAGCCCTGTTCAACTATGATTCCCCTTTAAAAAACTACTTTTCCCATATGAATCCCCTTTGACAACTACTGTTTTCTTCATAACCATGTTGATTGTAATTGATTAAATTCCCATCACAAAGTTCTCTATTGAATCCATATCTACTTTTCCATTATTTTGCCTTGGCTTGATGGCAGGCTAAACTGGTCTCTAGTTAGCTGTGTCATCCTATTTGCCATTGCTTAATATTGCTAGAATGCTGGTACTTGCTTAGTCTTCTGAAATCCTCCCAGTATTAAAGAATCATAGAAAAGTAAGGTTGGAAAGGACATCTGGAGGTTATCTGGTATACCCCCCTGCACAAGGCATGATCACCTTCATCCAAATTATCCCATACAAGTGCTTGTCTAACCTATTTCTAAACCTACACAACCAACCCTGTTGCACAACTACAAGGCATATTGCCTAAAACACCATGGCTAGGGACAGATAATCAAAAAGCCTCATCCTGAATTAATTCAACTTTTGCAAGTTAGTCTAACCTGCAAAGCTTGAAGCAATTTGCAGGTGGAGAGACATTCCATTTTCATTCCAGAAATACAGGTACATGCCTGTAATGGCTCAGGCTAGAAGCCGGGGTGTACTAGAGCAGCCCTTCCTTCCCTTCCACAATGCTGAGCTGGGAGAGGGGAGGGGAGGGCAGGCCCCAGCAAGATGCTCTGATTAGGGATGAGTGTAAGTCCCAACCCTACCTGCACTGTCCCAGGCTTTTCCCAGCTCGCTGCTCAAGGGGCAGCAGTGTTACCAGACCATCTGTTGATGATACTGAGCTTTTCCATCTCCCTCTCCCTGTTCCTTCATACTGTCTGCAAACCAGGTCATTTCTAACACCTTTCTCTGTCCCCTCTTGAAGACTGACAGATTGCAGCCAGTAGGTTGCTTGTCAGAACAAAAATTTATCAGCCCATCAAGCCCTACAAAAGAAAACATTTTTCTCATTAGTTTCAAGCTCTTCTTGTCTGTAGGGTACAGTTGCAAGCCACTAGCTGTCTGCCCTTTCCCTTTGTTCCAGTGTAATTGAAGACCCACACAGACACCTCTCAGCGGTAGCTAGCATGGGGGGAGGGAGGGGCATGGCCAAATGCCGGGTCCCTGTGCTGGGGTCCCTACCATGAGAGAGGGACAGGAAGAGGGATCCCTGCTTGAGCAGCCAGTATGGGGTGGTGGAGGGGGGCAGGGGGAAGCCTGGCAGCCCCTGCAGTCCCTCAGCCAGCCTGAGCAGTGACAGTGCTCTGGCTGGGAAGGAGAGGGATGGGGCCAACCTAGCTCTGCTCCAGCAGACACCACAGTGCAGCCCATGACTGCAAAGCATCTGGGATGCTGGGGGACTCTGGTTTAACTTAAACCAGGAAGGAGTCTGGGACAGACATTGCATAAACTGGTTTGACCCAAATCAGTTAAGTCTGATCCTACATTCAACCAGGTTTATCTCAAACTGGGTTCAGCCATTTTGAAACTGGTTTATATGCACTGAATGTCTATTCTGTCAAGGTTTAAATCAGTTTTTGATCACCTATAATCAGTTTATGTGTAACTTCTGTCGCTAGCCCAAAAGCACTCTAACCAGCTACAGGTAATACAGAGATGAGGACAGTCAGTGTCCCACCAGTGTGAGGGTATTAAAATGTACAAGAGATCCAAGGAAGAGGGCCAGGTCCCTGACTCCAGAAGAAGGCAACCCCCCCAGTCTATACCAATTTGACCATGGGGTAAAATTCCTTCCTGATCCTAAATGTGACCATCAGCCTGATCTTGGTAATATGAGATTTACTAAATACAAACATCAGCCAGCCAACAATCACTTTAGCCAATTATTTTAGGTCTCTTGAGTGCAAGTTATCTGAGCATGCTGATTTGAAAACATTTATCTCTATTGTCTAACATCCTCCTTGGTTACTAGTAAATTGAAAAGTATTTGGTCATTCTCATATGATAGAAGTACATAATCTTTTTGAATATAGCAAATACTTAACTCTTTTTACATTATTAACAATATTATAATGTCTTGAATTTCTTTTATTCTCCGATTATTTTTAAAAACAACTTCGTACTGTCTTTTAGCCCTGCCAACCAAGGATTCCTCTCTGTTTTTACCTTCCTTCATCAGTTCTCCAAACTTAATTCTTTATTTACATTGACTGCTATTTCTCCCTTTTTACTAACTTGTTTTTATATTTCTAACTTGTGCCTCATTCCAGCACTGAGCAAATAGCCAATGTCTGAAACTGACCACATCAATAAAACAAGCTGCAGGTAGCTGCAGTTTTACTTCTACTCTGTTCACTAAGATGGTTTACTACACACCAATCTATTATAAAAAATAATTACTGTTATTATGGTACTATCACAACATTTAACATTAATAAGTTGTAGCCTACTTTAAATTAGTGAGAAGTTAATACTTGTCAACTTGGTTATTTTACAAATGGTCATGCAGTTTCTTATAGAAGCTTGTCATGGGCTGCATGAATACAGGCTGGATTCACCATTACTTATTTTCTCTTTCTGCACACAGGAACACAACTTTACATTTTTCTTTGTGAGAACGGTAGTCTTGCTGGTCAGCAGAGGGTAAGAACATCTGCTTACCTATGACTGGAAAATAAATTGAGGTTATCATCTTTCTCCCAACCCCACAGTAATCAGAAGATGAAATACATAATTCTCCTGTATTAAGAAACTCCTTTGAATAACAGATGGTGGATTAAGTCTTAATTTTTTAAATATAAATTTAATATTTAATGCAATTCGTAGCTACAGATGTTGCAAAAGCATATTCTTTAAAAAAAATCCTTGACAGCATACCCCAGACTCCCTTCCCTGCAGAACGATAACTCCTTCTTGCCAACAAAACCAGTCTAATTTTATCTCTCTGTCTTTTCACCATTCCCAGTTGGAAAATTGTAGAGGATGCTGGCAAAAAAATAATCCAACTAAACTCTCTCTGTCTGCACCTCTTGTAGTTAGGTTATGAGAAAATGTAAACGCTATTCTCATAGGACTAGATTACATATTATTGTACATAATGGTAACAAGCCATACCTACATGACTTACGTAAAATGTATCATTATGCCAGTAATAGAATTCTTCAGTAGTATAATTGTTGACAGTGGGAATAATTCATTTTCTCTAGCTAAGGGAAAACATATTTTGTTTAAGAAATGGTTATAGATAAAAAAAAAAAAATACACATGAAAAATTCAAACCCTGATTATCTATAGTTCAGTTACCTAACCCACAGTTGTCTGAGAAAGGCCACACAAAGACTCCACATTTGTCCAGAGGGAAACCATTTTCTCCCAAGACCCATGCAATAGTTCAGACATACATGTCTGTTGTCCCAGGATAAAACCTAAAAAGTTCTGCATGATAAGAAGTGTTAACAGTTTGTCCCAAGACATCAGGAAGCATGTCTGAATGGTTGCCCCAGGACTGCTTCTCTGAATCAAAGGCAGAAAAGCAGCAGGGCATTCATCCACTCACTAAACTTGATTGGAACGTCGATGGGTGTACATGTCAATCCTGCAGCTTTACTGTTCTAAGACAAAAAAGGCACAAGCTATCCTGGACACATGCAACATCTGTTGGTAGCCAGAGTAACTTATGGCATCCTCAATGCATTAAATACCATATATATTCAAATCTAAGAGGAGATATATTTCCTTAAGCAACATAGGGCAAAAAGCCTCATCTAAAGCTGGATTCAAGTACTGGCCTGGAGTAGGTGGCAGCTCAGTTCTGGCTTTGACCCCAGTTCCAGCAATGGCAGCAGCACCACTGCCAGGCGGAAGCTGGAGCTAAGCCACTGTGTGCCCCAAACTACAATAGCTAGTTTTATGGGAGCACGGGGCAGCTCACAAGGGTGGAGAATACACAGGGGAGACCCCACAGTGTTAGACATGTAGGGAAGTGCAAGGAAGATTGTGCCACCTGGACCCCTGACCTCTTGCCTCCCCCCCATCCCCTCTACATTCTCCCACTTCTTACCTCTGGCTCTGGCTCCCTGACCTCAGATCTATTGCCACTGCTTCTCCCTGGCCAGTCTGGGCTGTGCCCAAGGCTGCTGCTGACTGCTCAAAGCCAGAACCAGAACCACTCAGAAGGCAAGCGGTGTAGGGAGTAGGGGTGGGGGAGGAGGCAGGCACAGGGGAAATGACAGTCCAGGAAGCAGGGGGGCACATGGTGGGGGCAAGTGGGAGACAGGACAGTCAGCAGGGGTGCAGGCATAGGCATGGGAGGCAGGGGGTAGGTATGGCTGTACCTATAGGAACTCATGGAGAAGATAAGGATTTTGTAAGCTAGTGAAGCAGCTTGGTAGATAGC
>NW_017728992.1:160602837-160633560 GCF_001723915.1 Gavialis gangeticus | reverse complement strand
ATGGAGGGCAAATGGTGGGGGGGTCAGATGGCAAGGATGTAGACATGGAGAGGCAGGTAGGAGAGGCAAGGGCCAAGTGTCTGGCCCCTTGACACTGCCGGGGGTAAGGAGATGAGTTTAAGACAATCCTCCAATAATTAGATTCTGTGCATGGAAAATTATAAAAAAAATATAATTTTCCATGTATAGAATCTAAATCCTGGGCAGTCATCTTAAATTTGAGATCATCTTGGAGTTGAGTAAGTACAGTACCTTGAAAATCTCCTGTATGCAAACTTATTCAGTGTTTCTCAAGACGCACATAATGAAGGCTGAACAGTATTTTTTGGTGTGTATTAATCCCCTTAGTACCCAGACAGAAGGAAAAAGTTAAACTGAGCACAAGAATTTTTATCCATCCCATCTTTCAAAACATTCAGCTTTCTATAGCATGCATTACCATAGAATCTAAGGTCCCTTTCTCATAGATGGATCCATTTGGGTGGACTCCTCTACCCGCACAGAGACTGCTGGATTCACTATGGCCAAGTACTAGCCCAAATGTCCACCACATAAGAATCAGGGCTTAAGTTATTTGACTACAATTCTTGAGAACATCTTAGGCAATCCCATGCCTAAACACTTTTTATTAAAACAGGCGAAAGTGGAGATAAAGGGGATTTCCAAAATAACCTTTTCTGAGACTCTTAGAGATCTAGTATGAATGATAATAATGCCTGTCTGTGTATTACTGCATGAAAGCCTGAGGGGCTTTCTTAAATATATCTGTATCTCAAGGAGCACTGAACTAAATAAAGGTTTTTTTTCAGTCAGAGACTAGATCTCTTGTCTGGAACAAGGAAAAACTGTTTATGAGCTTTGGGTTTACCTAGAAAGAAAAGATCTACAGCAAAGATGACCTTCAGAAAAGAAGCTGAAGGAGATACAAGTTTCATATCATAAACACACTCTAATATAGAGTACAGTACCTCCTGTGTGTTGTATTTCCTCAGTTTTGGGAAAGAAGACTCGGATTACACCTGTGTTGATATAAATCAAAGGTAAGTTGCGAGATGTTAAAGTGTGACTTCTCATAGGCTGGCCAGGTGATTTTCTTTTCTCCTTTTGACTTCTTGGTAGCCTTGCTTGAAATATATTTGCAATTGCATTGAGCAAAGGGAAACAGAGGACAACATCAAATGCCTGAGCAGAAAGAAGGATCTCATGAAGAAAATGAGGAGAACCATCAGAGAGACCTTCAGATAACTTATGAAAAGTTCTTCGTTCATTTCTTGATATCAACTTGTGCCGGACATTTTTTGTCACAGCCTTTGTATAAGTGAGAGAGAGGAATCCATGTTGTTGGTGTGAGCCATCTAAAAGTTTTGAAGTTGTCTGTTCCAAGAAAAAGAAAACAAAAATGAAACTGCTTCAAAGAGATTTTAAACATCTTGTAAAGAGACCAGTTGTGATGGAATTAAAAACTGTTAAACTATCTCTTTCCAAACATCAAAGCATTCTTTAGAAGGAACATCTACCTCACAGAACGGACTATACGTTTGCATAGCACTATTCCCAGAGCTGCTGTGTGCAAGAGCAGCAAGCCCAATGTAACCTAACTTTCCTTTTGACTGTTCATCAATGCACTGCATAATTCATTTAAAATAGAGTCTGGCAATGTAATTATTTCTCAGATCCTGCTATCCAAAATAATCCTTATATTAGGAAAGTCAATTTACCAAACAAACATTTTTTTCACTCACAGAGTACAGAAAAACATACATTTGATGAGGTTTCAAAAGCGGAGGGGGAGCTGTTGCTCCAGACCACACAGCAGCTGTTCTGTTGTAAAAATTATGCATGGACAGGCAGGGAGCTATACAAATGTAGTAAAACAGCTCCAACTTTAACAGTTTTATCCAGGGTTACAGTTGGAGCAGTTTTGCTACATATGTATTGCTCCCAGCTTGTACACATGTAACTGTTACAACATAACAGCTGCTGTGTGGTCTGTAGCAATACCTCCCCATCCCCTTTTGAAACCATTCCAAATGTACATTTGCCTGTATCTTCAAACTTAGAATTGTCTTCTTTAACATGCTCTTTATTTTAGAGAGCTGTTATTATCACTTTTCATTATTCTTTTTGCAGGTCCAACTAGTGCTCTGGATCAGAGCTATTTGGAGTTGTGAAATACATTTGTATGTTAGGTCTGTCCTGCAACACATTTATAATGAAAACTATTCCCTGAAGGATTGACTTGTTTTTAACTCCACCATCTCGGAGTAGCTAAAGGAGGATTTCCATATACTAGAAACTAAAACAATTAATGTAAATACTTAAAAATACTTTCCAAATTTATTCCATTATACTTCAGAACATCCTCCCCCCCAAAAAAAACCAAACACAACAAAAAACAAATCTCTGAGAGAAGTTTAAAGTTGCAAATGGCATTTTGGGGAACCAATACATATGCCTGATGCCCTTTTTGATGCATTCCAATTAGAACTAATTAATCTAATTAACTGAGTCTGCTGGAGAGTGCTAGTTAGCATGCTCCAGAAGCCTCAGCATCACATGTATTCAGCATCCCCACACTTCAAAATGGTGGTGGGGGCACTTTAACTCAAGTTTGTTGAATGAGCTTTAGTTAAAGCACCCTCACTGCCATTTTGAAGCATGGGACACTGAATACACAAGATGTTGTGGGTACTTTAATTATAGTGGCTCCCAAGAGTGGCTCTAATTAAAGTGATGCCCCCCCCACTCCCCTCACCCTGAAGCACATTTAAAGACACCCTTGGTGCCTAGCTCCTATTGAGAGTTAAGATGTATAAAGCTTCTAACTGCCATATTTATACCTCTGGGCTAGGGACAGACATTACACATAAACCAGTTTAAGTGATCAGAAACTGGTTTAAACCTGTAACAGAACAGATGTTCAGTGCACATAAACCAGTTTTTAAAAGGTTGAAACTGGTTTCAGATAAACCTGGTTGAATGTAGTATTAAACTTAACTGATTTGGGTCAAACCATTTTTTGCAATGTCTGTCCAAGATCCCTTGCTGGTTTAAGTTAAACCAGTCTTCACCATGATCTCTTGGCTGGGCAGGGCTCTCTGCTCCACATCAGGGCTGGCCCCTCCCCTCTGCTCCCTGGCTGCTGCTCTGCAGAGACTGCAGGCATCTGCCTGGCTTCTGCTCCCCAACTTCCATCAAAGCAGGAATTCCACTGTCCCCTCTGCCTTACACAGACACTCAACATTAGCTAGCAGACCACATGCTGTCTACGGTCCCTGCTGTGGCAGATGGGACAAAGGCAGAAACAACAGGTAGCTGGTCATGTTCCTCTGTTGTTTTCTTAATGGGGTGATAAACACTGTGTTATCAATTCCCTGCTTGGTCAGGAGGGGTGGGGGGAACCTCTCCCTAGTTAGAGCATCCTGCCAGGGCTCAGCACTATAGAAGGGAAGGGAGGGCTGCTCTAACACCCCCTGGCTTCTAGCCTGAGCCACTGCAGGAATGTGCCTGCATTTTTTCAGTCCAGAGGGGATGTCTGTATGGTTACAACTGGTTTAGCCTAGCCAGGTTAGACTGACCTGCAAAGATTGAATCAATTAAGGCTCAGGCTCTTTGAATGTCTGTCCCTATCCCTAAAAATCTCTTTTGGTATGTAATTAAAACATTAGATTCTGATTGAAAATCAACTTTGGATGAGTTACAGCAAAAATTGATAATTTTAAAATAAACTAGTAGAATAAATGTATTGTTCTTAATTAATTTAGGAAAACAATTGAAAGAAAACACACATTTATTTTGATACAAATCTACACCACTGTATTCATATTGTCTTTAATTACTCAAGCACAAGTATGGTAACTGCAGTTTGCAAACATATGCTTCTTTCAAAGTTTTTAGTTTTATTTCCAAATGTTACTTTAACATATTTTGTTTTTTTGATAAATGCAGGTACTAGGCCTTCTTACATAAATGTGATGAATATTTTACGTGCTGAAAAGTTGAAAGAACATATGATAAAATGATTTAAAACAAATTAGTAAGTTAGATATCATTCTTATTAGAAAAATTAAAACAACTAAAACAAATAAGAGAATGTACTACATTGGCATATTTATGATATAAAATAAATCAGAATGGAACAGAACTTCCACTAACCTGAAAACATTATATGCCATTGCTCACTGCTGCAACATAAAATGCTCAATATTTTAATGTACTTAGGTTTCTCAACTCTCATGATTTTGAATGGAACTGGTAGCAAATTTGTACCTGAATGAATATATTTTTAAAAAATATTTCTTTCTGTGAATGCTTACGTGGCAATTTAGAAATCAGGCCACTTTTATTTAAAAGTAAACAGGGAATAAGTGGCCTAATGATAGCCCTTCTTTTTCCTTCCACAACTTAAAACATTTTGGACCTTTTCATGCTCTCTGGAATTATATCCAGACCTGTATTCTCACCTATTTATAATTTAGTCTGATCCAATAAAAAGGGGGTCATTAAAGGGAAGCAACATTTATACTCCTTGCTGGTTGAAAATATTGTAATGTTTAAATGATGCTAAAAATGAGATGTTCATTGTAATCACTGTATATGAATAATTTAATTACAAATAATATGTAATATTGAAATGGGATTTAGGCCTTAAGTAAATGCGCTGACTTATTCACTTGAGGCACCGTTCACAAAGCACAATGTTAAATATTTGTTTTGCTCACATATTTGTGTCCATATCCTGCAATCAGTTCCACACATGTTTTTCTTTAAAGTGAGAAAGCTCTGATTTCAAAAGGACTTCTCACCTGCTTAACTGTTTTGTGAGATCAGGACATAGGCACTCTAAAGGAAGCATATTAGCTTTGCTACTGTGCCAAGTGACATTAGCATACATTTCAGAGGAAGCCAAAGGACTTTCCTTCCCAAGCTCAGGCAGAAATTTGACAATTCTTACTAAAGGGAAAGAGGGAAGTAAAACAGATGATGTAACAGAAATATTCAGCGCAGAGAAAATATAAATGACAAAAAAAGGGGGAAGCAAGGAGTTTGTTGGAATATCTTTTATCGGATGATGGATATTTTGTGCCTGAAAACCTCAGATCTCTCCCAACTATTCAACTGGCCCAACAGAACAGAGGTTCCCAACTTCCAGGCCGCGGCCTGGTACCAGACCACAAAGGGTTGGCTGCCGGTTTGCAGGAGGGTTGGCTACCAGACTGGAAGTTCAGAAGTGACCCCTCAGCCAACCCTCTTTTTATACTGCCAGTCCACACTTCTGGTCTGCAGTTTGCTAGTCTGTGGTCGCTTCCAGTCCATGGTCTAAAAAGGTTGGGAACCACTGCAATAGCTGATAGAATTAAAAAAGATCTTGCTCACGTAAGTGCTGGACCATCATGGCTACAACTCCAACCGAAAAGAGGAATGAAGTTTATTTCAATTATGACAATTTTTCTGCCCTACTGTTCGTTAGTGGAAGTTCTGTAGTATATGTTTTTTAAATGATTTCTTACAGAAGGAAAGAAGCCAGAGAAATTACTGAAAGGGTCCTGCTTGCTGACGGGTCGAACCAGCAAGGTACGTCTGTTCAGCTTGTCAGTACAGGAAAGGAATACACCTCCATATTGCCCCAGAGACCAACAGTCTTCCCCGAGGCTTGAGGTGATGAACAGGGCGTTGGGGTGGGGGGCAGGGAAGCAGGAAGAGAAAAAAGCCAAAAACAAAACACAAGGCAAAAAAAATTAATAAATTAGAATCATAAATTGTGCTGAAACCTGATTAGCTCTGTGAAACTATGAGATGTAGCCTATGGTGTACCTTCATCTGTCATTCCCAAATTCAAGGAATTCAAAAGAAAATCAAGTGAGAAAATTAAATTTGAAAATTTTAAGGGAAAGAACAATCTAGCAAGATATAGGGAGATACACGGAATTAAAGTCTAACAGAATTCTGCAGACACAAAATAGACGTATCAGGTGATTTCAGCAAAAAGCTTGATTAGAATGAAGAATGATGATTACAAGAACCAAGAAACTCAAGGCAGAAGTGTACTGAAATACTTTTCAAATTTCTAGTACCTGTTCACAAAAATATAGTTGGTTATAAAGGGGTAAAAATGTTGCTTTGAACTATAATTCTTGTAATCATCTTTCCTAATGTGCCCAAGAACAAAGAAAATTACATGGTTTAATTTTTAAGGCAGAGTTATTTTGTTAAGCATCTTATTTTACTAAAGAAATCTCACCACAAGCTTTTCTTTGCAATGTAGAAATACTCCTTCAAAATGTCCTGACTGCCAGCCTTCCCCTGGCCTGGAAGATAGAATGTTCAACTTATCTGTTCTCTGCTTTTGGTCTGAATCCAGAGAATTTGCCATGTAAAACCATACTTCGTAATGATTGTGAATTGTAAACTGGATTTGACAGTGCAAACAATAACACAGTTATTCTGAGTGAAATAGTTTAATATTTTGATAAAATTTAGCAGCAAAGAATACTGCTAGGATGGAAGAATTTGCCATGGAAAATGTGGAACTTTAGACTATTCATAGCAAATGACCTCCCCTCAAGACTTGCACACAATCCCTAGAAAAATCTCTTTTTTAATAGCTGAAAGGTGACTGGTGTACTCAAACATATCTCAAAACATCATGACTGGACCAAAACAGAAGTTTCTAGATATAAAACATAAGGTCTGATTATAATTGTTACAATATGTGCAAACCAAATATTTCTAATTGAGATGAAAGAAAGAAAACTCAGACTCAAGGCTCTACTTTTCATAAATATCCTAAGACAGGGATGGACAAACTGCAGCCCAAGAGTCACATGCATTTCCCAGGCAGTTTAAATACAACTCCTGAAGAAAGTCATTTAACAGCAAATGATGATGTGAACTGGGGCATCATGTACAGATCACTGACTCTGGGAAACATGCATGTCAAAAATACTGTGCCCTGTGGCTCTCAGCCATGTCAAGATTTTGATTTGCAACTTAAGAGTAAAGTAGTTTGGCCACCCCTGCCTATGTTGTTTGTTTATTACACTGTCTCAATGTTCTCAGTATCTGAGCTAAAGGCAGATTAGGAGGTTTCACTAAATTTCCTTTCTACTCTCCAGAATGGAAATGTTCAAAAAACCCCATCCAAACCTTGAAAATGCAGCACAATGAGCAGACAGACTATTTGGCACTGTCCCTCAGCAGTGCTAATTAGCCTGCCTGAAGCTCCAGACAGATGTAACTACATTGCTTCCAGTTTGATGGCAGCCCTTCAGTATCACTACAGTATTTTTGAAGTTCCTGCTGCCCAGGACAGTAAGTTTACTGTGTGGGCATGGCTTTGTCCCACACTGCTATGCCACAGCCAGTCACAGATACACTTGTTAGAAATTTTCTCCTGATGCCTTAAAATAAATTTTACAAAATATGAGTTATAAAAAATTAGACATTTATCATTTCTTAAAGTTATCATGATCCAGTATTTGAAGCATTTATTTTAAATATTTGGACTATGGTTAAAGATTTAGTCTGACAAATACTAATTTTCAATGGTGCCCCACACAGAAAATGTTTTTTCTTTCCCCTTTCTTGAGGCTGAAGCACGCCCCTTTGAAAACAAGTCTAATTCTGAGAAACTGTGTAACCTATGGTCACTGTTTTAAAAGTCTTGCTCAGCCTTATTCTACTGTATTCAACAATGAATTTTCTCTATGAAGAATTAAATAGTATTTTTAGTTGGGAAAAAAGTTTCCTTGCATTGGAATGGAATTAATATAATAATTTTATTAAATACCTGTTCCTGTAGTGGTCAATGTTGAAGCTTTCAATTTTACATTTGACTTTGGTATACACATCCTGCATATCTACTGAGGCGCTGAGATCTTCTAGTTCACTGACAACACAAACTTCTGGAATAAGCAGTAAAAAAAAAAAATCAGGTGAATATTCATGAACTGCAACTCCTATGAATCTGTATTATAAATAAAATGGTGTTTTTAAGCTACAAAATGTTGCTGGACCACTACAATCTGAATCTTGAATTCCTGTCTTGCATGGTTCAGGACTTTTTCCACAGTAGATTTTTGTTCAGTCACACTATAGATAAAAACCACTGAGAGAAGTCAGAATGCTAACTTCTGCTGAAATCCTGAGAGAGATCTGAGGGGAGATTTATTTGGGAGGCAGTGTGGTTTAGTGCATAAAGAACTGGTGTGAGGGTCAGAAGACCTGGATTTAGTTCAAGGCCCTTTGCCACTGGCCAGCACAGTGGTTTTAGATAAGGCAACAGACTTCTATGCCTTGAATCTTGTGACCTTTCATTGTGGGTAATGATGTTTATACCTCCTCTGTAAACCACTTTGAGATCTAATGATGAAAAGCAGTGTATAAAATATAGATGATATAACAAAAACATCAAACTCAGAAGGCCATTTAATCAAATGCTATAATAATGAGTTAAATAATATTTTGAGAGTGCAGTATATCATATTTTCCCTCACATAACCTGAAACCTTTTCCAAAAATCAGTGCTTGAAAATTGGGATACATGCTTTAAGCATATTCTCCATATTCACAGAGCAACTTTTTCACAAATGGACTTTGAAACCCAGGGGAACCATGACATCCTTTATCTCCCCTACGCAAGATGACGTTTCTTTTCTACCTGGGAGAACTTTTACAATCTTTGAACTCTCCTCTGCCTGATAAAGGGTGTTTGCAAAGAAATAATTTTTTTTGGCTATTATTTAATTGGTCTAATAAATGATATTGCCTCTAGCACAAGAATTTTGTCTGCCTCTGCTTTTTAGACCAATACAGCTACAAGCTATATCCCTGCTTTAAGCAAGGAAATATGGTAACAGCGGCTTCTGCTGCCAAAACCTCTGCTGGGGAAAGAGAAGTAATGCACCATGTGCTGCAAAGGGGGTTCCCTAAGCTATGGACATTTTCTCTTTTCCCCAGCATAGGCTTATGCTGCACAAGCTGGCAGGCACTGCTGACTGCCGACCCAGCTTAGCTTGAGAAGAGAAGGGAAGAGAAAATGGATTGGGTATTTTTGGCTCAGCTAGCAGTACCTATTGCATCCTGCAGCCAGGGGGTTGACAGGGCAGCTACAATGTTTTGTTCACCCTACCCAAATGCAGATACCTGTGTTTTCTCTGGGAAAATGAAATACTTACCAGTATTTTCAAGGAAATAACTTTTTTTCTTCATTTCTACCTTTCAAAGACAAGGGATGTAGCTTATTCAGGGGCACAGTGTATGTAAGAAAATATGGTAAAATACTGAACAGATTAGATACATCCTACATAGACTAGATTTTAAGCAGCTGTCAAAGAGCTTTTAAAATGTCAACAGCCAGTTCTACCAACCAAAACCTGGATAATGTCTCCTGCCTCACCATCCACAATTGTTCAAACAGATACAGTAAGCTCCCAAATAGTATAAAGAGCTCTCTTACTGTAACGTGTCTTCTTTAGTTGTAATACTGCTGCTCTACTTAAACCTGTTAATAGTTGTCATGACAGGTGTCTGATACAACAGTTTTGTGGGAAAAAATGGTACATGATCACATAATTAAAGACTATCAAAAGTATCAAGCCAGTGATTCTCAACCACAGTGCCGGGCAGCCTCAGGTGCCACCAGATTTTCTGAAGAGTGTCGGAGGTGTGAGGGGATAAGTGAGGTGTTAGGAGATAAGCAGATAAAGGCAGGCTTAGGCTTATCCCTGCCTGGATGATTCCCCATACCCACCACTGCTGGGCCCCTCTTCAAGGAGGTAAGCATTAGGGCTGTGTGAAATTTTGCTGCAGCCTCCTGTCATCCGGCAGAGATCTGGGGGCCCGCACCGCCAGGAGAAGTCCTGCACAGCCGCGCAGCCCTCCTGGGGGTGCGGACCCCTGGATCTGCATGCCAGATAACAGGAGGCTGCCGCTGCTGGCAAGTTTTGCTTTTCAGACTTCGAGGTGCAGTTTCCGAGAAACCTCTGCACCCATCTCCTTCAGGCTTCATGCCCTCAGGAGGGGCTACCATCCCTAAAATTTGTATCCAAATCAGGCAAGAGATGACAACATTTTAGGCATTTTCATGACTCCCCATTATAGCCTATGGGCGAAACACTGAAATGAGTTGAAACAGAGAAACAGTTTTGACAAAACAAAATGGGACAGTGCTTTGAAACAAAACGAAATGATGAAACATAATACTGTCCCTTTGAAAAGTCAAAACAGACATCCTATCTCTATCCCAAACAATATCCCTATTATGATGAAGAACAGAGAATACAATCCAGTAGAAAAGTTTTAAATTTTGTTAATAAATAATACAACATCAACTCATTCTCCTGTTGTCTACATAGACTTTTGGAACATGAACATGTACAGAGAACAGACTGATAATTGAGTCTGACTCTTAAAATCAAAACATAAAAGCTGTATTAATAATTGCATAGCAGTGTTGGGAAACTGAAACTGGTGGATTACTGTACTCTCTTCTTGGGAAAGGATGCATCATTAAGCAAAGGGAAATTCCGGAATTCAGTATGTTATGTAGAACGTATAGCTATTAACTACGTTTAGAAAAATGTGCGTGCTTTTAAACTGCTGCACTGAAACAACAGGACTTTTTCTCCTCAGCAGAACCTTTTTCCTTAGAAAAAATAAGACTTAAAAATAATATCTATCTATCTAGACTTCTTTTTTATCTTCAAAGTGCTTTCCAAGCTCAAAGTCATTTATCATCCTTTTCATGAAGTCTACTGAATTTTAAGAATCATTTCCTTGCATTAAGTTTTTGTTGTCAAGGTAAGTACAAGTAGAATTCATTAAAAAGAATCTGAATAGCATATCCTTAAACAATTATTATTCAAACTCACAGATTAGTAAGTGATGTATAAAGTGTGTAACATAACTCATTTATAAATAATATAATTGATGAAAATAATCAAACTAGAGTTTCTCAAAGAAAGAAAAGATGAGTAATGGATTATCTACTACTTACCATTAAATCATATATCTACTTTTCATATTAAACATAAGCATTACATTTAAAAGGATATTACAGTGATTGACTTACATTCATGACATTTACACAATTATGAAAAGTTTAGAAGTGTCAACAAAAATCCAAAGCTATTTAAATTGCTTAAAAGGGACTTGCATGTCATCACAAAAAAACCTTATTGAAAGCTCCATGCTGCTGCTGCACAACTATAGCCCTATATCATTTAAAATTACTAATTAAATGTTATTTCAAACTTGCTATAGTCCCTATTCCTTATGAAGGAAAACTCTTAAGGATCATGGTAACTTGTTATCTCAGGTATGACAGCCTGTTGGAACATACTAGAAAACTGACCAAGTCCATGATTTTTTAAAAATTACTGTGTATATGATTCATGACCACCTGCTTAAAGAGTAAGTAATTTAATCTTAAAAGAATTTTTAAAAAGTAATATAACTACTTCTGTGCATAATACCTGTGCCTGTGTTTCCAGGATCTGGTGCAAACAATTTTATAGTAAGTTTTGGCAACATCCACTGCATCCATAGGCTTACACGTCCACTTGATATTCCAATGTTACTTGTTGTTTGCTCCAAGGTAACTGAGTCTGAGAATGGAGAATCATCTCCACCTGGTACAGAATCACCCTAAAACAGCATGAATATTGACTGTGAATACTCAATGAAAAATCATATTGTATAACAGTTTAAGAAATAACACACATGATCCAGTCATCAAAAAACTTAGATCATACTTATACAGGCAGTCCTCAGACTTACGACAACTGGGTCCTGAAAACCGCGTCTTAAGTTGAAATGTTGTAATTCGGAACCAATTTTCTCATAAGAAACAATGTTATAAATGGGGGATTGGTTCCTGAACCAAGGCCCGACACCCTATTTTCACCAAAAATACCCCAGAACTTTGTACTCAATCAATTATAGATGAGCAATGTAGCTACATTAATGTATTTATATTGTAGATAGAAATCATATTGATTTGGAAATATTTCTTTGAGGTGACTTTGTTGGACTTTTTGAAGGGCCCTTGGTTGGACTTTTTGAAGGGTTCTTGGCTGGAGTCTTCTCAGGAGTCTTGGCTGCAGGTTCTCCTGGAGTCTTGTCTGCTTTCTTAAAGAAAGTGTCCAAGGAAGTTTGGACAGATGTTCTCCAGGGAGATGGGTGACACAGTGAACTTGTTCGCTGGTGTGGCGTTACATAGGATCAAGCATTGTAAAGTTAAAACTGATGTCAGAAAGTTGAAACAGGGTGTCAATTTATAAATGCTGTAAGTGCAAAACATCGTAACTTGAAATGTTGTAAGTTGAGGACTGCCTGTATTGTTTATAACAAGCATCTCAAAACGTAGCCTCCAGATTTAGTCTTCATGGGTTCTTGTACACACCACAGATTTTAATCCTCCTTAAATTAAATAGGTTTATAAAATTTAAACATTTATTTTGGCAGGTTGCATCTGTGTTTACATGCACTATATTTTCAAATGAATTAAGCTTTGGAGTATCTGTGTTTACAAACACTAGGTTTTCAAACAAATTAAGACAGGTCCCTCGTTGGTGCCACAGGAGAATAGGATGGTCCGGCGCTGCCTCCCCCCACCCCACAACCCTGGCTCAGGGTCCGCTACCCACTCTGTGCCCATGCCCTGCCATGCAGCTGTGGAAGCAGGGAGCTGGAAAAATAGAAAAAAAGAAAAAGAGAAAGCCACACAACAACAACAACAAACATGGAAGCAATTTGAAAGCAAAAGCCATTCAAAGGGGTGAACTACAAAAAAGTCACAATGCCATCTGCTGGACAAAGAGGATCATTACATGTCTTTGAGTGCCTTTGTGTTTACATGCAATGAATCCATGTATGCGACACTTAAATTTCTGGTAAGCCAAACTAAACTATGTCCAAGGAGTTTTAGTTTAATACACAAGAAAGACTTTTAAAGCGTCGGAAAATCCTGCTCGTGCAAACAGACATGCAGTCAAAGTGCATGAAAGGGCAAAAATAGTGGCGTGTACATGAGCCCCATATTTTGATCAATACCTCTCCAAAAGGAAAAGTGAATTTTTTTTACAGGGTTTTTTTTTTTTTGTAACTCCCCTCTGTTCTTATCACACTTCTCTAGATTCTTCTAACTCAGTCACATTGTACCAACTCTTAAATTCCACAAACATATATTCTAACAACATCTTGGAAACAGCCCATTTTTGGACTTTTATAATTAAGCAAATGAAAAATCTCTACTCCTTTTTCAGAGGAATGTTAGAGTTTGCCAAGATCATACCTGGAAACGATCACATTCCATCACTTACTTTTATTTTGCAGTATTGCCAGATCACCTTTTACCAGATTACCAAGACCCTGTTGACTAAAGGGCTAGGGACAGACATTCAAAAAGCCTGAGCCTAAATTGGTTCACTCTTTAAATGTTAGTCTAATCTGGCTAGGCTGAATCAATTTGTAACTGCACAGAGATCCCAGAAATGCAGGCACATACCTGCAAAGGATCAGGCTAGAAGCCAGGGGGCGCTAGAGCAGTCCTCCCTTTCCTTCCAGAGCTGAGGGGTGCATAGCCAGGCCCTGGCAGGACCCTCTGATTCGGGAGGGTTCCCCCCACCCCTTTCTGATCAGCCCAGCACAGAATTGATAACATAGTGTTTATCACCCCAACTCAGTTTTTATCACCCCATTAAGAAAAGAAAAGAGGGACATTACCTGTTGATTCTGTCTTTGTCCCATCTGCCACAGCACAGACTGTAGCCAGCATATGGTCTGCTACCTAATGCTGAGAGGTGTCTGTGTAAGACAGAGGGGACCTTACAGGGAGTGGGGAAGGGAGGGGAAGGAGAGCAGGGGGAAGCCAGGCAGATGCCTGCAGTCTTTCCTGAGCTCCAGCCAGTGAGCAGAGGGTAGAGGCCAGTTCTGCTGTGGAGCAGACAGCGTGCCAGGATGCTGGAGGAGTCTGATTTAATTTAAACCAGCAAGGGGTCTGGGACAGAAATTGCATAAACCACTTTTGACCCAAACCAATTAAGTCTGATACTACATTCAACCATGTTTATCTCAAACTGGTTTCAGTCATTGTCCAACTGGTTTATGTACACTGAACATCTGTTCTGTTACAGGTTTAAACCAGTTTCTGATCACTTAAACTGGATTATGTGTAGTGTCTGTCCCTAGCCCAGGTGTCCAGTATGCAATTCAGGGGGTAGATGTGTGTGTGTGAGAAAAACAGTCTATAGATGGGCAGCAAAAGAAGAAAGATGGCCTTTCTGATGGGAACAAAGAGATGTCAGAGTATGGTCTGTACTGTCCAGAGAGCTGAAGGGAGTAAATTCCAAAATGTACATTCCACTTCTTTGGCATATATAGTTGGCATTCTCTATGGTACTGCTTCCTGGTGTGGAAATTAAGCCAAGGCAAAAGTGTCCACTGATATGTGACAGAATATAGTGCTATGGCAGGTGAACTGGGAAGTTTTCAAACAGCAAACAGTGGCACTAGGGAAAACCTGAAGGAATCACTGCCCTGTCAGTGCTACCATGGCTTCTCAGTACACCAGGCAACAATGCTGTAAAGAACAGGGAGCAGAAGCTGTCATGAAGCTCATTCAGAGTAGAGATCCAAGAGTGAACAACTGTGGTCCACAAGATCAACCTCCAAGATTTAAAACCCTTGAAGAGAGGACTTTTACCTTGGTACTTCCCCATAAACATTTACAGCAAGTCATGTTAACACAAAAACAGTGACTGTGGGGAACCTTGCTTTGAGGATCACTGAGACTGGTATCTTCTGAGACTGAGTTCAAGGTCCTTATGTTTACAAGTTAAGATTGTTTGTGCTAAGAGACTACTTGAAAGAAATGCCATCACAAGGCTGGGTATTTTTCCTCATGCTACATTATAAAAATCCAAAGAATAGCAGTAGTAGGGGCAACTTTTGAAGGAATAGCTGCCCTGCCAATGCTAGCATGGTTTTCCAGGCAGCAATGCTACAAAGATCTGAGAGCAGAAAAGGCGACAAAGCTAGGCCAGAATGACTTTTGGTCATCTTTATTTCACTGGACTTTTGGTGCCTATGCTCTGCCTTTTTTTTTTTTCATTTGCCCGCTAAATTATGAGTTTAATGGGTACAAAATGTATAAGGGCCCAGCTCATAGCATGTCTCATTTTAAGTTTCCCTGTTCCTGCAGGAAAACCATAAAATGTACTGCTTCCCTTAGCATACTTGAAAAACGAATCTATTTATAATCAAAGAATTAACATTTTGTTTTATTTTTTTAAGCTTACTGCAACCCAGAAAGGAGTACTCCAAGTGTGTGTATACACACGTGCTAACTTTCTGGCAGTTAAGCCAAATGAACTTTTTAAAGTCAACTTAACTGTCAGAGCGTAGACATGTATGTGGAGCAGAGACGATTTAAATGTGGCGCAAGATAATACAGTAAAAGCTGAGTTATCTGGCACCTTACAAGCCGGCATGTTCTGTTAATTGGCATGCTGGCTTGTAAGAGAAAAATGAAACCAGAAGTGTCCACCGTGGCACTTCTGATTTTGCCGAGCCCACACGGCCCAGGCGAAAGCAGCCTGCGCTGCCAAGCTCCCACAGCCTGGGACATAGCAGCCTGCGCAGGTCCCCCTTCCCTGTCCCTCAGGGCCCATGGTAGGGGTAGTGACGCGGCAGGACAAGTGATGGCCTGAACAGGCAAAGATGCCTGTTTGGGCTGCTCACTTAACCAGCATATTTTGTTATCCGGCACCCTCCATTCCCTGTGGGTGCCGGATAACAAAGATTTTACTGTATACCTCCAAGGGGTATTATCTTGAGTTGCATTAGTTAAGTTGCCTTAGCTCACAAGATGACTGCTACCACATCAAGGACCTGTACATGTATACACTCCAACATGGCTTGTCGACTTAGTTAAATTGCCTTATTTTAAGTTGCCTTAGTATGTGTGCACACACCCAGTGATAGTAAACAAGAACTTCAACCTGAGTTAAATTTTGTTAAATTACCTAAGTGTCCATCTTCCAATGGATAATGTTTTTCCAATAAACAATTTTACTGTAGAACTTGCCAATGGGCAAGATTTCAAAGACTAACAAAGTGAGTCTGAAAATCATGAGAAAAATGTGTGGGAATAAAAGCAATATGGCGTACCTATAGCAGGGAGATTATAATAGATGGCATACATCTGGATTTTCCCCTTGAGAAACTCTTAAAATCACTTAACCATGAATGTGCCTTCAGAAAGTTGACAGCTATAGGCCTGAGACCTAAAGGAGCTATAAAGACATATGGGTTACTGTTAACCTGGAAACTGGGAAAAGAGGGGCATAACTGTGTGTGGGAGAAAGCAATATGGGATTGAGATGGCTGGACAGAGCCAAGCACCTGACAAATTTAAGGCCATAATCAAGATTGCATTTTTAATGTAGATTAAGATTGTTTGGGGTGACAAGACTTCTGGAAAGAATTACTGTTAACAAGTGAGGACTTTTCTATGCATTTTATATTTATAGACAGGCAAAGGATACTGGAAAAGTGAGATAAGCATTTTGGTGTCTAGTCTTTTAGTTACCTTTCTTACTTTCCTCTTTAAAGTTACAGGTGTATTAGCTGTGAAGCCTATGAGACCTCAACACATGGTGCTCCTCTGATTTCAAAGTTCCCTAACACCTTCTTGGACATTCTCTTAACTGGTTCTTACTTTCTGCAATTGTCTGGAGACAGTGACTTGACATATTAACAGCTATGTAAGTAAGCTGAGAATGTTCTTGTTGCAGCATTCTTGGTATTCCCATCATTCAAGAAATTATTACAGAGCTCTAAATTTTTTAGCATTGCTCTAAGTTTTACAAAATGACATTTAAATCAACATAAACCATGGCAGGGGACACATGAATGGAGCAAGAAATGTGTGTAATCATTCCACCTGAGTAGTAGATTTGTGAAAGGCTGTAAGGGTAAAAGATACAGACCAAAGCTATGGACAGGCATTCATCTGTAGTGCTAAAAATGTAGCACTATGGGGGTACACAGGCTTTCCAGCCCCCTGGCTAGAGAGCCACAAAGTTGCCTCAAGGTGTGCTCTTCAGCAAGAGATGGGAGGAGAAAGCAGGCGGGGGAAAATTCGCCTGGGTGGCTCCTGCCTCAGTGTGGGGGGCTCTGGCTCCAGCTCTGAGTCACATTTCAGTCACTCCACCTGCCTGCATATGGCTGCTGATCGCACCAGTTGGGCAGAGCAAGTATAAGACAGCTGGGAGCTGGAGCCAGAGTGGTACAGTGGGGGCAGGAGCAGGACTAGGAGCCACAGCTGGAGGCAAGGGGATCAGAACAGCCCTGCTGGCCCAGGCCCCAGTCAGTGTGCAACTTCTGGTTGGGTTGTCCCCAGTGCGGCTGCAGTCAGCTGGGTGCTGCTCTGCTCCCCTCACCATTAATGGTGGCTCCTCCTCCTGCTCCTGCTGTGCCACTCTGGGTGGGTGGGCAGGGGGAATCTTCAGCCTGATGGCTCCCACTTCAGGCAAGGGGAGCAGAGAAGCACCCAGCTGGCTGCAGCCACACTGGGAATGGCCCTGTCAGAAGCTGTGAATTGGCCGGGGCCCAGGCCGGGGCCAGAGGGTGTGGGCAGAAGCATGGCATGGGCTGCCTCAGGAGGAGCTCAGCCCCATGTGGAGTGCCGCAGGGGGCAGCTGCAGATCGGACACGCCCTGCTTCACACCTGCCCCAGCCTTCCCCTCATCCCTGGCTGGCCCTTCCACACATGTGCACATGTCCCTGTCCCCTCCACACACACCCAAACACCCCCCATCTCTCCCACAGGACACGGTGTGCAGGGAGCAGATCATGTGTGTTTTGCTCCCAAACACTGCTTCCCACCCACTCAAAGCCCCATATGGAGTTTTGGTGAGTTGCTGCGGGCCGGGGGGGTGGGGTGGGTTCTGACCCAGGCCACAACAGCTCATCAAAACTCCCTATGTGGCCCTCGGGCCCAAATAATTGCCCACCCCTGCTACAGAAACTGAAGTCACTGGGGTCGGGGGGAGGGGTGCATGGGGTAATGAGATTTTCTCATACATAACACAAACATTTCCCCCTAAAATCAGCTCCCCAAAAATTAGGGTGTTGTAAGTGAAGAAGCTGTTTTATAGTTTCATAGTTAGTAGGGTTGGAGGAACCTGAGCAGATCATCAAGTCCAACCCCCTGCCGTGGCAGGAAGAGTACTGGGGTCAAACGACCCCAGCAAGGTGATTGTCAAGCCTTGTCTTAAAGACCCCCAGGGTAGGAGCCAGCACCACTTCACTTGGAGTTGGTTCCAGATCCTAGCCACCCTGACCATGAAGTAGCGCCTCCTGATATCTAGCCAAAATCTACCCTCTGCCAGCTTGTGACCGTTATTTCTAGTCACTCCTGGTGGTGCTCGGGGGAACAGGGACTCCCCCAAAGCCTGCTGGTCCCCTCTGACTAGTTTGTAACAGGCCACTGGATCCCCCCTCAGCCTTCTCTTCTGGAGGCTGAACAGGTTCAAGTCCTGTGGCCTCTCATCGTAGGGCCTGCCCTGCTGCCCCCGATCATGCGAGTGGCCCTCCTCTGGACCCTCTCCATGTTGTCCACATCCCTTTTGAAGTGCGGCGCCCAGAACTGGACACAGTACTCCAGCTGTGGCCTGACCAGTGTCACACAGAGGGGGAGGATCACCTCCTTGGACTTACCTGAGATGCATCTGTGGATGCATGACAAGGTGTGGTTGGCCTTCCTGACTGCATCCCCACACTGCCAGCCCATGTTCATCTTGGCATCAATGATGACTCCAAGATCCTTTTCTGCCTCTGTGCTGACGAGAAGGGAGTTCCCCGGCCTGTAGGTATGGTGCCGGTTGTTCCTCCCAGGGTGCAGCACCTTGCACTTGTCGGTGTTGAATCCCATCCGGTTCTCATCCGCCCACCCCTGTAACCTGTCTAGGTCCGATTGCAGCCTATTCCTTCCTTCTAGCATGCCCACATCCCCCCACATCTTAGTGTCATCAGCAAATTTGAACAGGGTGCTTTTTACTCCCTCTTCGAAGTCACTGATGAAGATGTTGAACAGTGCAGGCCCGAGGACCGAGCCCTGGGGGACCCCACTGCCCACATCCCTCCAGGTCGAAAATGACCTATCCACCACCACTCTCTGGGTGCGGCCCTCCAGCCAGTTGGCGACCCATTTGACTGTGTAGGTGTCGACACCACAGTCCCCCAGGTTTTTAAGGAGAACGGGGTAAGAGAGAGTGTTGAAGGCCTTTTCTTCATTAGAAATGGGGCACTACTGGCAACACTGCGCATGTCATACAACAACCATGGCTGTTGCTTGTGCCTGCTCAGCAAACTGAAGATGATGAGTCTTGTGTTAACCTTCTCATAGCCATAGCTATTGGGTGAGCACTGTAGCTGTGCCCAAAGCATTAAATGAGTTGTTGGTAGTATCTTGATGTGGTTTGTGATGTCAAAATAGCACTTTGTTTCCAGGAATTTTATATAAAGCACTACTTACAGTAAAAAAAGTAATAGATTTTCTACTACCTTTTGCAAGGATCTGGGGCCTACCACTGTGACACAGAGTAAGCCCTTCTGGAAATGCAAAATGTCAAAAGTGTGTCATTACAGGAGGCAATCTGCCACACTAGGAAATTTCTGATGACACTTCCCAGACACACTGAGCATCTTTAATTGTGCTCCAGGGGTGGGTGCTTTAATTAGAGTGACTCTTAGGAGCTGCTCTAATTAAAGCACCCACAGTGTCTCATGTATTCAGCATTCTGCGCTTCAAAATGGCGGTGGGGGCACTTTAACTAAAGCTTGTTCAATAAGCTTTAGTTAAAGTGCCCCCACTGCCATTTTGAATCACAAGGACACTGACTACATGAGATGCCCTGGCTGATGGAGTGTGCCAATTAGCACACTCCAGCAGCCTTGATTAATCAAGTCTGCTCTGATGCACTGTAATAATAGCACATCAGAGCAAGTGTCTACTGGCACCCATTATGTTTCACACAGGACTTTACTTCACACAGTTGGACATGATTCTGGAATAATCTTTCCTCATACATCCTACCTTCCAAAAACAAGGTGTGTTGTTTTATTTGGGGACGTGTGTAAGAAAACACAGTAATGTAAATCACTAATAAAGGTAATAGGTCAGTATTTATTTCAACTGCAGGGGGAAACAACTTTTACTGGTGTGCTGGTTCAAGAGACCTGACAAACACAGAGAAACAAAGCTATATAAAAGAGAGAGAGCTCTGACCTAGGAGGCTGTCACTTACCCAGCATTTTAATAAGTGAAGCTTGAGATTATATCTGCTAGGGGCATATGTGGAAGATGGATAATTACTGGGTAATGCAGACACACATTTAAGTGATTTATTGTTTTATAATCCATTTTTCTGTAATGCTTTTGGTCTAAATAAATAGAACTTTGCTTTCTGGAAGCTGGCAAGTCAGAGGTGGGGTTAACCTGGAACTGTGAAGAGGGGCATAGCTGTTTACATGTGGATAAGCAGTGAGAGACGGTTCATAGTGCATGGATCCAAGGTGTGTGGAGAGAACCAAGGAAATTGTATAGGGAAGATTAAGGAACCAGGGAAGTAATCTTTTAGGGAAGATTAAGGAGTTGGGAGTGAGGAAAGAATATGTGTATGCATTTCCAAGCAGAGAGTAATAAGAGTATTAGTACTGTGTCTACTTGAGAGAGACGGAGAAAGTAAACTGGGCAATGTGTTGTGGAGAACGTATGCGTATGTATATGGAGGGGGGAGAGCACCCTTCATATCTGCTGTCATTTATGCTTCTGACAGGGGAAGAGTCAGAGCTTTTGTAAGAAAATGGAGAAGAGAAGGAGGTACCTGGAGATGAACCAACCCATTCCAAACTGGAATGAATAGGACAAGTGGAAACCTTCATCACAATGCTTGTATTACTTGTTAGATCATAGATTTCATAGACATTCGGGCTGGAAGAGACCTTGGAAGACAGAGTCCAGCCCCCTGCCCCAGGGGCAGGAAGTCAGCAGGGGTCATAGAATCCCAGCAAGATAAACATCCAAATGTCTCTTGAAGGCGTTCAAAGTGGGTGCTTGAATCATCTCTGGTGGCAGGCTGTTCCAGGCCAAGAGGGCTTGGACAGTAAAGAAGTGCTTCCTTATGTCCAGCCTGAAATGGTCATGGAGGAATTTGTGACCATTCGACCTTGCCATCCCTTGGGGCGCTCTGGTGAGCAGACGTTCCCCTAGATCCTGGTGAGCACCCCTTATAAACTTATAGGCAGCCATTAGATCACCCCTGAGCCTGCGCTTTTCCAGGCTAAAGAGTCCCATAGCCCTCAGCCTGTCATTGTAAGGTCTGCTTTCCTGACCTCTGATCATGTGCGTGGCTCTCCTCTGGACTTGCTACTCTTTCTTTCGATACCCTTATTTCTCTTGCATTGGAAATTCCATCTCTCTTTCTAATTGGAAGATTTTTTTCTTTTCTCTCTCACTCTCTTTTTTTGCTTTTTAAATAGAACACTATTTTTTTGCTTTTTTCAGAACACTAAGGCTGGAAACAGATGCTGCCTCTGTGCCATCCTAACAATTTTTATGGTGGCACAAAGCAAAAGCAAAGAGACGCCCATGCTTTTTGTCACACCACAATGCCTTTGTTTGTGGCCGTGGCAAAAAGATAGTAACAATTTGTGCTGCTTGCTTTATGACATGCTTACACCCTCTAGACACCCCAGACAGGAGGAGCTCCCTGGGTTTGAGAAGCCAAGTCCTGTGTGCCCCAGGAAGTCCCAAACAGGATCAGGACCCTCAAGCCACAGAAGCACCTGCCTGTCTTTCAACTCTTACAGAAATGCTCCCCAGAAAACTCCAAGGATGTGTCTCTGTAGACAGGCAACTTTCCCAACTTACACAGACATGTCCCAGAGATTCCTGGGTGTGTATCTCTATAAGCAGGGAACCCTGGCTTTCCCAGCTTACAGAGACATCCCTATAGGCAGGGAGCATGTTGTCATCGTGCCACAAGATCAACAGGTGGGACAATATGCTATGTGTGTTTCACCCAATGACACATCCTGGTACAGATGATCCATTTCATTTGGCAATGTCTATTTATACCCTTAATGCTCTCCTGTCCTATTTCATTACCAATAATGGCAAGTGCAACTTTTGTTTTGAGGTTCTTAAATACAAAACTCTGCATCCTTGTTACTACTTTCTCATAACCCGACCACATGGTTCTTCCTGAGCCTACCTCCCCATTCACCACTCCCAGTGTCCTAATGGATTTCCCACATTGCCACAATTGACCTCCTAATGGGCCCCCATATAGGCTGATGTTTCCATCACGAAGTTTTCATTTGTGTTTGGGATGGCTGTTGTATTCAAACCTCATATGCTCTAGAGACTCTTGGCTGAGAGGCATTTTGGAACACAGGGGAAGCCCTGGAGCTCATGAGATTTGAAGGCAGCAGCCAGCCAAGGACAAGCTGCTGTAGCTGAGACCCTGAGACAGATTTCACAGGATATCAAGAAATGGAGGCCAATTAAGGGTCAAGAAAAGGGAGAAACAATACTTATTTAAACCTAAAAATATGTTCAAGTTCAGCTCAAATCAAGATTGAAGCCAATTTTGATGCTCTCTGGACTGATTTGTTTCTCTCAATTCTTTTTCATTTTATGAAGTGCATTTTTCCCTTTTTTTCCAGGGTTGGAGTAAGTTCTTTTCCTGGTGCTGGCACATAAAATTGGCCAAACTTTAATTTACAAACTGTGCTGGAGAGGTGAGGGTATAACAGAGTCACTCCCTCCCCAACACACATGCCCTCACTATCCCCGCTGGAGATGCGCCAGGATCTTTTTTTATATGCAAGTGTACTTTTTTGCCTAAAATTCTGGCAGGTTTCTACATTTCTGAACAGTTAAAAAAGCAGAAAATAATAGTAAATTAAACATAAAGGGGCACATTTCAATGATAATACACACTACCATCATGGTAAGTTTTGCATTTTATAAATTGATTTTTTTTTTTAATTTCATGGGTTCAGATGTTCCATGCACTTCGGTTTAATCTTATGTTGTTTATTTGTTTCCACAGAAAGCTGGTTTTGTTTAGTGGTTTGAGGATACAGATAACTCTCTGCTGTACAAAACGAAGGGAATCGTTTTCCCACAGTTTTTTTTTAAAACATCTTGCTGAAAATAATGATGCACCACACTCCTCAGAAACTTTGGCACAGTTTACTTGTGACAGCAGTTGGGAGAACCTTTAAGAACTGCATTTATCTATCATAAACCTAGGCATGTAAATGTGTAAGGGCGAAGGAATGTGCAGTGACATGTAAAAGCAGTAAATGCTGAGTTTCAGAAAATGTGAACATACCAGGGATATTTAATTCCATATATCATTCCTATAAATGCCAGAGATAAAAGCAGTGATTCTCAACCAGAGTGCTAGAGCACCCTGGGGTGCTGACAAATCTTTTGAAGGGTGCCACAAGGCATGAGAAGATAAGTAGACAAGTGCAGCCTCAGGCTTGTACCTGCCTGATCAATCCCTCACACGCACTGCCTGGCAAGGAGGCAAACTCTATAATATATAAATTATAATATATAAATTAGTTTTTGAAATTGGGTACCATTCAATTCACAAAAGTTACGGAGGTGTGCCTTCAGATCAGTGAAGGGTGCCTTGAGTCCAAAAGGGCTGAGAAGCACAGCCCTAATGTATACCAAAAATATAAATTATGGGCACCTACCCTGAAGCACACAATGCAAGTCACACTCTATTTTATGGGATACACAGTTCATGCAATAGGCAGTTCTGCTGACATGTAATGATAGACCAACATACACTGTACCAAGGTGGTCAGTTTCCTAAACTAAACTAGCATTGGCATGATTTTAACTATGTTTATCTTGATGGCTGCCTGACTTGCAGATGCTTCCTAGCATTTTTATTTCTCTAGGTGAAAAAGCGTTATAAACAATGTATATGAACTCTGTATTAAAATGAAATCTAAAACTTCACTCAAGACACAATTAAGGGCTATATGCATAATACGTGTCTGGAAGTGAACTTAAAAAGGAAAACTCATGCACGATTTGTCAGAAGTCTCAACAACACTGCCAATGTTACACGAATGTAGTAGAAAGACAAAATGTCTTCTATAATGTTAATAACTTTGTTTATTAAATATAAAGGAATTTTAAACATCCAGGCTAAGTACACACAGTCAAAAAGCCTGAGGCTGAATCGATTCAATCTTTGCAGGTTTCTCTAATTTGCGTAGATTGAGCCAATTGGACCATGCTGAGGGGTGGAAGGGGGAAATTCCCCCTCTGCACTGGAGGCAGGACTCGGGGAACCCTGCCCAAGGCAGGGAACCCCCCCAGAGGCAGGGGATTTTGAATTGGCCCAGGCTGGAGAAACTGCTTCCCACCTTCCTGCATGTGCATCAGTGCCTTGTGTGGGCCTGGGGAGAAATCCTCCCACAACAGGGATCAAGGCTGTGGATGGGAAAGGGGGCTCTGTTTCCCCACCAATCCCACGTGCTGACAGACACAGACAAGACCAGGGCTGCAGAACAGAGGCTTTGCTGCCTCAGCTCTAAGCACCATGCTCTGCTGGAGCAGATAACAAAGCTAGCTCACCCACCCTGGGGGAGTGGGGAGGGGTGGAGAGGTTGCAGGGGAGGTGCAAATCATCCTGGGATGCTGGGGAACTGAGTTAACTTTAGTCAGGAGGGGATCTAGGACAGAAGTTTGATAGACTGATTTAACTTAAATCCTTTAAGTTTGATACTATATTCATCCAGGTCTATCTTAAACTTATTTCAGTCATTTTGAAACAGGATTATGTGCACTGAACTTCTGTTCTGTTACAGGTTTAAACTGGTTTCCGATCGCTTAAACCAGTTTATGTATAATGTCTGTCCCTAGTCCCGAAGACAGAATCACCAGCATGCTCAGGGTTTACTTTACAATAATTACATTTTGGACCACATTTAAAAATTAATGGCATCTGTTTAAAAGAAAAAAAATCATGCAGGTCTTCATATACAGGATGTCTACATACAAAAGAAAGAAGGCAATGGATGGGAGAGATACCCACACAAATAGTCTTGTGTCTCCCAAGAATTAAACTGGAAGCTAAAAATAGTCTTTATAACCTGAAACCTTACACAAGACAGAAACAATTGAGAAAATTAAGATTTTTTGGAATATATAGCTGCATTGTATTATGGAGCTTCTATGGAGGGAAATGCTGGGAAGGAAAGAGGTAAGAAATGACTAGAAAAGAGGTTTAAGAGCAAGAGGACAAGAATAAATATTTTAAAAGAAAATTATATCAGAGTGAGGGCATGGAGATGCAAATCAATGGAAAGGGGGTAGATGTTTTTCACACATCACCAATACCTGCAGTAGAGGCTTGTGGGCATCCTTTTAATCCAGGGGAGATGACAATTAATGCACAGCATCTTAGCTCTCACAAGCAGTAACGCTACTACACATTTAGATTTTCATCTACCATGGAGTAAGAGCATGCATATGGGCAATAACCTCAAACCAGCCAACCTGCTGGAAGCTCCCATTCACTAGTTTTACCTCACAGTAACTACAGTGCACATGCCCAGAAAGAAGAAGGAATTAAGAAATAACAACAAAAGAGAGGAAAAAATCCTAATGTGAAAACCAGCTAGAGGACAAAGAAGAAACAAGAAAGAGCAACTCTAAAGAGAAAGAAGTGCCCTGTATAGAAGGAAAAGAAGAGTGGGAGAAGAGATTCTTAGGAAATAAATGGGTTATAACATTATTATATTGAGAAAACAACCTGAAGAAAAAATACAGAAACAAAAAGTACAATGAAAAAATACCAACTGACTGATAATACAGGATAAGAACAAGGCTGACATACTTATAGTTCTTATATTAAGACTTAGTTTTAAACCTTCCGTATTTATTTATTTATAGCATCAATCTTTTATTCTAAAAATTTTATACTAAAAATCATGGACTAAATATAGACACTGGATTTATGACACATTATAATCTGCTTGACATCTGACTCCTCAGGTACTTCTCCACTATTCATCCCCCTTCTCTCTCCCCCCCCCCAAGCCTGTCTCTCACCCATTGACTCCTCAATCTACATTTTCACTGACTACCTGTCTTGTATGCAGACCAGCCCAGCCTCTGGCTGCTTTACTTTTCATTCCATCCAGGAAGAGCACACATCAACTGCAGAAACTTCCTTAACCTGACAAAGGGTTTTTGAACCCGAAAGCTTGCTTAATAATTGTTTTCCAACTATTTAAGTTGGTCTAATAACAGATATCAGATTCACACAAAGAACCTTGTCATCAGATTCCAATGCACTTCACAGCGCTAACTAAGCAAGCAGCATTTCAAACTCTCATTCAATCCTTCTACTCCAGCTCAGCAGTTTGCTTCATATCATATGAAAAACAGAGGGCTTCACAGTGCGACTACAAGTTTACTATGGCTGGACTTTGATGAGCCAAGAGAGGTTGCAAGTTCCAAAGTCATAAAGCCTACTTGAACAGAGAAGAGTGCAGATGGAGCACGAAGGATGACAAACCGTGACAACATTATGGCAAGAACTGATTCCTTGAGTCAAGATATTACCAAACTCTTTAGGGCTCTAATAGGTTACACATTAAACTCTACACAAGTATTAGTAGCATACAATTCAGAACAGTGTTAAATCTCCTTTCTGTGTGACACTGATTAAATATCTTCTCCATACATTCATATGTCTTTCCATTGAATTATATGTCAGTGGGTACCAAAGGAAGGTGCAAAAGTCTGGCAGTTTGTTTTCATGAATCTTTGTGTATTTAGGGACAATTTTTAAATGGCCTTTTTTTGCCTATATATTATGGAGGACACTATTAATTATAGCACAAAGGAGAACGTTCAGTTTTTACCTATCTGACTTCTTCAAAAGTGTGGACAGATTTAAGCAGTTGGGATGGCCTGTATTTTCCTTTGTAATGGTAGATAGGAGCAATAAATGTGTTTTCACAGCTGTGGGAACCAAAATTATATTTGGGCCCTGGAAAGCAGAATTTGGAGGGACAGAGTTTTTTATCTTGGGGCCAGGCACAGCCTTGCTCTTAGGTTAAGTACAGACAGTCAAAAAGCCCAAGGGGGAATTCATTCAATTTGTGTGGGTTTCTCTAAGCCAGGGGTGGGAAAAATATGGCCCAGGGGCCAGATGTGGCCTGCCAGGCAACTCAATCTGGCCCATGGGGCCCCTCCATAAGCCCTCATCCTAGGCTGTTCCTCTACAAGCAGCATGCCTCTTCAGAAGGCTCTGGTTGCACCCTCCACTGGGCTGGGGCCAGGGATTCCCACTGGGGAAACAGGTGGGAATGTGGGGAACCATGCACCATAGGCCCAGGTGGGGCTGCCACCACATGAGACCAGGGACTGAGGTGGGAGCCTGGGAGCTACATGCTCTGGGACCTGGCTGGCTCTGCACACTACCACCACGTGCAGCTGGGGATTCAGGTGGGAGCACTACTGGGCCAGGTGGAGCTGGCCCTGCACACTGCTGACATGTGCAGCGAGGGACCTGGGCACGAGCTGCACGTTATGGGGCTGGTCCCACATGCTGCTGCCATCTGCAGCCAGGGACTAAGGTGGAAGCACAGGAGCTGTTTGCTATGGGGCTGGGCAGGGCTGGCCCTGCTCACTGCCACCACATACAGCTCCAGGGACTCACATGGACCCCTCCACACACACCCACACAGCATGGGGGAATCCAAAGCTGGGCAGGGGAGGGAACCGAGGTGTGAGCTCTGTTAGACCACAGACCCTCTGCACACCCTCATCTCCCTACTGGACCAGGCAGAGGAGGGTGTAGGGAGCCAACACAGACAATTCCTTCAGGGTCTACACAGTTCAGGCTGGGTCAGCACACAGCCCAGAGTTGGCAAGGGGCACAAGGGTAGCCAAAATGGACGTTTCTCTCAGGGTCCACATAGCTCCAACTGGGCCAGCACAAAGTCTGGAGCTGGCGGTGGGAGCGTGAAGGGAGCCAAGATGGACACCTCCCTCAGGAGGCACAGCCCCAGCTCAGCCAGCAGGCAGCCCAGAGCTGGCAGGGGGAGTCAACAGGGACCCTCACGGAAGATGCTGTGTTGGCCTCCCCCCCTGGCTCTGGGCTACATGCTGGTTGAGCTGGGGCTGTGCAGATCCTGAGCGAAGGCATTCTGTCTGTTCCCCCCCTCCTTCCCCTCCCACCAGCATGCTGGCCAAACCAGGGCTGCGTAGACCCTGAGGGAAGCATCTATGTTGGTTCCCTATGCCTGGTCCCCACCATCCTGCCTGTGCTGGGCTGCATGCTGCTCAGAGCTGGGAGGTGCAGCTTGGCAGAGGAGCTGTGCAGCTCTGTGACAGCCCAGGGGTGGTGCCAGCTAGGTCCTGGGCTGGAGTAGCAGAGCAGGAGCCACGTTCCACCAGGCTGCCCTGCAAGGGGGGAGGTTTCAGGTCACTGAAAAGCATCCTGGGATGCTGGGGGACTTCAAGGTAGCTTGAGTCAGGAGGGGATCTGGGACCATTTTAACCTAAATCAGTTAAGTCTGATACTACATTCATCCAGATTTATCTTAAAGCAGATTTGGTCATTTTGAAACCGGTTTATGTGTGCTGAACTTCTGTTCTGGTACACGTTTAAACCTGTTTGCAATCACTTATACCAGTTTATGTGTAATGTCTCTCCCTAGCATTATTGGTCTTGCATACCTTGGCACATGGCGCAAGGACTGAAAGAATGAGAGTCTGTAAAGGTCATGCACAAAGGAGAAGTATGACTTCATTTAATTTTTAATGTATTTACATTTTTAGAAAGAAATAAATTTGTTGCTTTGAATTAAAAACTTTAGAAACTGCAGTGATATAAGAAACTATATTCTTTTCTCTCATGCAGTTTCAGTTTTCATTCTGGATTTCCACCATCCAGTATTGTTAAATATGGTATTGTTAAATATGTTTATGCATTAATTTTCTGCTCTGTTTCCAGATCTACAGAAAGATGAAGCCAGAATCAGAAATGCTGTACTATTTTCCCACACCTCCTTATGCCAAGTCCTAAAGTATACAATTTAATTCTTTCACCAATTGTTGCAAATTGACCAAAATACTGAGTTTATTTTCTTAGCAGAATTTATCTTTGTTCATCAGGAAGAACCAAACATATGAGGCCTTCATCCTTGGCCTGCCTTAAAGCTCAGGGATGATCACAGCTTTGGCCACACTTCTGCTATGTCTTATCAAAATAACTTCTGCGTTCTTGTTCAATCACAGAGTTTCCCCAAGGACTAAACACTTCTACCACTGTTTGTGCTTAAGTAAACAGTAACAAGTGGCCTGTTGTAGTCTGCACTACCTTTGCTCTCCCTGTTCCAAAGCTGGGGTGGTAAAAATGATTAACTGTTTCTAAGCCCCAGTACTTAAGTCTCTCACTCACGTTTCCCCCTCTACTACCACCACCACCCAGACTGAAATTCAGGAAGCTAGATAGTTTTATTCACACAGGAGTGCAGTGCTCCCTATCAACTTGTCAGCATGAAAAGAATTACTAACAGCTTAAAGTATAAATCATTTATGAATCTTATAAACAAATACTTCTTTTGCTGTTTAATACAAACAATTGTTAGATTGCGCTTTCTTCATATTCATTTATAGCAAGCCTATGGCACTTGAATGAAGCTTTTAAAAATAATCATTCAACCCCAATAGAATTAGAGTAATGTTTTAACTGTAAAATTTAAAAAAATCATATCCAGGAGTATGAGGTATTTTTGTTTGACAGTCATCAAGGTTTTAAATGTAAATTGTAGGACCGTATAAGCAACACAAAAATTTTAATTTAAAAATGGTCTCAAGATATAATAATGTAAATATATAAATTAAATGTTACACGTTAGTGAATTTTAGTGCCAATCTCCAATCACAGAACTGTTTGAAAATAAAATGTTTGAAATCTGAGAACGCTCATCCACAGTCAGACCTATAGAAATATATATTGCTGTTTAAAGAATGTACCTTTGTTGCTGCTAGTTTGCGGCAGGAAGCACAAAGAGTGCAGCTACATTCACATACTGTGTTTCATGTGATTGTTACCATCTCTAGTGCTTCATTAAAAAAGTTCAGAATTTCACAACAGTTTAACAATTTGTATCAGTTAATTACTGACTACTTTATACATTTCTGATTAAAATTAAGAATATAAGATTGTTTTTTCAAAAGTACCCATCATGGGGAGCAGTGTTTGGTCAATCATAGAATAATAGAAAATAAGGGTTAGAGGGGACCTCAAGACCAACCTCCAGATCAAAACAGGGCCACCCCAACTAGATCTTCCCCAGGCTTTGTCTAGCTGGGTCTTAAAAGCCTCCAAGGATAGAGGTTCCACCACCTCTCTGGATAACCTGTTCCAGTGATTTACTACCCTTCTTGTGAGAAAGTTCATCCTAATATCTAATCTAAACAACTTTCCTTGCTGCAACTTGAGACAATTTCGCTTTGTTCTGTCATCTGCCAACACCACATAGAGGGGAAGCATCACCTCCCTCGATCTATTGGTCATGCATCTGCTAACACATGACAAGGTGCGACTGGCCTTGTTGATGGCCTCGTTACACTGCCAGCTTATGTTCATCTTGGAG
>NW_017728992.1:160583070-160597837 GCF_001723915.1 Gavialis gangeticus | reverse complement strand
GCCAACACTGAGAACAGCCTAATCTCCATCCTTTCTGGAGCCACCCTTCAGGTAGTTAAAGGCTGCTATTAAATACCCCTCAGTCTTCTCTTCTGCAGATTAAATAAGCCCTTTTCCCTCTGCCTCTTCTCAGAAGCCATGTGCCCTAGTCCCTTAACCTTTTTGTGTTACTTTTTGCTGGATTCTCTCTAATTTGTCCACATTCTTTCTGTAGGGAGGGGTCCAAAACTGGACAAAGTACTCTATATGGGCCCTCACCAGTGTTGAATAGAAGTGAATACTCATTTTCCTTGATCTGATGGCAGCACTCCTACTAATGCAATCCAGTATGCTGTTAGACTTCTTTGCAAAAAGGGCACACCGTTGGTTCATATCCAGCTTATTGTCCACTGTAACCCCCCAGGTCCTTTCCTGCAAACCTGCTACTTAGCCAGTCGATCCCAAGTCTGTACCAGTACATGGGATTGTTCCACCTCCGAAGGGCAGGACCCTGCCCTTGTCCTTATTGAACCTCATGATATTTATTTCTGTCCAATCTTCCAATTTGTGTAGGTCACTTTGAATCCTAGCCCTACCTCCAGCATATCTACTACTCCCCCACAGTTGGTGTCATCTGCAAACTTGCTGAAGGTGCACTCCATCTCATTTTCCAGGTCATTGCTGAAGATTTTGAACAAAATCAACCCTGATACCAACTCCTGGGACATTCCACTTGATACCAGCTGCCAACTAGACATCAAGCCATTGATTACTACCCTTTGAACCTGCTGATCCAGTCAGTTTTTTATCCACCTTACAGACCATTCATCCAACCCATACTCCCTTAGCTTGCTTGCAAGAATGTTGTGAGAAACTATATCAAAAGCCTTGCTAAAGTTAATATCACATTCATGTCCACTGCTCTCTTGACATCCACAGAGCCCATCATCTCAAAGGCAATCAGGTTGGTCAGGCATTAATTGCTCTTGGTGAATTCATTCTGTCCATTCCTAATCATCTTCTTCTCCTCCAAGTGCTTAGAAATGGATTCCTTGAGGACCTACTTCATGATTTTTCCAGGGACTGAGGTGAGGCCAACTGGTCTGTAGTTCCCTCAATCCTCCTTCCTTTTCTTAAAGATAAGCACTATATTTGTTTTTTTCCAGTCATTTAGGATCTTTCTGAATCGCCACAAGTTTTCAAAGATAGCAGCTCTGCAATCATATTGGTCGGCCAACTCCCTCAGCACTCTTGGGTGAATTGCATCCGGTCCTATGGACCTGTACACACACAACTTTTCTAAATGGTCCCTAACCTGTTCTTTTGCTACTGTTGGCTGCTCATCTTCTCCCCAAACTGTGCTGCCAGGTGCTGCAGTCTGGGACCTAACCTTGCCTATGAAGACTGAGGTGAAAAAGCACTAAATGCTGAGTGCTGTTTAAAATCTCACCCTGCATATCAGCTGAATGTCATATACAAGTGTGAAAATTTCTATCTTAAAGGGAGATGGGAGATGCAAGTTCAGTAAAAGAATTTTCCACATATCTAGAGAACTGAAATGGTAAAATACTGTTCAGGATACTTTGTACAGACCATTCAAGTGTGTATCTACAACAGAATTTTTCCTATTAGTTCTCCTGCAACTGGGTGTCAGCATTAAGACTCTCAATGTTCTCCTTAGGGAATCTAGACAGTAGGGAAAGGAAGGGAAAATACCTAGTCTCAAAAGGGCTGAGGAGCAGTAGCAGGGACAGAGATAGCCTGGGATAAAGATGTGGAGATTGTTCTGTCTGTCCTACCAGATGCCTTCAATTCATTTGTCCACTTCCATTATTCCCCCTGAGCCACAGTTTTCCCCTGTGCCTTAGTTCACACTAATTTTTCTCTAGCATCTGATGAAGTAAATGTCTACGAAAGCACGTCTTTCTGAACCAGTTAGTCTATAATGTACCAACCTGACTTATCTTATCTTTGTTTCTTAGTCACCCTAGACTCTGACAGCCCCTATTTCTATGAAATATGTTGCTGCCTATACCTTTCCCCTACACACACCTACTTCCTTACCAGTGCTCTGAAACATCCTGAAGGAGAAAGATAGCTGAGTAACTTCACACATGCAGCTACAGAGCACTGGACAGCTATGAACTTGTTTCACTCTTCATTTAAATTTAAAGGATTTTTTTTTTAAAGATGACATCCCAGAAAGTGACAGGCAAAGACTGAGTGCAATACTTGCAGTGATGCAATAAAGGCTTAGAAAGGCTAGGTTTGGTTCTAGTGGGCAGGCTACTTTAGTTCAATCCATGCTGACACAAATACACTCTTTCCACAGTTACTAAAATGACAATTTAGGGTATATAAATAAAAACCCATCCTTAAATGAAAGGACTAAACTCTTACACTAGCTTTAGCTTCCTGGAACTGCCTTGGTGTTAGAGGCTGACAGCTGTAGGCTGTTAGGCAACTGGGTAGAGCTGGCAGCTGTGCCTTATAAAGGGGAAGGCTTAAAAAGCCAAGATCCTGTCTACTGCATTGTTGATTTTTTAGTTTGCTTTTTGTATAGCATTGTAGCTACTCAGCTATGTCTCCCAGTGTAACTATACTTCTGTACTGCATCTACCCTGGGTTTAGCACTGGTGCAATTATAATGGTACCATTAATACTTGGATAAAGAGACACTGTGTAGGCAAGGCTTAAGGCTTTCAATGGGATCAGAGTAATCCTAAATATAAGTGTATAGCTCCATCCCAAGTGAAGGGGTGGCAATCAGATTCTGAACAAAGGACCAAATGCCCTATTTTATCCTCAGTTCCAAGAGGGCTATGGTTACATGGTCCATCTACACACATGGGATTTTTATATGATTGTTGTAGTTACACACCCATGAGAAAAAGGGAGCCCTAAGATGAAATGCTTCTAGGAGGAAAGCATCCCAGTCTCACAGAACGGGGTGGGACATGGCTTGTTTCTGCATTAAGAGGGTTGAAGACTATCCCAAAGTTTAGGAGACCACCCCTGGTACTATGACAGCACCCTACAAAGGTTGCACCCCTGGTACTATGACAGCAACTTCCACGCCAGCTGGCAAGCGGTGGCAAGGCAGAGACCCCACTCCCAGTGCTGATGAGGGCGCAGCAGCGCTGGGAGAGGGCACTATGCCCTGCTGATGCCCGGAGCAAGCCACGCCTGCATCATGCCCCACCCATGCCAGCTGGGCAAGCAGCAGCAGGGCATAGCCCCTGTGGTTTTTCCTGGCACAGCTGGAGGAGCTGCGGGAGAAGCCCCTACAGCTGCCCGGCTCCATCCCCTGCCCAGCACCAGCCTTCTGGAACTTAAAAAGAAAAAGAAAAGAAAAGAAAAAGCCCTGCATTTACTGGCTGCAGTGATTGGGGCCTCTGAGAGCTCATGGCAAAGTCCCCCCTGCACAGTGCAGGACAGTGGAGGACAGCAGGTATTACCCACGCCCCTGCTTGGCACCCATGCATAAACTGCCCAATGACATGGGTGCTGTGCAGCTTGGCAGGGTCCCGTGTGCTGTCTGGGAGCTGGGGCAGCGCCATGTGTCAGCTGGAGTCCAGCACAGCTCAACCCAGCAGCCTCAGCTCCCAGGCAGCGCGCAGAACCCTATTGAGCCATGCTGCACCTGCGCCATGGGGCAGCCCTGACTCACGCTGCACAGGCTGGCTCTGCCATGAGCATCCAGAGGCCCCAATTGCTGCTGCTGCTGTTTTTTTTTTGTTTGTTTGTTTTTTTTAAAGCGCTGGGACCAGGCAGGGGATGGGGCTGGGCAGGGCAGCCATGGGGGCTTCTCCCATGGCTCCCTCCAACCCAGGGAGAGGCAGGCACAGCCAGAGGAGCTGCAGGAAAACCTGCAGCTGCCTGGCTGTGCCTGCCTCAGCCCAACTGATCCAAGTCACCGAATCTTTCTGAATCAGTGCCAAATCGTCTAAGGCCGATTCAGCTGAATCAATTCGGGACAGTGATCCGAATCTCCAAATTGATTCACTATCTCCAAACCTGAATCAAATACTTCCCTATTTGCACAGGCCTACAATCAACCAAATCAAAACAATTTAAAAGCAGCTAAAACCTGGGGCCTTAGATGTGATTGCTTCCAATTAAATGAGCAAAGGATTTATAAATATTTTGTTGCATCAAGATCCCAGGCAGCACGCAGCACCCTCCTGAGCCATGTCAAATGATAAAACAGCCTTCACAGTAGTTCAGTTCACTTCAGCCAGTACCTTCGCACAGAAGAAATTTAGATTAGAAGGGATGACCATGCTTTCTTACCGCTGCAAGAAAGGGTCTAGGCTACAACTGGCCTCTCTAAGAAACAAGTTCTGACTCCTTTCCAAAATGCAGTTTTCCCAAATTTTACTGTCTTCTTTCCTGTTCATGTCTTTGTTCCTTTTTCATGTTGGTCATCATGCCCACCTCAAAATCACAGAACTGGCACACATCCACTGGTTCGGGTACTGAATGAGGACTTCAGTATCCAGTGTTCTAATCTTGATGCTGCCAATGACATGCCATGAAGCCTTAGCAAAATAATTTAGCTCAACTGTTATTTTGCCAGCTCTTATACTTTGACTGTCTGCCTCTTTAGACTTTAGACTCTCCAAAGCATGAATAAGATTTTGCAATGCATATATACAAAAGATTACCCCAGTGGTGCAATTCCTATGTAAAGTGTTTTGAGTTCCTTAGCTGTAAAGTACCTGCAGCACCCTGCAGGTAAGTCTGTGGAAGGGAAAGGGCATGGGGGAAAGAAGGAGCATGGAAGGGGGCAGATTGGGGCTCCACAATGAGGGAGTGAGTGAGGCAGGAGCTGGGGGTGCTGCCCAGCTTGGGCAGTGAATGGGACCCAGTGGTAGGGAGCAGGATGGAGCCATGGGTGACTAGTCCAGGGGGTGTGGAGGGATGGGAAGGGGAGGCAGCTCCCTGGTGCTGAGTGCAACAGCTGGGGGAGGCATAGGGGGCATGTGCCTCCCCAGATTTGTGCACAGGGTGGAGGCAGGCTGCCCACTGTGGGTTGGCGCTCTCTGCCCTGCTGCCTTTGGCCTGGGAGCTGCATGCTGGTCTGCTACCCATCCAGAAGCAGTGGTGATGGTGAGTTGTGCTTCCTGCTGCCAGGTCAGCAGGGGACACGCAGACAGTACAGAGCTCCTGGGGCAAAGGCAGCAGGGTGGAGAGACCTGAGCCCATAGTGAGCATCCTGCATCCACTCCTGCCCACATTTGGCTCTGCTCCTAAAAGTGTCCCTGTGCTCAATAACTGTGGTGGCAGTGTTTGAACTAAAGCTCATTTGACGAGCCTTAGTTCAAGCATCCCACCACCATTTTTAAGTGCAAGGACACTGATCCCCTGGATGAACTTCCCATGGCTCTGTCCTGCTCCTCTCTTTTACCCCGGGGTCCCATTCACTGCCCTGGCTGGGCAGAGCCCCTAGACCCAGCCCCTGCCCCACTCCTTCCTTCACTGTAGGGGCCTTGATCTGCACTCCCCACACTCCTTCCCTCTCCTCACTCCCCTTCCCCTCCACAGACTTATCTGCAGGAAGCTGCTCTCCACACTGCCTAGCTGTGCTCCTGTAAATCGGTTATCAGATCAGTATCGGCCTATATGCCTAGTGAATAATCGGCTATCTTTATTAGTGCACCTGTAACCATGGACATTTTTAAGGAGAGGTGCACTGATCTATCGGTCCGATATTGGATCAGTACTGATATAAAGAAAATTAGCTGCATCAGAAATTGACTTGATGCGGCTGATAATTTCCCAGATAAATGCCTGGACATGAGCATCAGCCACAGCACAGCACGCAGGCAGCAATGAGCACAACCTCGCAGTATGGAGAGCTGTGTGCAGCTGGTAAGTCCATTGTGGTGGAAGGGGAGTGGGGAGGGAGGAAGTGTGTGGGGGGAGGGAAGTGGTGTGAGGGGGACAGGGGCAGGTGCTACCCAACCAGGGTGGGATGGGGCTCAGGACGGAGCCACGGCTCATGAGGGGGCAGCTTCCACTGCTGCATGCACCTAGGGATAGCATGGGGGGGAGCATGTGTCCCTGGATCTGCACTGGATGGGGTTGGCAGGCAGCCAGGCTCTTCTTGGCAGGAGGCTATGGGGGAGCTGCAGCCACTCCAAATTTCACTGCTGCTGTGCGCCTGGTGCAGCCCCAGCTCTTCCCGATGCCTGGGGGGAGGCAGGGCGTTGAACTGGGGCTGCACCAGGAGAGTGACAGCAGCACTGGGAGTGGGGTTATGGAGAAATCTGGGGTGACTGCAGCCCCCTCCATAGCCACCCTCTCTGAGTCCACGCCCCACTGAGAAGAGTCTGGTGCAGCCCTGGCTCCAGCCTGCAGATGCAGCTTGCCCGCCCCACCCCATGCAGATCTGGGGGCACATGCCCCTCTACCCTCTGGTGTTGTGTGCAGGACTGGGAGCTGCCACCCCTCCCCTGCACCTCCCTGATGAGCTGCAGCTCCATCCCGTGCCCTGCCCTGGCTGGGCAGCACCTGCCCCAGCCCCTCCCTCACCACGGTGGATGTTGATCTGTTCCCCTTCCCTCCCAGCACAACAGACTTACCAGCTACATGCAGCTCTCCATGCTGCATTGGAAATCAGATTGGTATCAGCCGATATACCTCCTTAAAAATCGGCTATCAGTACCAGTCTCCAAAATCTCTATTGGTGCACCCCTATTTTTAAGTATTCTATTATGACATGCTATCAGTCATATAGGTTTAAATCTGAGTTTCTATGTAATATGATCCCATTCTGGCACAAACACCTAACTTTACTTTAACATACTTTAAATATTACTTTTGCTTTTCTCGTAAGTCATAAATTACATACAGTTCTCCACTACTACATATCTTCCAGTTGTCTTAGAACTAGAATTCAAAGGCATACAAAAACAAATGTTTTATATAGAACAATATATGATTTTATGAAAACACAGATACACTGAAATTATTATGCTGCATGATAATCCAATGCACATTTGTATTACGAAAGCTAGTAAATCTGTGTGAAGTTTCAGCGATGCTTTAAATCAAACACTGGGCAACTATATTGACTCTTACTGCTGAACACACAGCTAGCTGGCTGATCTGATGTTCTTAGCTTCAGAGAGGAAAACTGTTGGCAGCATTTTCTAATATTATCCTCTGTTGGGTAATTCACAAAACCTGGTTTAGGTTCAGGTCAAGACAAATTTTGCTTGGCTGGGATTTAACATTTTCTTGAAAACAAGAGAAGAAATGAAAGGCAAAATAAACGGTGAAAAACAATTTAAGGAAAAAGAAGATGGAGATTTAACTTGGTTCAATATTACCACAACCATCTTGGCCACTAATGAATTAAAAAAAAATACTGAATCGGTTTCAGGTAGTGCTTGGATACAAAATATACACTAAAAATGGCACTCTCCATAAGAGGAAGAAAAGCACACTGCTATTTATGGAAGTGGTGGTTACTGGCTTTAATAAACAAGGGCTTTAATGTCAGTAGGTATTAAAATGTTGGTTTGGTGACCACACCATTTTGCCGCAGTTGTTTATCTTCAATTTTGTACCCATGACTGGATCTTGCATGAGAGATAATAAACATACATATTAATAAAGCAAACCCAAGGAAAGTCCTGCTGTGGAACTGACATAAAAAAATGAATGGCAGCTCAGGCAAACTTTTTTTTTATGACAATCATCTTTTTAATTTTATGTGAAAGTCAGTCATTCAGATCCCTCTCTCTCACTTTTTGTAGACACTGCCTTGAAATTCATGTACTTTACCTGAATAGGGTTTAAAGCATGTTCAGGCAATTATTTTGGCTGGAGGGCCACTTAAGGAGTTTCAGTGAGTTCTTGAGGGACGGGGGTGGAGCGGGGCGGGGGGAGGAGGAGGAGATGCCAACTGATCCTATCCAACCCACTGGCTGCTGTTGGGAACCTGAGGAGGGAGGGCTGTGCCTTGAGCTGCTCTGTTTTGCCGCAGCTGGAGCTGGGCTGGGCTGCACAGTATGCAGACTCTTCTGTTCTCCCACATCCATTCCTGCCCTGTCACCACCTGACTTCCTATTGATGCTGTGCAGTCCTGGCACCATGGCCACCAGCAACCTGGCCTTCATGGTACAGGGTGTGATACAGTGCATCGAGTAGCTGTCCCGCCCACCTGCCTGCCATGATGAGGTCCTGCTGCCATGCCACACTAACAAAGCTGGCAGTTGCTGCCTCAGGCCGAGCCCCACCCATGGCAGCATAGACTCACCTCCTAGTGGTGCTGCAGCAGCAGTAGCTCAGTGCAGCAGGTGGGACAGCTACTCAGCATGCTACATGGCACCCTATCCCATGTGGGTCTGGCTGCCAGTGGCCGTGGTGCCAGAACTACATAGACGCAGCACCAACAGGAAGCTGGGTGGCAGGGGGCAATAGATACAGGGGTGTGTGGAGGGTAGAGGAGTCTGTGTACTTTGTGGCCCTGCCGGGCCAAGGACACAGCCCTCTCTCTTCAGGCTCTTGATGGTCGCTGGAGTGCCGGATAGGGTCAACTGGTGGGCCAAATTTGGCCTGCAGGCCATATTTTGCCCAACCCTTGTATAAAGCAACATTGGTTACAACTTTGCTTAATTCCAGAATGAAAACTGCTAGTTGGACAACACTGTTCCTGTAATCTACTATTCCATATTTGTGTCTCAGGCTTTGGACAAGAAGCAGTTGCTTCAGAACTGGTTTAGCCACATGCTCATATCTATCTAAGAAACAGGCACTCCATAAAACTTGGCAAGGTACTGATACCTATCCCATCCTCATGTGCTTATTAGCTATCCCCTTATTCATCTGTACAGCCATGACCTGAACTTACAGCAAAATCAGGACAACTGATTAATTGAAGCAACCAACCTTGACAGCCATAGTCCTGCAAAATTACAAGCATCAAGTTTGTTGTCCAGTTTGCACAACCACAAGTCATACTATATCAGCCAAATAATAACTACTTCATAGGTACTGCATCCATAGAGGATGCACAGATGTAGGTAGAGAACCACCTTTGATTCAGCAGCATGGCAGAGAAGGAAGATTCCTTTCCCAGCTTAACTATGTTTATCTATATAACCTTGTGCAACCCATATGGGCTATGATCAGGTACACACTGGGCATGTCTACATGTGCAATAAATTCAAAGTCGGCTTACTACACAGTAAAAATACTGTGCAGCAAGCCTACTGGGGAGCATATCTGTATGTTCTCCCTCTTGGGAGCAGATTTGCCTCCACTCTGCTGCTCTGCCCCCCTGGTGGGGGCTAGAAGATTGGTTCCTGCCCCTGGGAACTGCCTGCTGCTGGGGCAGGCTCTAGTGGTGGAGCCTGGGCCAGGACAATATCCCCCTGCCCCGGCAGCAGGCAGCTCCCAACCCCAGCTCTGTGACTGAGCCCAGGGGGTTGGGAAAGAGCTGTGGGTTAGGGGCAGATCCCAGCCCCCTGCCCTGATTTGCTGGTGGGGCAGCTAGCAGTGAGCCCTAGGCTGGGCAGGGATTCTGCATTCAGCCAGGGGAAACTGGAAGCTGTCCCACCAGTGGGGCAGCTAGCAGTGAGCCCTCAGCTGGGCAGAGATTCCCTGCCCAGCTAGAGGCTCGCTGCTAACGGCCCCACTGGTGGATCAGTGCAGGGGGTGGGACCTGCCCCTCTTCCAAGCCCCATGCCTTGGTCAGCCAACTGGGTCATGGGCCTGGGAAAGAGCTGCGGGGCTGGGACTTCCCCCAGACTGGGACAGGGAAGTCTGTATGTGTAATATGGAGCTGGCTGGGACCTCCCCCAGGCTGGGCAGGGAACTCTCCACATGCAGGGAGTTCCTGGCTCTATGATTGAAGCAAGGGCTGGGAAATTGATCCCTGCCCCCGAGAGCTGCCTGCTGCTGGGGTGGGCTCCAATGGTGAAGCCCAGGCTGGGACAATGTCCCCCTGCCCCAGCAGCAAAGAGCTCCTGGTCCTGGCTCTGCAGTAACTACTTCACAGTTAATTTGCCACCTGCATTTGCAAACAGCAAGTTAACCATGGAGTAGACCAATTGACTGCACAGTAAGTGTCTGCACATGTAGATGGTGATGCTTACTGCACAGTAAATTGGTCTACTGCGCAGTAAAGCATCTCATGTAGACACACCCACTGAAGACATATTCCCAGCCCAATTTATCCTAACCACTTGTGAAATACTGGGGCAAAAGGAGGCACAAACATAAACCATTCATCACTACCATTCAAATAATAATTTAACAAAACCACTTGCATGTTATTTTCTTGCACTTTATAAAAGAATCAGCATTTAGCCAATTCTAACCAAGGTGAGCCAGATATACAACAATCATTTTCTTTTTCTCCACTTATTTCCCAAATTTTAGAGTACTGCATCATTACATGGTTATAACTCTACATAGGAAAGGTGTTACTTTTTTTAGCCTTGTGATTTTTAATTAGCTACTTGCCATACTTCATAGATTTCCTTTACTTGATATTATTTTTCAGAAAAACTCACCTCTGTTGTGGTCCCGAGGTCAGCAGATGGGCTATATGTGCTGATATCTGGTGGAGCGGTACCAACGCTACTTTTAACTGGAGAACTAGGAGGAGCAGGCCCTGCCACAGACTCCACATAAATGGATGACTGATACAGAATACCTCTCTTCTGCATCTTAGTCCAGACTTTACCCATGATATCTGCCAATTCATATAGCAGCTGAACCTAGAAGGAAAAAAAAAATTAAAAATGGAGTTCTTCATAATTAGGTGTAGAAAAATCACCACAGTCAAACTCCTCTGCTGAGATTTAAACTACAAAACAGAACTTGAGATTTCACAATGCATAGTGCCCTGATAAGCAACTGAATTGCTATAAAATGAATTTATGATACCTAGGGCATGTTGGTTTTGATGAGAGAGACTTGTCTAAACATACAGTAGACAAATCAAACTACAATATGCAGCTCATAAAAATATTAGTCACAACCCTGGCCTTGGAAAATTTTCATTAGTTTTAACAATAAAAAGAAATAAATAATTTCTGGCTTATTTAACAAATACAGAAACTGATTGTCCTTTTAGAGGACTCCAACAAAAAGGCAAGTTTGCATACACAAGTATGAACATAATGAATTACACTGAACGTATAGAGAAATTCCTTTTAAAAATCATATTAAAATGACAATTCCATGAAGCACATGAAACTGCTCTCTCTACGGAGAAAGAACATCCACTATCCAACTCAATACTCTCCTGGGATATGTCATTCCAAAATTCAGAAAACATGCTGTTTAACTTGCACATTGTTTGACTCAGTTCTAAGATATTTACACAATCTTTTGTAAATAAGCATTAATCATGGAATTTGTATGACAACATATTGCCACATACTGTATAAAACAAGCCCAGAGAAAACTGCAAACAATACATAAGCAGACCCACAGCTGGATACCATACCCAGCTTGCCATTATAAAAAATGAAAATTCTCATATTTATAAGAGGTTTCAGCCCCAGGACACATCCAGTCTATGAAACTGGCTTCTTATGTGGGAAGAACAGATGAAGGAAAACACTGTCGTCAATCTAGATTTGATATAAAACAGTACTTGATTTTGTGCGTGTGAGTGTGATGAATTCTCAAAGATCATGCTACAGTCTTTTCTTAAGAGGTAAAGCACTGGAATTTTACAAAAACCTCCTTAATACATCTTGATTTTTCTTTTGAAGTTTCAAGGCTTACAATGAGCAGGTCATATACTTTTGACACGTTTTTCTGTTAAAGTGCCTTAATAGCTCAAATGTACTTTATATCTTCACGCATAAAAAATAATAGTCAACAATGATGGCCATTTTGTCTGCAGCAAATTTGTTTTAGTAATGCTTAAAGAATGCCTCATGACCCTCATACTTTGATATGCAATGACATTCGTTTTAATCACTGTAACCAATTTTTGTCATTAAACGATTTTATTCAAAAACTGTTACTTACAGATTTCACAGATGGCTTCTACATCCTTGTAGAAAAGCACTTTCAGAATGACAGACATGATAACACTCTTCAGAATTTTATCTGACTGAATTGTATCTTGTTAACTAATATAGATTATTCTACTAAAAGCCTTTCAGGGAAATTAATAGGACATTGGAACAGACCCAAACTGTACATCCTTGTAACTCCCCACAGACCCCTGAGGTCCTGGCACCAATATCTTTGTTAGTCAAGTGACGTGTGGGTAATTTAAGCAACTGTGGCCCTGAGGAAGCAGAATTTTGACAGTTTTAGTACCCTGCTTAGTTATAAAGGCACAAGCAAAAACTGTGGAGGGATGCTGTTACTTCCATACTCGCATGCATGATCACAAACCGCCTACTGACGAAGTCTGTTATCAATGGTTCCCCCCAGCTGAAGAAATGATGCTTTAAAATACTCTTCATTAAGGCAGTAATTCTGTTCAGTATTAGGAGAATATATGTATAAAAGTGTATATATAAAGTTCATATATAAAATTAATATAATTATTTATTTTTATTGGGGAAAGTATGTAATGCTATTTTTTCAGCTTATATCTAAATTTTTATAAAGAACATATTCTTATGAGGGGACTGATGCATATATTGAGATTTTTCTGATCTCCAGGCTGCAAGGGCACACCATGTAGCCCCAGGGTTGGGAGATCACAGCCGCACCCCCCACAGCACCCAGGACCCAGTGTCCCACAGCTACTGGTTGCTGTGGGGGTGGAGAGGTCCCTCAGCTGCAGGACTCCCAGCCCTGGCTGGGCATGATGCATACCTGCTACTGAGAGCCCGGTTAGCTGACAGGGCTTCCACTTGCAGGGAGGACCTGCTACATATGCTAATTCAAGCTGGATAGCAACCAGCTATAAAGTTAGCACATATGTTCAAGATCTAACTTTATAGCTGGTTGGACCTGTTTATAGTGAGACAGGTACTTTGCATGTGTAGCTGGTTTCAGTTAAATTGTGCAATCGATCAGTTAGTCACATAATAGCTGTAATGTGTAGAGGGGGCCTTAGAAAAGTGCATTTTAATTGAGTCGGATAGGTTTATTTAAATCTTATACAGTAATATACTAATGGTGTAAAGGTAAGATTAAAGCCTGTGTAAGTTTAGGGGGAAAAATCCAGAAGTGACTAAACTACTGACTTTTCCCACTGAAAGCATATCAATCAAATAGAGAAAAATGGTTCTCTTAGGATATGGACAGACACAGTTTAACAAAGTTTAGCTGTTTAACCCTGATCATTCAGGTTCAAAGTTAGGGCAATTCAGCTCACTTGTATTGCTAGACTCATGAACATGTAACAATTACAGTAACAGCTGATGCACCCTCCTGAGCAACAGCCCCTCCTTTCCTTTTAAAGTGGCCAAAGTATATGTTTGTCTGTACCCTGAAGGCATTTAATGTATGGTTGTCATCAAATAGTACTATTACTGCTTTTATCAGGCAATTAAGATCTATTAGGTCTACAGTCTCTGAAGTTCAGAAATACATAAAAGACAGTTTTGAGAAACATTCACTGTTAGCTTGAGTTGGCGCAATTTTACCTAATTCAATGAGAATTCATAGAAAACTGAAAATAGAGAAGTTTAAGTTTTTATTTTTATTCTTATGTGATCTTGTGCTGTGATTTATCACCTGTCTTCCAGTTCTCTTACCCTGGACCATCCACTCACTGCATGAATAATATGTAGCAAGTAAAGCAGGATGGACTGTTATTTAAGCCATGAAACTATAGACTTTTATAACATAAGTGAGCATATACCAGATGAGAACTTATTAATGCTTGATATAACTTCATTTGAGAAAGAGAGAGAGAGAGAGAGAGAGAGCGCGCACGCGTGAGCGAGCGCATATTTACATTCTAGTAGCTTTTTCTTTTAGTTAAGAATTTTGACCATTTTTCTTTGTTCATAGTCAACCCTTTCACAGTGGAATTTTTTAATGTAGTGTTTTGTACAGCATCAAGCACACTTTCAGTGCCTTAGTCATATACTTTTCAGAAGAACATACAATATTACCTTTAGTTTAATTAATAACTCTATGGTTATATATGCACTGTTTTACAAACCTTCCATTCTGTTTTCCCCTATAATAAAGGATGTTACTGCTAGTTTGAAAAACATCCCATTTTAAGTCAGTGACTAGCTGTATGAGAATCTGACCAAAAACTGCATTAGGCTATTTCAGTATATACATCCACAGTGACAGCATTTCAGCATTTCAGCATTTAACAATAGTACATCTGCAACTGATTTCTTTCCATCAGCCAAATGATGCATTTATACTCTAGCTATTACATTTTGAGAAGAGTTTAAATTACAAAACTTGAGAGAGCTTCAAAGCAAATCTTAATCTAAGCACCCTGATCTTGATGGCCCAGTTAAAAAAAAATTAAGATGTCTAATAGAAAAAGCTTTCCAACAAAATGCAGCACAATTGTACTTAAATCAAGTTATTTTTAATTTCCTTTCATAAATCAATTAAATGGACCAACCTGGGGGTTTGAGCATTTTATTTCAAGTGACTCAAGGTCGACGTGGAGGCAGACAACAAACGAGTGTCTGTATTCTGACCCTGAAGCAACCAGTTTTTGTGAAGTGACAGCGAGTGTAGACGTGCAGCCCATGGGTTCCACTAAATTAAGTGTCATTTGTTGTCCAAGAAGAGTATATACACTGAAATGATGCAGGCTAATAGTCCAAGGGAAAGCATCTCCTAATGATTAAAAAAAAAAAAAAAAAAAAAAAAA
>NW_017728992.1:160571898-160582987 GCF_001723915.1 Gavialis gangeticus | reverse complement strand
AAAAAAAAAAAAAAAAAAAAAAAAAGGAACAAAAAAAGAGTTAATTAACTTTAGTTGCATTTTTTTTTCTCAAAGGGACAGAAATAGAAAGAGATCAAATAAATTCCTAACACAGTGGATCTCAAGTTCATGGAAGTTTTTATTGGGCAATGGATGGGGCCCTAAGCTCTAATACAAGATCCTGTTAGACACTATGCCTGAAGATTAACACTAACATTATTTTATAATTGAAATTCAGTTTGAATTTTCAGCTCAGATCACAAAAAATCCTGGAAAACAAGACATAAAAGGAAAATATATTTTGTTGATTTACTTGATTTCTCAGAATTATACTTTTAAAATCCACCTGAATACATCACAACTAGGTAAATAAAGGTATGAAGAAATGTACATTTACAGTGACTTCAAAAGGGGAGAAGGAGGTGCTGGGGGGGGCATATGTAATTTTACACCAGCTTTTACACTTGTAAACATTACCTCTGTATAAGCCTGTAGCCATTTAAGTCCAGCAAAATTCCCCAGCTCTAACCTTGCTTCATTCAGGGCCAAGGTTAGGTCACTTACATCACTACAGATTCACGCACATGTAAATTCCAGTGTAACAGTCAATGCAGTCCCAGAGTAGCAGCTGCTTCTTCCCCTTTTGAAGCCACTACAAATGTACATTTGTCCATACCCTAACTGTCTACATTATACTGATTACAGTGAATGCTTCATATTCCCTTGCATCAAAGACTTTTTCTTAATTAAGAGCCCAAACCGCACTTACAGTGCATATCAGATAAGTGCATATCACAGTGCTTATAGTATCCAGGTTGCAGCCATATTGGTGCAAACAGGATACTTTACCATACCTTCAGCTCTCCTGTGAAATATTAATTTTCATTTCTACCTAGGAGAACTTCTATAATCTTTGCAATCTCTTACACCTGAAGAAGGGTGCCTGTCCCTGGAAGCTTCTCAATAAACAATTTTTTTTTTTGCAAATATCTAGTTGGTCTAATAAAAAAAAATCACCTCTGCCACAAGTTTTGATTCCTTTCACAATGCTTATCCCATTTTATTGGTCGATTATTACGTCAATTATCTGCACATCAGGTAAGAAAAAAATGGCTTGTATGTAAGAACTCTTCAGCCCCATCGTCTACACTTTAACGTAACTGTCCTCTCGCTGTAATTTGTGACACTGATCAGGAGCCACCTGTTTCAAGGCTTATAAGGCAGTCCTGAACTATGTCCTCAATGTCAAGACTACTCTTAGTGGTACAAGGGCTCTGCAAAGCAAGATAATGAGCCTTAATGAGGTGTGAAGAGCTTTGGGCTGTTGTTCCTATCATTAATGAGCATTTTTCACACTGAGTTTGGGTAAGTACATACACTGGGTAACTCAGATTTTTTCAGTCTCAAGGCAATGTATATTCATTTAACTACTCTTCTTTTGGAGTAGTCCCACTGATTTTCAGTGTATGGGGAACAGAAACAGGCCCTTTGTCACATACACACACTATCATTCATGCAGATTTTAATAACTAGTGTGGTAGTTGGGGCATGGTGAGGAACATATTCCAGAAAGACAAGTAAATACCAGCTATGATCTGGCAGGCAAGGCTCTTCAGGTAGATGCCAATACCTTTTATTAGATCAACTGAATAGTTGGAAAAAAGCTCATTGTAAGTTTTCGGGCACAAGCACCATTTGTCAGGCATAGGGAAACTCTGCTGGTGTTATGTGTTCTCCAAGGTAGAAAAGAAGCTAATTTACAACAAGCATGTCTGTGAAAATGAAATGAGTGGAAGTTAGGGAGACAATGGATAAAAGATGGGGAAGAGTGGGGAGGGAAAGGTGTGAAGGAAAGCAAGTGGGCATCTGCAGGCAGGTTACCTGGGGTATCAGATGTCAGGCAGGTTGTAATGTATCATAAATTCAGTATCTATATTAAGTCCATGATTTTTTGTACACAGTAGACTTATGAAGTAAAGTTTGTAGGCTTGTCTATTAAAGGTGTTTTGTAAATTCCCTTTGAGGATTAGAACTGAGAGACTGGAGAGGGAGTGATTGTCTTGTGAAAAGTGGCAGGCAAGGTTCTTAGAGTAGATGTGGTATTTTTTATTAAAACAACCTAGTAGTTGGAAAAAAAGTTCTTAGCAAGCTTTTGGGCACAGTCACCCTTCTTCAGGCATAGGGAATCTCTGCTGGTCTGAGACTTGAAGCAATGAGAGAAGCTAAAAGTGTGATAGGATGTCAGGGAGATGTAAATAGGTAGAGATTAGACAAAAGGTAAGGAAGAAAGAGGAGGTGGAAGGTGGCAGGGGAACAAAAAGGGAGACATTACAGTGATAGAATACAAGGTAGAAAGGAGGCTGTCTATGAAAAAGGGAATAGTTTGAATGAGGAAAACAGGAACCAGAGGAGCTAAAAGTGTGACAGGATGTCAGGGAAAATATAAATAGGTAGCGATTAGAAATCAGAAAAACAAAAGGTTAAGCAGGGAAGGTAGGAGGAAGAAAGCAGGGAAAAAAGGCTAAAGGGAAACTTACAGAGGCAATAATACAAGGTGAAAAAGAGGCATCAAGGAGAAAGGAAATATATGGAAATCATGAAGACAAAGGGCAGAAAAGGAGGGGAGGGGAGGGGAGGGGAGAAAAGGTGGGGTCGTCTCAGACCAGCAGAGACTTCCTGTGCCTGAAGAAGGGTGACTGCCCAAAAACTTGCTAAGAACTTTTTTCCAAACTACTCAGTTGGTCTAATAAAAGATATCACATCTACTCAAAGAACCTTGCCTGCCTATGCCCTTAGACTAACACGGCTACAACCAAAAACCCAGCAACTTGGGAGAAGTGGGCACCCACAAGTAATTGGATATTTTTTCTCTTGGATGGATTTTCCATGTGCGTTTATTCTGGTACTCAGCTGTTGTTTGGTTTCTCCTACATATTTTCTATCAGGACATTTGGTGCACTGGATGAGATCTATTATATTACATCTACCCAAAGACCCTTGCCTGCCTATGTCCTTAGACCAATACAGCTACAACAAAACAACCCTGCAGCTATGATCTGGCATATACATTTGTGTGCAACTGCAGGTGGACTAGCTATTTATTCCTTCCAACAGAGTGTAAAGTAGGAATCTTCCCTTGGTAGAAGGCTAGTCAGGCCACCTAAGTCTTTCACTCTCCCATGTACCTTCAGGGGGGATGTTGCCCTCGCCCCCTGCTGAGCAGGTCTGTGGACTCTGCCAAGAGTGGAGGGAGCCCCACCCCACTTCCCCAGGGAGTCCAGCATGGGGCTTCACTAGTGCAAGTGTGGAAGCTAAAGGTGTGCAGCACACAGCCATCGTGATAGATGCGGCTGGGCAGGCTGTCCTTGCCCCCGCATGCAACGCTGGCCAGAGCTGTCCTCTGCTGGGCGCTAGTGCCTGTGCCAGGCATGAGCCCCCTGAGTGCTCCCCCCTCCCTGTCTGCTGCTGCTGCTGCTGGCAGTGGCGGCTGTCCACCATGCAGGGGGAGTATGAGGGGATCCCCATACCCCACAAACCTCACACACCCATACCCCACCCCTACAACCCCCACTGGCGTATACACACACCCCAACATACCCTATACCCCCACACACAGCCACACCCCCTCAACCCCCCCACATCACTACACACACACACACACACACACATACAGTGCCCCATACCCCACCCCCACACACAATATAAAAAACTAAGACTTTATTTTGAGTTATTATGCAAGCCCTTCAATATACAGTACACAAACACAAATCATGACAAATATTTTTTGTAATAAAATTAAAATAGGTTATAGTAGGTGTTTGACTTCTAGTGTATGATTTTTTTTTTCTGGTTCTAAGATGACAACCCCTGCTTCCAAAAGGAGTAGTTTTGGGGGCAGGGGGAAGGACTTCCGGTGGCAAACGTCAGGGGTTAGGTGGCAGGACTTCTGGTCCCAATATGGTGACAAGGGGGGTGGGGCAACTGTCAAGGTGTGGGGCTACCTATGTGGTCCTTGCCAGCTCACCAAAACTTATTAAGCGGCCCTCCACCCAAAATAATTGCCCACCTCTGCCCTAGTAGCATATTAAGGTGGCTGCAACTTAGGTACAACTAGTTCTCTCCATGTTGTCTATGGAGGAAGAGGAAAAGCAGAAGGCCTTTTAAAGCAGGCCTTTAAAAAGACAAAGGGAAATGCTTTCCAGCGAGAGAAACCTTTGACAGCTAAACCAGACAAAGATGAACAGATCTGGCTGTAGCAATCAGAGGAGATGATCTGATGTGGAGGGGGCGGGAGGGGGAGAGCAAGCAAAAGAGAGAGAGAGAGAAATAAGGTCCAAGAAAGGGGCCAATAGTCCCAGAAAGACAAATGAACTAAATCTCACAGAATACTCAGCAGGGATGAAAAAACCTAGGCAGGGAATGGATTATATGCATTTTCTATTTACCAGTAACATGGAAACATGGCTGGTAAAAGAAATAGGTGTGTTTGATTTAGAAATCCCTCTGAAAAATCTGTCTCATTTGCATCAATTTTTGAATGTTCTTAAGGATTAATCTTTATACCAGAATGCCCAAGAGAGTTGAGCTCTAAGGAGGGTGAAGTCTTGAGGCACTGGTTTTGGAGCCTAGGGCAGCTGGATTCTGTGGTCCCACTTCCAAGGGGAAGAATTTATGCCCACTGAGATCACATGAACAAATGGAGCACAAAAGCATATAGACCTAGCGTGTGCAAATCCAAACACAGCAGTTTGCTGAGCGTCAAACCAGTAGGAGCTTGACTATGTCTGTAACACTTTGAATTAGGGATTATCCTATTGGAGGAAGAGGCAACATGGTGAAGTGGATGCAATGGTAGGACATCTACTACAGACATCCAAAACAGGAACAAGAACTGGACCACAAATTTGCCAGGGAACTGGCTGAGGCTGCACACTCTTGGTGCACGGTTGTCGTGGGAGACTTCAACTACCCGGACATCTCATGGTAAAATAACCAGGGTATTATTGTAATTGTTTTTTGTTCGTTTTTCCGTCCATGCCTATTACTACTAGTACCATCATAAATTTCATATACTTAGCAATAAATAAGTTTTACAGTCAAACTGGTGGTAACTGGGTATATTTTTCCTTCTCTGCTTCCCCTTCCCCACTTGCTCTGCAGCAACGCTTCTTTTACCTTAGCCAAAGATCCCATGTGAAGCCCAAAAATACTGCGGGGTCCGCTCATCAAGAGGCTACCACTACTAGGACAGTTAGGGCAAAAGATTGGGATGTGCTGAGTTTGAGACACATAAGGGGATCAGCTTGTATAGGCTGATTGACCCAGTTTGGCTCAGACATGCCCTAATGAACTGAATGCTGGCCCATGAGGGTGTCAGCTGGATACCCAGCCTGATTCAGAGGTATTCTGTTCACCTGTGTGCTTGTGTCTGATTGCATTTTATTGTTACCTGAATGAACTGATTCCTGGCATATGAGGGTGTCAGCCTGTCCATGCTAATCAACCCAGCCAGGTCAGGCATATCACGTTAATTTGTGTGTGCATGTGTGTATGCATTTGACTGATTTGGTAGCTGGAGGAACACAGCCCCATTTAAACAGAGTCCTGCAAAACAGCTCCACTGGGGGTGAGGACTTGCAGAGGGGAGAGATACAGCTCCAGATAGAAACACAAGTAACACAAGAGGCACATTGATAGAATTATAGAGACCCCAGGCATGTACCCCTAATAAATGAGTGGACCCCAAAGTGATGGGCAAATCTGGTAACACTAGCCCTGGTGTTTATAAATGCCACTTTTAGGCTCTGCATGGAATTTATTCTTGGAAGCATATTGGCTCAAACACTAGAGTATTTTTAATATTTATCACTGCTCTCTGCTATGCTGGTAGCCTGACAGAAGTGTTCTCCCATGTGGGATATCAAGTTTTTTTTAAACTAACTTTATTTTACCTTGAAATGTTTTGTGAAGATTAATTCAAAGAGTTAACCAGAAGTTAATACATAATTGGTGGTATCTCTGTACAATTTAAGTGCACCCTAAAGGTGGCTGCTGAATGTGTTATTTTGATTATTTTAGCTAACAATCATGTTGTCTATTCACGTTATCTGCCCATCATGGTAAAACATATTAATAAAATAGTAGAACTGCAACTCATTTTTGTTACATATTTGCTCCCACATTTATTAGTTTATTTCCTTTTTTAACTACCTTGTTGCAGTAATATCAGTTGTCTGTGACCTCTAACAAGTGTGAAATTGTTCCTTTTTATTACTGGGGTGGAAAATAATCTTGTAATTAAAGTTTTTGGGATTCAAGGAGTCTGGATTCTATTCCCTGTTCAGTTAAAAACAGCCAATGTAATCTTTAGCGAGTCTTAGTCCCCATCTGCCTCAATTTTCCCACTATAAGAGGAGGTTATTACTTCATGGGATGCTATGAGGATTTGTACATTATTGATATTCCAAAGTGTGCTCACATTGTTCAATAAAAGGCAATAGTGAAAAGTATTATTTATTGTCTTAATAGAAAGCTACAACAGTGGGACAAAATCCTTTGCAAGCAACAATAAAGGAAACATTTCTATAATCCCTCAGCCCTTTTAGGTGGGGTGCAAAGGATACTATTAAACACCCAATTCATTGTTTGCAACTAGATGCACCAAGTAGGATGTTACATAGAAGAGCATAAGAGAATCCTACAAGGAGAATTCCAGCCATACAGATACTGAATAAATGGGCTATATTTTCTTCTAAGTATAAGTCATAAGGAGCTAGCATTTTAGGGCAACATAGCCAGATATTCAGGTTTTGATGTACTTGCAGCTGGGAAAGTTCTGAAAACAAAAAGGTTGCGCTTGGAAGGTTAAAGAGTTTGGCCACAATTTAGTCCAACTTCTGAAATACGAATGCAGATTATCACTAGGATTGTTTATTGTACTTGGTCTGATAACACTGCGTGATGGAAAATACTAGTGGAGACAGCAACATAAAGGAACATGGCAAGTTTCTATTCTAAAGTACAAGTTAGCTTTTCAGTTGAGGAATCACTGTTTGTACCACTCAAAATCATGTGCTGAGAACTCTGACCAAATTCAGTGAAGTACTTCAGCGCACATTTAACTTTAAGCATGTGGACTTCAAAACAAAGCACATATGCAAATGCTGTTAGATTAGGCTAGAGTACTGAACACTAAATTAGCAACAGCCAGAAATACAGTATATTTTGCTACTATTAAAATGCAGCCTTCAGTCAAGTTGTTATGCAACAGTGAGATTGTTAGCATAACAGCAGTTTAAATACTAGTTTTCTAAAGTCATTGCTCTCGGGGATATTCCAAAAGTAAATTTATCAAATATAGAAAAGAGAGCAGCTTAGATCAACCCTGCCTGGGCCAGAGACGAGAGGAATGGGAGTAGAACAGAAGAATAATCCTAAATGTATTAGTATCACATATGAATCGTGGGGACAGCAAGGGAAATGGAGGCATTCAATTTCTTTGTTATGTTTGCTTCGAGATTCTTAAACAGCCTAGTGCTGTAGTACAGCTGTCCTTACTCAGGTAACCATAATATTTTTTTTTACTAATAAAGTTTCATTAAAGTGAATATATTTAAGTAAAATATCACTTACAGCATTTTATGGCATTCCAGTGTGTCCAACTTGCATAGGCTGCCCCTTCACAGGTATAAAGCTTAGAATCCCCTGACTTAAATGACTGGTAGTATGCACAGCACAATACCATCTCATAACAAATAGTGAGTTGGTATCTAGAAATTTCAGCAACTATATTAATACCCATATGTTAACTGCAGTTAGCCATGTAGTTAATATGTCAGCATATTAACTGTATTAATGTATGGCTGTGGACAGATGTACGTTTAAATAGTTTTATAATAGAAGGAGAGTTGCTGCTCAGGAACATGCAACACCTGTTCCAGTTTAACAGTTTTCTCATTCCTATAACAAAACAGAACTTTATACCAGAGGCTGTAAATAGACTTTTCATTTGAGGTGGGCCCAATTGTCTTGGTAGTCAACTTGGATCAAAACAGGCACAGCTCAGTCATTTATACACATGGTCATTCTAACTTGCACTGCTGCTCTTTTGTCAGTAGGGCCTCTGACAGATATTATCCCTAAGATGAGATCAACTAGTTAATCATGTCTTAAGTAGCAACTTGGCCACATGTTCATTTAGTCAATGGTGTAATAAAACAAAGAATAAGGCTAGAAATAGATGTCACTGAATGGAGTGGGTGAGCTGTTCTATCATGGGTCAACAAACAGATGATTCAACTGGGAGAAATGCACATTGCCCCTTCTCTCATCCTTGATCTTTCAGAATAATGGGCAATGTGAGCTCCTTGCATTCCCCACTGCCCCTGAACCATGCTGTGGGCCTGGGGTAGGAGGGAATGCAAAGTTTCCCTCTACCCAACCAGTTCCTCATGGACGTCTATTCATTCAACATTTGTGCTGACTTAAAAATTTTAAGGTGGCACAAATGAGATTTCAGATGATGTCTGTTCAGATTCACAGACTGTAAGGCCACAAGGGACCTTGGAAGATCATTGGGTCCAGCACCCTGCACTAGGCAGGAAAGATAACTGGGGGTCAGGTGACCTCAGCAAGGTGACCATCTAGTCTCCTCTTGAAGATTTCCAGGGTAAGTGATCGCACCATCTCTGGAGGGAGCTTATTCCACAGTCTGGACACTCTGACTGTGAAGAAGTTTTTCCTAATGTTAAGCCTGAATCGATCTTCCAGGAGTTTGTGGTCATTACTCCTGGTTTTCCCTCAGGTGCCCTGGTGAACAAGTCCTTGATGTACCTGCTCACCAAACCCTTGCTGTACTCCCCTAGTGTGGCAGTAAGCTGCTACCAGGTCCCCTCTCAGCCTTTTCTTCAGGCTGAAGAATCCCAGATCCCTCAGCCTTTCCTCATATGGCTTGCCATGCAAGACTCTGATCATATGGGTGGCTCTTCTTTGGATTCTCTGAAACTTGTCCATGTCCTTGTTGAAGTACGGTGCCCAGAACTGGTCACAGAACTCTAGCTGTGGTCTCACCGGTGCTGAATACAGCAGAAGAATCACTTCCTTGGTTTTGCTGGAGATGCATTGATTAATGCATGCCAGAGTATTATTTGCCCTACTGGCTACAACATTGTACAGCTGGCTCATATTCATACTGTGGTCTGTTATTATCCCCAGGTCCCTTTCATTCATGGTGCAAGTCAGTTTGGTACTGCCAACCCTGTAGGTGTCTGGAGGGGAATTGCGTGGCAGGCGGCATCCACGAGGGGGGCAGGCAGCATCTGTGAAGGCAACTGGAGAATCGGAGGGCAGATGGGGTCTGAGGGGAGTTCCTGGGGCCTGGGAGGGTTTGGTAGGATCAGGGGGCTCACGGGGTCCATGAGAGGGCTTGAGAGGGGACCAGGGGCTATTTTTAGCCCATCCAACTCCCCCCCCCATGAACCTATCTACCTCCCACCACCAATACTTCCTTGTCTCCTGACAGTAGCAAATGCTGATAAAAGCAACACTGAGAACAGCTTGTGGGATGGTGGGAGGTTCAGCTGGGGGAGAGGGGGGAGTGAGGGGCCAGGGGGCTGAAAATAGCTCAGTGCCAGGGGGCAGACAGGAAAAGTGCAGCTCTAGGGCTGAGGCAAGCAGCTGGGCTTTCCCAGCCTTGGGGGTGTGCAGGTAACAGTACAGAAGTTCTACGCATTGGTCTAACCTAGCTTCATTAAGTTTGAGTGTACATCAATAGTTCCACCTGCATGCTCCTATAGTTAGGGGCCTACCAAATTCATGGCAGAAGTGGGGTGCGCTGTGGGTCCTTTTATCTTGCAGGTTTTCCCACCCCCCCATTGGTGGAGGGGCCCTGTTTGAAGCTCACTCCTGATCAGCATGGAGGCAAAAACTGCAGTTTTAAATATGGCCCCATTTTCCCTCCCCACCACTGATGGGCTGAGGGGCCCCAGATGGTCCTGCTCTTTGCTGCTGACTGGCAGCGGGGCAAAAATGGTGCCACGTTTAAAACCGCAGTTTTAGCTTCCCTGATAATCAGGAGGGAGTAGCAGACTCCAGCTGCAGCCACTTCTCTTTGTTGCCCAGATGCAGCCCAGCATAGGCAAAATGCTTGGCCGTGGCACTTCACAGGGTGAATGAGGCCCCAACCACTGAAGCACTTGTGCTGTGGATCACAGGTTGTCAATCCCAGATTGAAAAAAAAATCAAAATAGCACAAATTGATATACTGATATACTTCTATACAGATAACCCAGAGGTGGAAAACTCTTAAATCTTCCTCCTTACCACCACAGTGTGTATTGTGGGAATGAGAGCTTAATCACTTAAGCTATACGTACTTTATTCAAGTCAGATTTGTCTATACATACAACGTATGTTGCCTTTTCTAATAATAAACAATTTCAACTGTGAAAAGCTCCTTATTATTATTCCACTGTCCAGAATCTTGGCTATCAGAACCGATTTTTGATGGTTAGCCATAAATTTCTATAAACCATTTTTCCCATTATTATAGGGAGGGATTTTCAATTAGGGGTGCACCAATAAAAAATTTTTGGGCCAATACCGATGGCCAATTATTAATCAGCCGTATCAGCTGATATTGATCCAATTACTGAAATGCAGCCCAGAAGCTTGGAGAGCAGCATCTGGCTGGTAAGATTGCTGGGGGGGAAGGGGCAGGGTGGAGAGAGAAGAGTAGTGGCAAATAGAGGCTCCCATGGTGAGGGAGGCAGTGAGGATGGGGCAAACACTGCACAGCCGGGGTGGGGTGGGGTGCAGGACAGAGTCACAAGTCATCCGGGGGAATACGGGAGGGGGGGCATTCCCTGCAGCAGTGCACACCCCCAGGCACGGGGGGCACGTGCCCCCTGGATCTGTGTGTGGGGCAAAGGCAGGCTGCTGTTGTGGGCAGGGGGGCTGGGCCTGGGCTGTGCTTACGGCTGGTGGGGATGGGGTGGGAGATGGCAGTGCTGGGAAGGAAGCTATGGGACAGGCAATAGCCACCCCAAAATTGACCCTAGCCCCCCTCCCAGCACTGCTGCCACCCCCCCCC
>NW_017728992.1:160565944-160571618 GCF_001723915.1 Gavialis gangeticus | reverse complement strand
CACCCCCCCCCACCAGGAAGAGGCTGACAGCCTTCAGCCCCAAGCACACAGCCTTGCCCTCGCCCTATGCACAGATCTGGGGGGTACATGCTGCCATGCTCCCCACCAGGGGTGTGCACAGAAGTGGGAGCTGCTCCCCCCGCCATCTCCCCAACATGAGTTGCAGCTACGTCTTGTCCCCCACCCCGCCCCAGCATCACAGTGCCTTCCTCTGCCCCAGCTCCTCCCTCACCATGGAGGCCTTGATCACGCAGCATTTATCAGCAACATTGGTCACATGAGCCAAAAAAAGCCAATTGCCAATAATGTCAATTTACATGCTGATACGAAATGGACCAATGTATTGCTGCAGCTCTATTTTCAATATATGTAGATGATTATCATAGGTGAGGTATTAAAAACAGGTGCACAGAGATTTTTTTTTTTTTTTTAACATTTCTTTAGAAATTACTCTGGCCACTTCCTTAACAGCATTTGCTATTATTCTCATTATTAACTCCCTAAGACTTAATAAATTTAATTAAGTCAATCTAGGATTGCTGCTTCTCTCTAGTTCTTACTCACTTTCTTCCTAAATCATAATGACTTATTTAATGTTATTTAGAAATATATGTGATGGTCCATCTTATATTTATTACCCAACAGATTTCTGAGTAATGTATCCTTTTGTTATATCCATGATAAACTCTGTTCCATTTTGAAGGCTATTTGGTCTGACTATGTTGTTTACAGGAATTCTGAATAAAACTACAATACTTAATATGTTCTTCTGAATGTAATTACAAAGAGTATTCTTAAAAATTACATTTCCTCAGAGAAACAGTATTGCTGGAACTTAGGAGACAAATTGAAAGATTTAGGTAGGTTACTGAATGAGTTATTCCTGTTGTCTGTTGACACTGAGGTCAAAAAGCCTTCCTGACAATGTAGCAATATCCCTAGATGCCAGCATGACTGTGCTACTTTCTGTTAAATAATAAGAAAGTGGAAGTGCCCTGGTAGCAGTCTTAAAGTAACTAATCACAACTGACCATTTGCTTGTATTTTTGCTTGCAAAAGTATGAACCGTCCAAAAATAATTTTCAGGAAGAGTAAGGCTGGATGCATATAATTTCACAGAGAAGGTAATGTGTTTTAAGAATGATGTTATGTCCCTGGAGTCTTGTTTAAATGTAGGAGGCAAATTAGAATCCCTCCCAATAAAAGTCTATAAAGATTACTTACCTCTACATAGGAGGAAACAAAGAAGGTGACTTAAAAGCTTTGAAAAAACGTTCATACTAGTCTGTTTCAGGGGGAGGTTTGGCATGGGAGAAGGCTACAACTCCATTAGAGAATCAAAAATATTAAGGTTGTGAGAACTTCTGTTTGGCATTATTCCCAGAGCGAAAAGCCACACACAAATACATTCCTTACAACAGGATTTATCCCAGCCAAGGGTATTATCTCTTGCACTAGAATTGTTCCTCCAATTCTGAGTTTGAAAAACTCAAGTGTCTTCTTACTTTTTTTTTTAAGTTCAGAGAACAATACACACAATTTAAAACAGTGTCATTTTTGGTTATAGATATTTACTTTCTATTATTCTATGTAACAAGTAAGATCACTGTAAGTCAACTAAATCAGAGGAAGGATTTATTTTCACATTTGCGTTTATTTTCTGATTTAATAGCGCTTGATATACTATTAGAAAGAATATTTTTTGTATCAAAAATTCACTGCAGTTTGTTTTCACTGTTGCAGGTGGGAGTGGAAGAATGGGAGAAGGTGCAATGGTGATTACAGAGTAGAAGAGACAAACATCATATAAAACATACTTCTAACCATGTACATTAGTAGACCCTTAGGAGCAAGAATAACAATTATAAATGATTTTAGCTCTGTTTTCATGCTATATGCTTTATGGTTTTTTAATATTTAGATAATACTTTGTATTTTGAAACTAGAGAAAAATGGTCTTTAAATATCGCTATAAAAACCTTTTAACAACTGTCTGTTTTTTCAAATACATAAAATATTTTTTTCCAAATAATTTCATGATTCGACTAATTAATTAAATGCAGACTGCCATGTACAGAAACCTTAACATTTTTGTACAGCTGTGCAGCTCATGGATCATACTTGAAGAAAGCAGGTTAGCTCACTTATTTGAGATTTACAATCTTTTAGGCTGAAGACTGAATTAGAAATCTTGCCTTATCAGTTTTAATCCGGTACACTGCTGCAAAGATCATTTTGCTGGCCAGGTCACCTCCATCTTGCCTTTCTCCTTTGGCTTCTCCTTCTCTATCAAACATAGGCTACTTGTCTTAATTTCACTCTCAGGGCTCATGGCAGCCTACCCTCTTACTACTACTCTTCTCATCTTCTCTTATTCAGTGCCGAAAGATTGAATTTTGCCTTCTGTCAACCCATCATACCACTCTACCACCCACTTACTGGTTTTCAATCAAGCATGTTAACTCCTTCTCCATGCTGACCCTCCTGCATGGCAGCAGTTAGCTTCAAGGATGCTTTCAGGGATCTCATTATACCTTTCCTCCATTGCCATGATGTCTTCAAAATGGTTTTGACTGATGATGGGCTATGAAAGCCACCTATTATGCTAGCCAATATCATTTTGCTGTTTTCTTGTATCCCCATCATCTGTGGTCCCCTAACTTACGCTTCAATTGTAACCTCTCTGGGGTAAGAACTGTCTTTTGCTCTGTGTCTGCAGTTAGGGGTTCTAGCAGCTACAATAATGCAAACAACTAGATAATAATTATAGTACTATAAAACGTTAACAAAATAAAATGTAATTATAAATGATCAAAAGGAGGGATTACACATTTCTAATACTATACCTTCTTCCAGAATAGGTCTTAGTACAACAAAAGGTATCTCTTGCAGTGGCTCCATGTATTTGTGTCCAGCACTCATAATCTTTATCCGGGGCAAACAAACAACAAGTGTACCAGGCATACTAGCCTGCCCATGGTACCAACTTCGGACAGTTCCTGGAATGTCACCAGATACAATTGTACTTGGAGAATGCAGGCTGTCATTTGGAATGAACACACAACAAGACTGTACTTCAAGCTGAAAGAGAGAGAGAGAGATCTGGAAAGGATTCTCAGAAATGGATCAACAATGCCTCACAATGTATTTATACATGTATAATACAGATTCTCCTAATATGGTATCACAGAATCAAAGAATTCAGGATTAGATATCAGAATTCAGAATCAGATATTGTAATTTATTATAAATATTTCTAGACTTGACCAGCTTTATAAAAAAGGACAACAGAAAAGGCCAAGTGCTTTATACTTCTGTAAACTGTGGGTGGTGGGAGGGGACCCTTTAAAAGGTGTCATTTTAGTCTATAAATGTGATTTAAAAGGTGTAGTCACATCAGCTAAGCATTATCTACCTTTCCACAGCTTTTTCCAAGAAACAGAACTGAGTTAGGAAATCCGCTGGCAAAAAGGTGAGAAAATCCTCCTCCTTTTACAGTTCATTAGCTTTTGTTAGCACTAGCTAAGGCTCAAGAACTAACTAGCATTTTATATACTGTTACTTTCCAAAAAGATTTATTTCAGTGTGAATTCTTCCCTTACTTTGTAGTTAACCGTGGCTGAAGTGTATAAAAAAAAAAAATCAGGCTAAATCATCACAGAAACTAACATAACTAAATATCTCAGCCAAATATTGACATGTTCATTAGTACCAAGATATATATAGCAATGAACAAGGTTCATAAAGTTTGGAACCAAGACGTTTAACTCCTTTTGTCACCTTTCAAATCAGAACACGTACATGTGATTTCATATGAAACTTCAATTTTTTGTTCTGTTTCCACACAATGCAGTTACTTAGTCTGCCATGAAACACTTGGTAATTCTGCAATATCCTTAGAGATTTCTGGCAAGGCTGAGTAAGCCCAAACCAAAGACTGAACTCAACATGACTTCTTAATTCAGAGGCAATGTAGGCTAAAGACTGTAAGTCTTACTTGGCTCTTGCAAGTAATATTCTGCACCTGGATATCAAATAGCCTTAACAGCTTGCACACTTGAATGCTTTATTAAGCAAATACAAACTAAGATTCAATCCATTTTCCCCCAATATTCTGGATGTGAGATATTATGTGAAGTTGTGATAAAAATACTTTTGTTAGCTCTTCCATAACTCTTGTATTGGCAACTGATAAATTCTTAGAATTAAAGAAACTATATCTTACAACTGATAACCAAGACTTAATGTACAACAATACTCTCCCCTCAAGGCTAATATTCCCCCAAGAGAGCAATAATGATGTGTAATAGGATTGGAATTCCTTGGTACCATAAATAATTTGCCAGCTTGGTGAACAGAGCACAGATATTCATCTTTACTTCAACATTTTTGTGCCCTTTTGCTTAGACAAACTGACAAGAATTCATTGTAGAAAAATATAAGTAGGATTTTGCAAAAATAAATACATTGTTACATGAAGTCTGTGTTTGTTTCTAGTTTTAGAGCTGTTTGAGCTGTAAGATGAAGTTAATTACTTCTTTGATAAGTAGTTTATTGATCCAAGGTTGCAGAATGTACTTTATTTATACTGGAAGAGAAGCAACAGTGTATTGTTACAGATGTAACACATTTGGATTTTTGAAAACAGTTAAATTAGTCATTGTGTCAATATGCAAAGACTTCTACAGTGACACATAAGAGCATTTTCTGGTCTATTAGCAATAGGTTTCCAGGTCAAACCATTATGGGGCAGTGATAAATATATGACAAAAGCAGTTATGATCAGACTAGTTTTGTTTTATCAATGCAGTAACTGAGTAAACAGTTTATAACAAATCATCCATTATATATGTATCTTCATGATGATTAATATCAAATGTTGCCAGAATATACAAGCCATGTGGTAATAATAACCCACAAATTCCACAAACTATGAGATACAATGCTTTATCACATTACCAACAGCAGGGTTTAAGTGGAAATTTTATGATGTACTCTGTAACAGTGTGTAGAATCTGAAAACTCAGTAAGCTTTTTAGCTATATATACCTGATTTGGTAAACTACTGTATTTGGAATACAAATTGTTTAGACTGCTCTTCTTTATCTAAATATCTTTTAGACTATCATGAATACTAAGGTGAGATGGCAATAATATAGTGTCTTAAATTATTTAAAAGGAACTACTGTAGCAGCTTGATTTAATGTGCACACTTTAATTATCTTTGATTGCACATTCATGGAGTAACTGGGCCAAAATATGTAATAATCACAGAATCATAGAAGTAGGTTTGGAAGGGACCTTGTAGATCTTCAAGTCGGATCCCCCGCCTGGGCAGGAGAAAAAACTGGGCTCAAATGACCCCAGCTAAGTAAGCATCAAGCCTCCCCTTAAAGACCTCCAGGGTAGGAGGTAGCACCACTTCCCTTGGAAGTTGGTTCCAGATCCTAGCTGCCCTGACTGTGAAGTAGTTCTTACAAATGTCTAATCTAAACCTACTCTCCAACAACTTGTGGCCATTATTCCTTGTTATGCCAGGGGGTGCTAGGGGAAACAAGATCTCTCCCAAACCCTTCTGGTCCCCCCTAGTGAGTTTATAGACAGTCACCAGGTCCCCCTCAGCCTTCTCTTGTGAAGGCTGAACAGGTTCAGGTCCCACAGTCTCTCATTGGAG
>NW_017728992.1:160561725-160565576 GCF_001723915.1 Gavialis gangeticus | reverse complement strand
CCTGCAACCAATGCTTTTGTGACCTGATCATAAAAGGCAATCAGGTTGGTCTGACATGACCTGCCCCTAATGAAATCATGCTGGTTGCCCTTAAGCATCATCCCTGAAGCCAGCCCATCACAGAGGTGCTCCATGACGATCTTCTCAAAGAGTTTCCCTAGGATTGATGTAAGACTGATGGGCCTGTAGTTGCCCGGGTCCTCCATCCTCCCTTTTTTAAAGATGGGGAACACATTGGCTATCTTCCAATCATCTGGTACCTGGCCTGAGCACCACGAGCACTCGTAAAGCCATGCCAAGGGCCCTGCAATAACCCCTGCTATAATAACATATTATATATTAATAATATATTTCTACAGAAATTAAATAAAATTTAAAGTGTAAATAAATAAAAGCTTAACAAATGTAAAGTATAGACACCTTCAACTTTTCAAAGGAAATCACAGCAAATGCGTTTACAAAGCACACATTTTTCAGTGCAAATCAGGCAATTACCATTTGTTGGCACAGGAAATTATCATTTTAGATGTGCAAATGCCAGTTAGTACATTCAAAAATGGGTTTCTAAAACACACCTGCTGTACTTTTCATGGGGCTCTATTTTGTCCTTGTACAATTCCAGTGGGGCTTGTACATATGTATCTTGAGAGCAGAATCTGACCTCTAAAGATCTGGCTCTTGATAATTTCTAGTAAAGGAAGGGAAGAGGACTCCTAAAACTGATGAATATATGTTGGATTAAAAATAAGAATATATGTTATAGATCACTTTATTGATCAGATAAATGCTTTCAAATATATGCAATCGAAATACCTTAAAATTAAAACTACATCAATAGCATATATTAAAGCTATCATATAAATCTTTTTACACTTTTTAAATAACTGTTAAACTGTGTGTCCAAAATCATGAATTTAATGTAAAATGTGACTGATTTATGTAAAAGAATATAAATCTGTAGCAGTAAATCTTGCATTAATGTAAGGATCTGACAATCCAAGGGAAAGAAAATGAAGTAATCTGCCAGTAAGAAGTCCTCAAGCTGGGGGTCAGATCCTGTTCATGGAAACCATCTGGTTGGGACCCTCCAAGCCACACCAAACACAAATGATCTTTTAAAAAAATATCCTATTCATTAATGCATCGCAGCTGCACTGTGTGTTACTTCATTTTTCCATGGCAACATCCTTTCTGTTTCAAGGATCTTATTTCAGTTTTGGTAGCAACGTGTTCTTTTGCCAATACTGAACACATTCATGTGTTAAAGAGATGGAATTATTACAAATTCTTGAAATAGAATCACCTCCTATTTTGATTTCTATTATGTGAAGCCCTGCACATGCTAAGTAACATGTAGTGATGATAAACCAATGAAGTAAGCACTGTTTTGCCTTCTAATTTAGAAAATTAAGTGAAGCATATTGTATTTGCTCTAAGATTTTAATAGATAAACATTGAAAGGCACATATATTTCAACAGCTCAATTCTCCAGAAAGGAAAATATTACTAGAGAAAATAGAAAATGTACAATGATATACAGTTTGTAAAGGGAAAGTTACTTCATAGAGCACAATGTAGTATCACAAAACAGTCCTGACTACTGAGATACCACAGAAAGCCAAAGTGCCACAGCTCTTCTGCACAACTGAACAGGCTGGACAAGGGTCTCCATGCTAGATTTGTTTCATAGCACAATAAAGAGCACTCACTTCTTTTCTCATGTGCTGGCTATATTAGCCAGCATTGGCCAATTCTGGTGCTAAGTGGCAATTCCAATGGCAATTCTGAGTACCAGAAATTGCCCCAAAAGGTGGACCCAGTACATATGTCCTGTGAAACATGGTCTGTGCTCTCTCTAAGCACCCGCCCTGTAAATGCCCTCCTGCTAAAAAAACAGTGTGTTTTTCTGTAGGCTTCAAAATATTTCTGGAATATTGCAAGTGAGGGGGAATGAGGATGGGGAATGCACACTAACACATGCAAAACACTGATGCAACTGCATGATAAGGTTACTATTATAGGCAGCGGCAATATTAGGGCAGTGTAAACCATTCAACTGCCTGGGGTCCCAGTCATGTAATGCCTTCTTATTCTATCAATTATGTTTCTTTGTAAGGGCCTAAATCTAAACCTTCATAAGGGGCTCCCAAGTGGGAAAGGTGCCACTGATTATAAGCCTGAAGAAGTGGTTCCAACCAAACCAGATAAATGCAAATCTCCTACATTCAACTTGGGTGATCTAATTCTTCTCAACCAGCTCATCTGTTGTTGTATCATTCAAGTACCGCTTACCATACTTTGCAAGAAAGGCCAGAATTTCAACAGAAATCAAAGAGGGGGAAAAATGGTGCAAGGCTATATAAATATGAAAACTAACACTTTACACACCAATGGATAGAGATATACTGATTTTTTTTTCACTTCCAAAAAACTGTTTCACTCTTCTCATAATTTAAAAGAGTATTTTATTTGGCAATGAAAAACTCAATTTTTCATGGTACATCCTCTAGATTTTCTCAATAATTCTTGGAAAACTAAAACATTTTGCAGAAATCATTGGGAAAGCTTTAGTGCCTAAAGTTAAAATGATTTTGCTCATTTCCTGCTATCAGTCTCATTCACTCTGATAAATAAGCAGCTGAAGAAATCACCTCTATCTGAAGAGCTACTGTATACTACTGAGTTACATGATATAAAAATATCATAGTGACCTTTGTAAGTCAGCTGTATGATTATATTTCTAGTCTTTCAAATAATACTGCATTTTGACTGTAATTCAGCTCAAATTAAATTCTTCAGAGAAAATATTCCTTCAGATAATACTAGACTTATTTTTTTCAATATTCCAGTGATATTTTAAAGCATACAGAATACTTCACTAACTCATGCAAATAATAATTATGCACTTTTTGGTTGGCATCCAGTATAGCATTACTCATTAATTCATTTGGTTTCAATACAGATCCCTCATTATTCTCACTGGAATTCAGCATTAACAACCAATTAAAAATAATTGTGTTTATATTGCTCCATGATTTTAGCAACTATTAATACCAGAAACACGTGAAGAGTGAGTATTTCCCTCCCCCACAGCCTAGCTGCCAAAAAGACTTCAAGGCTGCATATGAAATTCTACAACAACTAAATAATAAAAAACAACTTTTCATAGTTAAGCATGAAAGTCTTTTTCACTGAAATACTAATGGCTTACCACAACTCCAGTGTACAAAATCTTCATGCAGGGCTCTACTATGAGCAAGAGAGGGCCTGGGCTAAGCAAGTACCCGTCTTGGCTCCAAAGAAAACTTTCCAGTTACTTTGGTTCCAAACACATTTACTAACTCAAACTTCCACTAACATAATAATCCTTTGATGACTAAGTTATGAAGTTCTGTTTTATCTGACGACAACTCCAGACTTTTCTCGTCTACAACTGTGTTCATAAACGATTTAGGAACATGCAAACAGCTTTAGCAAAAAGCTTAGAATCCAGGGACCTGATTTCAATAATCTGATCACAATGTGACTCTAGGACTTAAAAAATTCCAGAAACTTGGCTTTTTAATATCCACAGAACTTCGAAATATATAGTCTGATTATCTAAAAGCATAAATATATTACACTGAATTGAAACACAGTGACACTACTCTTAATCTCCAGTCATAAATATTTCTGTGCATAGGATCGCAGCTTCTAAATTCATACCAGCATGAAAAAAGCCATGGTTAAGTCTTGAATTCCATATTTATGATTCACTTGCGAAACAAAACAGACTGGCACCCCTCCCCCCCACCCCCCCCAAAAAAACCACCCAAACCCCACAAAACCAACAACCACAAAAAAAAATCATA
>NW_017728992.1:160560362-160561502 GCF_001723915.1 Gavialis gangeticus | reverse complement strand
TTAATTTTTTTTATACTTCAGCAGAAAGGTCTAATATATGCCAAGCCATTGTTAGAAACGTATTTTTAAATGTTCTGTGGGTCATTACCTTGGGATCTGTGGGTATTTATTTTGGATGGCTATTACAGGCATCTACTTCCAGCCAATTACAGAAAATAAATATTCATTTACCTGTTCATTTCACTACACCTGGTCAGAGTGCATGCTGATGAAAAATGGTAAGGAGTGAGGAAAAGAGGATGGGCAAGACAAATGAATAACTTGCATGATTAAAGGAACAAAACAAAGTTGTTGTTGTTTTAATTGGAATTCGGGCACCAGGCATGGGCAGCTAGTGGCCCCTGAGTCACCAACCAGGGGGTGTGTCTCCCTGTGGCTGACTGGCAACTGGGGGGGAGGGGAGAGTTCCCTGCCAGCACTTCCGGTTTTGCGGTTGGCGCTACACGTCGCCAAAGCCTAAAGACACCTGTCTATAAAGTCCATCAAAAAATAGAGATATTTGTAAAAAATTAATAAGCCCTGAGCTTATTATTGATTGAAGCTCCTCAGAATGAGACTTGATTGAAGCTCCTCAGAAGACTGGTGCACAGGCAGAGCAGATCAGTTGCATCTGTTGCCTTAGCAGAAATGCAGCACCCTGCAGAGTACATTCTCTTGAGGCTTTGTGGCTGAAGCCCTCTGTCCTCCCCGCCTTCCCCTCCCCAGACATGTTTTGCTCCTGCAGCATCTAGCTGCTTGCCTGTGATGCTTGTTGAGTTGCAGGTAGGTAGATAACAGGGCCAGCAGGCACAGGGCTGAGGGGCTTGCTATAGGGGGCAGCACGGTGTAGGCAAGGTTATCAGGATGTGGAGGTCAGTATGGCCCCCTGAGGTGGGGGCATAGTGTAAAACCATTGCTGCAGTCAAGAAGGGTTGCCAACCCAAGACATTTTTTTAATTGACAGTCTGCAAATATTTTACTGACAACCAAACTTTTTTACTATGGTTGGTATTAAACCCATACATTTGAACCTGGCTCTTGCCCAGTGCTTGGCAGACATATTACATTTACATTATGTAAAACACAACAGTAAAAATGTCAGTAAAAAGATTGTTAGTAAAAAAAAAAAAAAAAAAAAAAAAAAAAAAAAAAAAAAAAAAA
>NW_017728992.1:160551565-160560285 GCF_001723915.1 Gavialis gangeticus | reverse complement strand
TAAAAAAAAAAAAAAAAAAAAAAAAAACCAAAAACAAAAAAAAAAAGTTGTGTTGTTTTGGCAACCTTGTTAGGTGCCCTAGACAGAGAATGTTGAGTATCAGACAGCAAGCAGCTGGGGGGAGGAGAAGCACTGGGGGGGAATGCAGGAGAGCTGCTGAGCATTAGAGAGCCCTACCTCTCTGCACACAGATCAGTACTGCTGGAGATCCCATCATGGCACAGACAGAAGCTGCCATGGTGTGAGGTCTTGATGCATAGGGGGCAGCTGCTGCTGTTGTTGCACAGGCCTCCTTTAAATTGGTGGCTGGGGCTGCTGCCCTGCCCACCCACACCTTGATTAAACTACTGGACACACACTTCCATTGACCAAATGGAACTGTTCACAGAACATGAAATTAAGTGCATGTATACACTCAATTCTGCAATGGATTCTGGATCAAGCCCCAGTCCTGGAGATCTTATTGAAGTAAAACTACAATGTTCATATTCTCCTATGCTTATCAAACCAATAAGAGTTTTGTCCAAGGTCAAAAAGAGTAAAAACTGAAGGTTTAGGGATTAGACCATGCACAAGTGAACACTTTCTTATGCAAGAAGGAACAATAAAAGGTACAATGCTTCTCTCTATCAATAATGGTTATTTTTATGTTTAACATAAAAATTGCACTAATTTTTTTCATATTAAGAGATAGTAGCATCAAAGATTAAATATGTCTGGAATTCCACAACTATTGCAAGACTAATTTTGGATTATTATAAGCATAGGAACAAGAAGCCTTAACTGTGCCATGTGCTAATTTCTGACTGGTTGACTTTGCAACCTTAATAATGTTCTTTTAACAGAGCTTATACTTTGTTATATGGAAAAATGTCTACAGTGTAATCTAAGTGGTTTACTTGTTGAGAAAAGGGCAAAAATGTAAGCATTTCAAATATGTACATGTGCACAGCTATTAACTGAACATACCTCAGAAATAATTTCTACTTCTACTGTGCTTTTTGGAAAGAAAACAAATCTGATGTGCCAATTACAGATGGCAGAAAACAGTGTGTGAATGATGAAAGAGTGTGAACCATGATGTTTATGGGTGTCTATACACAGGTTCTGCAGGTGGAAGCGAGAACACGTATAGAACATATCAGAGCATATGTATAGGCATCCTATGCATCTTTGTAAAATATTGCCTTTTTTCCACCTAAGACTCTTCTTTTCAGAATTACACGGATATACATGAGTGCACTGATTGCTAATGGTTTAACATGTAAGAGCTCTTAAATAATTTATCAAATAGCCATGTTTTAATTTTTAAACTGCTAATATAAGATGATAAAGCTAGGGAACTGTTTTTATAGAGATTTGTAGAAAGTGCTAAAATGCATAAAAAAGTATCATGAAATGCAGGAAGACATAACTTTTATCACTTCCTTTTCATTTTACCTGAAGTGTAAGGCACTTAACTGCATCCCATACTATCCCAATAAATTCTTTCATTCTCTCCTCAGGACTCCTGCAGCTTTCAGTTGAGTTCTGCATGGCTTTCACTGGAAGTGATAAAGGCCGAGATTCTAAAGCAACCAACCAAACAAAAAAAAACATGGTTACTGAGATGATATGTACCTGACTCAGTAATAAATTGCTAATAATATTAATATAAGATTATTTATTTTCTTTGAAGTCTTTACATAGATTCTCTTTCATTGTGCTTTAGTGACAGCAAGAACTTCAGCAAACTAGTGGACTTTTATTTATTAGCTTCAAGTTTGGTAAGAGAACTCTATTAGCTAAGCATGGTAAGAAAGTCAGCATTTTATTAGTTCTACATTTTAATAATTCATCATTATCATTCCTAAATTCTCCTATGAAATAAATCACAACAAATACTTGACCTAAGCAACTTTAGTTATTTTTCAAAGTGCAATAGCATAGTTGGTGATGGAATGGTAATAAAAGGATTTTCCATAATAATTACTGCTGGGGTAACCAAAATAAAATTTTAGTTTTGTAAACTTGTTAGAAAGCATGAGAGGGGGTATATGTTAAAAACCAGTCTCTGATTTGTTTTCTCTACATCTTTGTTTAATGAAAGCTTTCTGAATAAGTACACAAAAAGATCATACTTGCCAACTCTTGAAAGCATAAGTTTAGGAGACAAACCTCAAAAACCCATTAAAACTTCTGAAGTTGTCAAAAATGACATTAGATAATTTACCAAATGTATTATGCATAGTAAACAGGATTTTGAATATGTTTCATTAGAAGCCCCACAAAGACACTAGCTAGCAATTAAATTGCTATCTTGGCAACAATGAGAAAGAGTATAACAGAATAATTTCCATACTGTTCCTTATATTTTAAAAGCCTAAGATGTTTTAAAATGTGCTAAAATAGACAAAAAAGTAGCATAACATATTCTAGTTATGAGAAAATAAACATCATTGTAACCTCTTATATGTGAATGTATATTTAAATTTAGTTATACGTGAATATAAAAAATGGATGCATTTGTAAGAATGTCAGTGAAGAGACATACCAAATATTATTACAATTCCTTTTTCAGCCAAAGCAATAAACAATATGAAGATTTTCCCAGATGTAATATTAAATTTCTCTTTTAGTATTTTGAAAAACCCTTTTATGTACTCAAGCTTTTCATTTTTCCTATTCCAGAATAAATATTATCATGCAAGGAAATTTTTGAAATTACAAGAAATTTTCCTATCTTATTTTAAAAGAAATCTAAAATCAGTACAGAAGTTAAGACTTTTTTCAGCTTTCTAAAGCATATTTCATATAAATATGCAATACAAAATTGTGCAAAAAATCCAAACCCCAAAACCAAAAAATTGAACATGACAAAATCTGATCATGTGTCTTTTTCAGGCAGTTTTTGATTCTTACTTAATTTCTGTCACCTAAGAAAACACTGGCCCTAAGGCAAAATATTATATTTTAAAGTACCAAAAGGGGCAGGATTAAGGCAACAGCATATTGTTATAGGAATAAGTCATTCATATTTCTCAACTGAAAACTATGAGACATAAAAGACTATTGTAGATTAATGTTTTAGGCAAAATCCTTGTCAGTGCTTAGATTTAAAATTTAGATTAAATGATTGTAACCATAGACTATCTTAAAAATAAAGAGGAGGTATAACATTTACTGTATGTAAGTGACAATGTTCTGACAGTTCAGGAAGCAGAAATCTGGATAAAAGAGCAAGGAAGAAAGATTATTATGGTTATGTTATTTCAGTTATTTTAATTATATGGGACCAAAAACAGGAAAAAAGGATGGAGAGACGACAGAGAGAAGGATACTGCAGCAACAGTGAAGAAAGGAGAAAGCAAGAGCTATGCCATCTGGATAGGAGAGAATGAAGTTAAAGCTTCGGCTTGTCAAAATGGGTATATTGTTTAAATAGCTATACTGTACTAACTCCTTTTGCAGATGCACTTATTCTGCTCTAAAAGTACATTTGTGAGGGTTAATTTACTCCACATTACAAATACACAAACCTAAAATGAAAACAGATAGTCTTAGTGCAGACAAGGGGAATCCAAGAAGGCTTTAAATTTTCAAACTACTACAATCAACAATAGTTTCCTCATGCAGACAAACCCTCACACTAGAAATATTACACAGTACAGAACATCAAGATTTGGTTAGGGCATGAATGTGAAAGGCCAAGACAAATGGAAGAACTGATAGAGCTTAGAGTGATTTCAAGAACGCAGGGCTGGCTAGTAGGAAGAAAAGTAGTAAGCTGGCTAAGTGCATATATTTATTTGTAGTGCTTCTCATAAACAAATTGGAGAAATGTGGACTGGATAAAATACTACAAAGTGGATAGATAACTGTCTTCAATGGCAGTAAGCAAAGGATAATTATTAATGGATCCATGTCAGAATTGGAAAGTTGGACTAGAAATAAGTAGTGAAGTTCAATACAGACAAGATGTTATACCTCAGGAGGAATCATCAAAAAGAAATACAAAAGGGGAGACACCTGGCTGGATGGCAGCTCTATGGAAAAGGACTTGGAAGTCTTGGTAGACCAGACTCAATATGAGTTTGCAGCCCCACAAAAGGCAAAAGTGGTTTTTGGCTGCATCAGATGCAAGACATAGGAGGTGACAGTGACTCTATTCAGCACTGGTTAGGTCTCGCCTGGAGTAGTGTGTGCAGTTCTGGGCTCCGCATTTTAAAAAGAACATGGAGAAATTAGAGAGGGTCCAAAGGCGGGCAACAAGGATTATCAAGGGCTTGGAAGGCAAGTCATATAAGGAGTTAGGCATGTTCAACTTGTAGAAAAGGTGCTTAAGAGAGAACATGATAGCAGTCTTCAAATACCTGAAGGAAAGAAGAGGGAAAGCACATTCTCTCTTTTGCTGTAGAGAGGACAATGCAGACCAATGGCTTCAAACTGCAGCAAAGTAAATTTAGATCGAATATCTGGAAAAAAACTTCTTCACTGTGAGACTAATGAGACTGCCTAGGAAAGCTGTGGGCTCTCCATCAATGGAAGTATTCAAGAGATTGGATAGCTGCTGGTTGGGGATGAAGTAGGAGTAACTATGCCTATTTTCTATCATGGGTATTTCCCATGTTTCTGAGCTTTGCTGGTTGCTCCCACCCCTCCCTTCTTTCTGCTACGTGTGTCAGTGTTTTTAAGCCTCCACAGAGGCATTGGCTGTTGAAGACTTCAACTGAGGTGTGCCAATTCTCCTGCTAGAAGCAAAGCTAGAGGTTCCTGGCTAGAGGGTCTTGCCTCTTCACTCAAGGCCAAACCAATTTACCATATTTGGGTTCAGGAAAGAATTTTACCCCATGGTCAAACTGGCATGGACTGTGGAGATTTTTTCCTTCCTCTGCAGTGGAGGGGGAGGGGTGTGGCCCTCTACCTAGGACTCCTTGAACATAAATTGACAACATTTTATAGAAGCAGGACACTGGCTCCTGTGGTTCCCCTGCTTTACCTGTGGCAAGTTTGGATGTTAGGTTTATGTTGCATTAGGGTTGAGGATCGTCTTATGTAGATTTTAGATTATGTTAGTATGGGATGGTTTGGATAGGGATGATCCTGCCTCAGGCAGGGGGCTGGACTAGATGACCTTCCAGCTCTACTTCTTCAGGACTCTATACCTTTATGCCAACTGAATTAATCCCACAATTGTTAAAATCTAGCAGAATGTCTTCTTTCCACTGAAACCAGTCTTGAGTGGGTCTAAAAGCCAGCCACCCACAGCTTGATAAAAAAATATCTCAGATTGAAACAAACCTACAAATTAACAAGGAAAAGAACCAATGAATAATTCATTATGCCAAGAGGACCTAAATTGTCCCCTACTTACCTTTTCCTTATTTTTTAATCATTACTGAAATTACTGAAGTTTGTTATTGACACTATATTCAGAACTGCCCAGCACATAAATATAATTTTAATTAGACCTAAAAAAAGGTTGAATGGCATCTTTATCCAGGAACCAAAGAAGTGATCAATAATGATCACCACACTGTATCAACTAAGCAAAATGACTATTTTTATCACATTTTACATCTGGGGAACATGAAGCAAAGAGATGTAGTGACTTATCCAAGGTCATTCAGTAAGTCAGCACTAGTGTTGTAGCACAAGAGCTCCTGACTCGTAACCTCATATTCATTTTTTCTAAAGTTAACATGCCTTAGGAAATGAAGATGAATATTGAGACAGTACAGTAACAACTTTTGCAGAAGTTGAACAATTTGCTTCTTTATCCAAAACTAACATCTTCTGAAACTTACTGTGATAATATATGCCCTGTTATCACTGTTACCCTATCGTTCTTGAAAATAAAAAAATTAACAGAAAACTTCTTGATATCTTACACTTGTATTCTATGGTGCACAATACTGCTTATTTGGCTAAGTTGCTGTCTGACAAGTAAATTAGTGAAAAAATGAATTGAAGCAGGAAATGGATGCGTCTAATAATGAAAATATTTTTATATTACTTAGTATTGTGTTTCTGTTTGCTTGCCATGCTAAATCTTAATTAGTTAATGCTTATAAAATGTTTTGAAGATAAAAAGTGCAATGAATTTACCGGTTTATTAAGGAGCTCAGCAATGTACACTATACATCCTAAACAAATAATTCTAACACAAATTTACACCTGACTTTGACTGAATAACTTTTACAACATTATCTTTAGAATTTCATTAAAGGTGTATAATTTGCGTTTCCTGGAAGTAATCGCTCATTTCCTGATTAACTTCACAATTTGTATACATGTGAGCGCATCTCAGAAGTGGTAGTATGGATATTTTGTCTTAGGTTTTAAAATTAAGATTGTATGAACTGAGATGAGCAGAGGGAAAAATGGGAAAGCATTTAAAAACATTTTGGTTAGAAAGAGTGGCTGCATCTTAATTATGACTCTATTTTGGATATTATCCACTCAGAAATTTACAAAATACTCCAAAACTCCTGATAATGGACCTATTTCAAAAAGGTATTTAACAGTGTTCCTCACTATATGCTTTAGAGTACTCCTACTAAAGCAAATGGTATTTGTTGGGTGATTAAAGCCAGACAGAGCTTAAGTATCTTGTTGATTTGGAAGGAACAGGTTAGGTGCTGATGACCTATCTTTTTGAGAAATCGGTTAAGGAAGGGAAAAGCAGTACATTAAAGAATCACTATTAGATCATTTTTTCAGTTGATCAGAACTATTTAATAACACTGGCATTTTATATATACACTTAACTGAACGCTTTATAATATTTTAAACAACTAAATACTAACATTTAAAATAAGCAATGAGCAATGTCCTGCATACTACCTGAGGGAAGAACATGACATCATGAATGTGGTTTCAATAAACTGGCATTTTAAGGACAACCTCTGGGAAATTATCTGGCAATAACTTTCCAGAGCAGGTCAATTTTTTTCTGTAATCTGTACCATCTAATTACCAGGGATCTTAGTTTTCAGTGGGAAAACAACAAAAAATCTCTAGAAAAAAACCCCCAAAATCTGCATTTTTACCAGAAGGAAAATGAAACTGTAGGGATTTAGTGAAATTGCAGTGGAAGTATGAAGTGAACAGGGCAGTAGCACCTTTTTTTCCCATGCTTCTTGCAATGCCCCCCTGCTGCTGACTGGTCATAGGGACACCAGGGCCCTGCCACATATCAGTGGCAGGGGTAGAAGCAAAAAAGGCAAATTCTGTGTTTTGCCACTGTTTTCCATGGGAAATGGATTTCAAGGGTCCCTGCTAATCACACTCCAATTTGGCCCTGGCACTGTTACTGGGATCCCTTCCCTATATATGATAGCTGACAGCAGAGGCTGATGCCTACTAGGCTTTTTTAGGGATAGGGACAAGCATTCAAAAAGCCTGAGCTGAATTGATTCAATCTTTGCAGATTAATCTAACCTGCCTAGGTTGAACATGTTTGCAACTGGACAGACATCCCCTCTGGACTGAAGAAATGCAGACACATGCCTGTAGTGGCTCAGGCTAGAAGCTGGGGGGGTGCTAGAGCAGCCATCCCTAGCCTTCTGTAGTGTTGGGCTGAGGGGGCGTGGCTAAGCCCCAGCAAGATGCTCTAGGGAGGGGTGTATACCACCCACCCTGCCAGCACTGTCCCAGGCTTTTCCCTGCTTGCTGCTCAAGGGGCAGGACTGTTGCAATCCCCCAGCTAGAACTCTGAGGCAAAAGGGGGTGTGTGCAGTGCATGCATCTGTTGATGATACTGAGCTTTTCAAATCTCTCTGCTTTTTCACACTCTCTGCAAACCTGACAGGCAAGGGAGCCAGCAGAGGACTGATAATACAGCATTTGTCAGCTCATCAACAAAACAAAAGCCTCTCTCATTAGTTCAAGCTTCTTAGCTTTTTCCAAGGAAGGAATGGAGGGACATTATCAGCTGACCTGTTGATTAGCTCCAAAAAGCCCTAAGCAGACACTGTTTGGTCCACCTATTCCAGTGAAATTGGAAACACATACACAGACACCTCTCAGCATTAGCTAGCATACCACATGCCTAGGGTCCATGGGGCTGGGGTCCTTGTTGTGGGAGACGGGTGAGAGGAGAGGGGGATCCCTGCTTAAGCAACGAGCAGCAAGGGGGGGAGGGGCAGGGAGAAACAAGGCACACCCTGCTGTGCCTGCAGTTCTGCTGGAGCTCTGGCTACAGAGCAGAGGGGCAGGGTCAGACCTGTTCTTTGGAGCAGACACCACAGCCCAGGACTCCAAAGCATCTGGGATGCTGGGGGATTCTAGTTTAACTTAAAGCCAGAAAGGGGTCTGGGTCAGACATTGCATAAACCGGTTTGACACAAACTGGTTAAGTCTCTGATACTATGTTCAATCAGGTTTAACTTCAACCAGTTTCTGCCATTTTGAAACTGGTTTATGTGCACTGAACTTCTGTTCTGTTACAGCTTTAAACCAGTTCCTGATCACTTAACCAGCCTGTGCATCTGTCCCTAGCCTAGGAGATAAGTTTCCCTAACAATGATTATAATTCTGGTTTATCAGATAGTTCCAGATTATCCGTACTGAATCCATGCCAAAGTATAAAAACAAGAACACATTTTTGTGATGGACTCAGCTGTCCCTTGGGCTACTAAAATGTCACTACATGTTACTTTTGTTTTGGTTTTTTGCTGGGTTACTAGCCTCTTTATCCATGTATATTATAGCTTATATATCTTCCTATTTAATATTTT
>NW_017728992.1:160528487-160546565 GCF_001723915.1 Gavialis gangeticus | reverse complement strand
CAATGTATATTATAGCTTATATATCTTCCTATTTAATATTTTTATAGAAATATGACAACTTATTTTTGTAGTTATAAATACATTACATGGAAGTCAATACACCTGAATACTGCTTACAATTGTAAATTACTTTTATTGTATCTCACTATTAAAAATTTCAATCCATGTATTTGCAAGAATTTTCCCAGGTAAATGTCCCTTTAACAAAATATTAGAAAGTATATTTTAATTTTAAAAAACAAACAAACGTAACCCCCCAATCTAAAACAGAAACCCACTTGGGTCTCTTTTGTCTTGTAACTATGAATGTCACCACAAACTGGATGAAAGAACCACACTGCTCTGTTTTCCTAACATTCTTTAGGTCTATCGGTGATTTATTCTTGGCCATAAAAGAAAACAAGAAGTGAAGAAATTGGCATAGTAAAATTAAAACATTTTAACATATAGAATCTGAAGAGTAACTACTGAGACTACTTTCATTAGTCATGCCTGCTAAAAACTATTATTATTTACAAAATAATTTTGGCTCAATTCATTTTAATGAATTCTCCCAGTTAATCTAAAAGCTCCAACAAGCTCTTTGAGTCCTAAAAACCTTTTTATCCTTGTAAAATTTATAAAGCAATAGCATTCAAAATGCTTTTTTAAGTTTTGTAACAAAGGTACTTCAGATTTAAATAATTACAGGGTACGTATTGTTACCTTTCCAGTGTCTATTTAATTTCATTCAGCTTCCAATTGACACTGTTGTTCATTTAAGTCATCGGTCATACACTGCACAGCAGGCATGAATAAACAATAATTACTCAGTTCACTGAGCAGAAATGTGTGTTATAATAATTCAAATACTTCAGATAAGTGAATGTTTTCTCACCAACCATCCTAGCCCCAGAGTTCCCAGCTTTCTGCATTCCAGGAGTTCATTTCATTAGGAATCTAATTCAGCATCTTAATGGCACTTCATTAAAAATATGCTCTTACAATTAATTTTGCTATCTAATGAGCAGCTCTCTTGCCACATAGTAAATAGGAGGTTTGCTTAATTTGAGATGAAAAATTGCAAATATTATATGAAGAACATTTTGCAAAGAGGTCAGTTTGTCTGTCTGATGTATTTTTTAACATAAGTCAAAGAGTTCAAGATAGTCCTAAATACTGACTTATTACCATTTAATAAGACAAAATTATTTGGACAACCTCTCCCTTTTAACAGTGATGTCAAGCATAATTTATGTGCATCATGTAGCCATTTATAGTCTCGCAAAAGAGAGAAGAGCATCTTCACATACAGGTTCACTAACCTAGTGAGGAGGGCTTTAAACTAAGTGTGCTAGTGGATGAAGACCAAAGCTCTGAGTTAAGTGGGGAAGTGGGTGACCTGGAGGAAGCACAAGCAGGAAGGGGCCACAGAGGTGGTGTTCTCATTCTTCCTGAGAAATCAGACCAACTGACTAATACCTCAGGTTCCTGTACAAGAATGTACAGAGCCTGGAAAACAAGCAGGAGGAATGGGAAGTACTTGCACAGTCATGGAACTATGATGTGGCTGAAATAATTGAGACGTGACGGGATAGCTCGTATGACTGGATCACTGTCATGGATGAGTATAAACTGCCCAGAAAGCACGGGCGGGGGAGAAGAGCAGGAGTTGCACCGTATATTAAAGAGCCGTATGATTGCTGAGCCCCACTACGAAATGGAGATAGGTCTGTTGAAAGTCTCTGGGTTACGGTCAGAGGGGAGAGAAACAAGGGGGATATTGCGGTGGGGGTCTACTATAGACCACCAGACCAGGAGGAAGTGGTGGATGAGGCTTTCCTCAAACAGCTAATGCACGTTTTCCCAGTCACAGACCCTGGTTCCCATGGGGGATTTCAGTCACCCTGATACCTGCTGGGAGGGTAATACAGCAGTGTGCCGGCAATCCAGGAAGTTTTTGGAGAGTGTTGGAGACAACTTCCTGGTGCAAGTTCTGGAGCAGCCAACCAGGTGCTCTGCTCTTCTCGACCTGCTGCTCACCAACAGGGAAGACTTAGTGGGGAATGTAGCGCTGGATGGCAACTTGGGCAGCAGCGACCACGAGATGATTGAGTTTAGGATCCTGAGGAAAGGAAGGAAGGAGAGCAGCACAGTAAGGACCCTGGACTTCAGAAAAGCAGACTTCAACTCACTCAGGGAACTGATGGGCAGGATCCCCTGGGTATCCAGTCTGAGGGGAGAGGAGTCCAGGAGAGCTGGCTCTACTTTAAAGAAGCCTTACTGAGATTGCAGGAACAAACCATCCTGATATACAGGAAGACTAGCAAGTAAAGCAGAAGAGCAGCTTGGCTTCACAGCGCACTCTTCACAAAAACTCACACAAAAAGGAAGCTTATAAGTGGAAAACAGGACAAATGACTAAGGCGGAGTATAAGAGTATTGCTTGGGCATGCAGGGATGAAATTAGGAAGACCAAAGCACAACTGGAGTTGCAGCTAGCAAGGGCTGTGAAGGATAAGAAGAAGGTATGTAAGCAACAAAAGAAAGATCAGGGAAAACGTGGGTCCAATACTGAATGGTGGAGGCAACCTGGTGACAGGTGATGCAGAAAAGCATGAAGTGCTCAATGCCTTTTTTATCTCAGTCTTCACAGGCAAGGCCAGCTCCCAGACTACTGCTCCTGGCAGAACAGTTTGGGGAGGAGGTGAGCAGACAACAGTGGTGAAAGAATAAGTTAGGGACTATTTAGAAAAGTTGGATGTGTAACAAGTCCATGGGGCTGGACACAATGCAGCTCAGGGTGCAGAGGGAGTTGGCACGTGACTGTAGAGCTACTGGCCTTAATCTTTGAAAACTCATTACAATTGGGAGAGTTCCCAGATGACTGGAAAAGATCAGATACAGTGCCCATCCTTAAAGGGAAGAAAGAGGATCCAGGGAACTACAGACCAGTCAGTCTCACCTCTGTCCCTGGAAAAATCATGAAGCAGGTCCTCAAGGAATCCATTGTTAAGCACTTGGAGAAGGTGATTCTGAACATTTGGTATGGGCTCACAAAGGGCAAGTCATGCCTGTCCAACCCAAGGGACCTTGACGAATTGGAGGACTGGACCAAAAGAAATCTCATGAGGTTCAATAAGGACAAAGTGCAAAGTCCTGCACTTAGGAGGCAGAAGAATCCCATGATCTGCTACAGGCTGGGGTGGCTAAACAGCAGCTCTACAGAAAAGGACTTGGGGATTACAGTGGGTGAATATGAGCCTACAGTGTACCCTTGTTGCAAAGAAGGCAAATGGCATACTGGGCTGCATTGCCAGCAGATCAAGGCAAGTGATTATTTCCCCTCTATTCAGCACTGGCAAGACCAAATCTAGAGTACTGTGTTCAGTTTTGGGCCGCCCACTACTGAGAGGATGTGGACAAATTGGAGAGAAATTGGAGAAGGACAAAAAATAGGGGGCTGGAGCACGTGACTTTTGAGGAGAGGCTGAGGGAACTGGGTTTATTTAGTCTGGAGAAGAGACAACTGAGGGGGGATTTAATAGCAGCCTTCAGTTTCTGGGTAGAGCCATAATGTCCTCAGTGGTGACAGATCACAGAACAAGGAGCAGTGGTCTCAAGTTGCAGCAAGGGAAGTTTAGGTTAGATATCAGGAAAAAAACTTCCTTATGAGGAGGGTGGTAAAGCACTGAAACAGGTTACGCAGAAAGGCTGTGGAATCACCATCCTTGGAGGTTTTTAAGACCTGGACAGACAAAGCCTTGTTTAGGATGATCTACTTGGGTCTTGCTCTAATCAGGGGGTTGGACTAGATGACCTCATGAGGTCTCTTCCAACCCTAATTTTCTATGATTTTATTACTAACCAAATACTGTTCTATATGATGGGTACCCTTGAAAAAACAATCTTGTATTCTCAATTTAATCAGAAATTTATAAAATAGCGAGTTTAACAGATACAAATTATTAAACTGTTGTGATATTATGATTTTTTTAAGGAACACTAGAGATGGTAACAATCACATGAAACACACTATGTGAATGTAGCTGCACTTTTTGTGCTCCTTGCCACAAACTAGCAGCAGCAGTAAAGGTACATTCATTAAACAGCAATATATATTTCTATGGGTTTGACTTTGGATGAGGGTTCTCTGATTTTAAACATTTTAATTCTATTGCTGGAGATTGGCACTGAAATTTACTGTGGTGTAACACTGTATTTATATATTTACATTATTATTATATCTTGAGATTGAGTTAAGAAAAGTAAGATATGCATTATCATTCTATTTTGATGAAACAACTTGGTTAATTCTTACTGTTTTTTCCCAGTCCCAATATTGCTTGAAAACAGGATTCAGCATCCCGAAGAGACCTGTAAACCTTTTTGTGGAGCTGTTAATTGATGTGAGAAATGCCAAACAGTACTTTAAAGCCTTTAACACCTCCATATTCCTCAGAAGTGGAATTTCATCAAAATCTTGATCAATCATATTATGATCTGTCTTGATTCAAGGTTTCCAGGGCTAGAAGAAGTTAAAGTGTTTTGTAACTCCTCATTGGTTGCCTCTCTAAACAAGGGCAAGCCCTCATCTGTAGCCAGAGCTGCTATAAAGTCCTTTTTGTCAAATGGTTAAGAAGTGGAACACTTTTCACGGAGTCTTTCCTGGGAGACCATGGGATTTTACAAAGTATTTTTTCTCTTGAAACAGTTGGCAATTGTTTTTAGCTTTATATCTTGGCATGCCTTAACAATGAGATTACCACAGTCTAGCAAGTTTACATTTTTGCTGGCTTCCATGTTAAGAAGAACAATAATCTAGTTTGTGCCATTTGATTTTTAATGTTCCTTCAGGTTCTTAGTTATACTCTGACCCATAGATTGTGTCAAAGAGTGCAAGTTTAAGAAGAGAAATTTGAGCCAGATCTTATAGAGAACAAATCTTATGGCATGTGTTAAGCAATTATTCAATAAAAGACAATCTTATGGCCCTGGGTGCAAAACTGGTAATCACTCCTGTTTGACTGCAAGATGAAAATGTCACCTATTATCCAGACATTTGCTGAATTGTCATAATTGAGGGAAGATCAGTAAAGTCCTTTGGAAAACATGCAAGGCATTTTTATTTAATCACCAACAGTAGGCATTTGTCACTCCTATCTATAGTGGCAGAGACGAGTAAATTTATCCTGTTCTTTGAAACTTTTCCACTGTCCTTTGAAACTTTTCCCCCCAACATTTATCCTCTGTCAGGGAGGCCTTTCATATACACTCCTGTTTCATCCACATTGTAGAAGTCAGCCAGGAAAAACTTCTCCAGAGTCTGAGGAAATTGTTCAATTTGCTACTGCTCAGCTGCTGTTACCATTTCTCTTCATGCTTCTTTTTCTGACACGTTAAAATGTTTCTTCCAACTGGTAAACCAACCAACCATCACTGAGTCCAATTGTGGTAGCAAGCTGAAGGGCTTTTTCTTTGATTACAGGTTCAAAAGACATTCCTCCCAATGCCCTCTTTTCTTTGAACCATAGAAAGCAAATCTCCTGTTTGAAGTTAACTAAAACTTTATCCTTTTGCTTCCAGACTGCATAAAACTGATTTGTACAAATCCCACTTGACTGCAACTTGGTTCTGATTAGTATCAGGAACTCACCAGTCTTGGATATTCTCAGCATTTTCTTTAAGCAGGAGACTTGTTGGAATTTTGTCACTGGACTGCGAAACTAGGCAAGAAAACAATGATCCTGGGCTTTCTTGAACTGGCAAGTAGTAAGCTGGGTGCCCAGTGAATCAGTGCAGTCTTGGGGCTCGGACTGATAACCAAATGACTGTTGGTCTTATCCCTGGGACCACACTGCAGCCAGATGGAGATGGAGCTGGTTGGATATTTTGGTGGAATCACAATGCAGAAAAAAAAGAGATCAGCAGATTGATGGCTGCAGCCTGGGGACAAGACCCAAGTTTCCAACTGAGTCCAGCGTGGTTCTGGGATTGAGAATGGCAATCAGCTTGACTGTTGGTTTCAGCCTCAGAACCACACTGAAGCCAGTTTGAGACCCAAGTGTGGTCCAGGACAGAGACTAAACAGTCAGCTGATTGTGGGTCCTGGCCCTGGGACCACACTGGGGCCAGTCCCAGACCTTTGCCATGTAGCAGGCATCAGGCTGCGTGGCAGGAACACTGTTAACATGATCAGTTTAAGGTGTGATGGAAACCAGCCACAAAATTATTACACATTTTATGGAATAATCTTGTGGCTCATTACTTGTTTTATTACGCTATTAATGCCTGTACATGGGGTCAGGTTACCATTTAAGATGCAATTAATAGGTTGCGTCTTAAGTATAAAGTCAGCCAGGGGCACAAGATATCATTCTGGATCTTCTCAGCCCCAAGAATAGGGAATATTTAACTTTCTTTGGCTAGTAATGGCATGCCAAATTATAGCATATTCTGTCCATCTGTGTGTGTAGGCATAAGAATGGGTTGTGCAAATCTACCTGTACCAGCTTTATGTAATTCTGGAATTCTCTTATGCCACAAGAATCACCAGTGCTTTCTTTAGGGCAGCCTTCTGGCTGCTTTGTAGTGGCGGAGAAGCTAAAAACAGCTGGAAAGGATCTTGAGGATCTGGGCCAAACATCTATTGCTATGTCCTAAGAAAACTGTATTTGAAACAATGTGTTCTTAATAAATGACAGAAAATTAGGGTTGGAAGGAACCGCAGGAGGTCATCTAGTCTAATCCCCTGCTAAAAACAGGACCATCCCCACCATTTTTGTTGCCCTCTTCTGGACTTTGTCCAGTTTGTCCACATCCTCTCTGACTGGGGGCCCCAAAACTGGACACAATACTCCAGATGTGGCCTCACCACTGCTGAACGGAGGGGAACAATTGCTTCCCTTGATCTGTTGGCAATTCTACCAATATAACCCAGTATGCTGTTAGCTTTCTTTGTTAAAAAAGGGCACACTGTTGGCTCATATTCAAGCTTATTGTTCACTTTAACCCCCAGGTCCTTTTCTGCCTTGCTACTGCCCAGCCAGTCATTCCCCAGCTTGTACTGGTGCGTGGGATTCTTCTGTCTCCTAAGCGCAAGACTTTGTACTTGTTCTTATTGAACCTCATCAGACTTCTCTTGGTCCAATCCTCCAATTCGCTGCAGTCTCTCTGAATCCTATCCCTACCCTCCAGTGTATCCACTACTCCCTCCAGCTTGGTGTCATCTGAGGGTGCACTCTATACCATCTGCCAGGTCATGGATGAAGATACTGTGCAAAACTGGCCCCAGTACCAACCCCTGGGGCACTCCACTTGATACTGGCTGCCAACTAGACATCAAGCCACTGATTACTATCCTCTGAGCCTGAAAATCCAGGACAGTTTTCTATCTACCTTGCAGTCCACTCATCCAACTTATACATCCTTAGCTGGCCCGTGAGAATGTTGTAGGAGACCATATCAAAAGCACTGCTAAAAATCAAGGTATACCACTTCCACTGGTCTCCCTATATCCAGAGAGCTAGTCATCTGATCATAGAAGGCAATCAGGCTGGTCAGGCGTGACTTGCCCTTGTTGAATCCATACCGAATGTTCCTAATATTGTTCTCCAAATGCTTAGAAATGGATTCCTTGAGGACCTGCTTCATGATTTTTCCAAGGACTGACGTGAGGCTGATGGGTCTGTAGTTCCCTGGATCCTCCTTTCTCCCTGCCTTAAATATGGGCACTATATTTGCCCCTTTTCCAATCATCCAGGACCTTTCTTGATCACCATGAGTTTTCAAAGATGATGGCCAGTGGCTCTCCAGTCACACCAATAAATTCCCTCAGCATCCTTGGATGCATCCCCTGTGGCTCCATGGACTTGAATACTTCCAGTTTTTCTAAATAGTCCCTAACTGTTCTTTCACCACAATTGGCTGCTCACACCTTCTCCCCAAACTCTGCTACAAGGTGCAGGGGTCTGGGAGTTGACCTTGCCTGTGAAGACCGAGGTGCAAAAAGCATTGGGTACTTGAGCCTTTTCTGCATCCTTTATTACTAGGTTGCCTCCCCCATTCAGTAAGGGACCCACTTTCCCTGATCTTCCTCTTGTTGCTGACATACCTTCTTGTTATCCTTCACCACCCTTGCTAGCTGCAACTCCAGTTGTACTTTGGTCTTCCTAATTTCGTCCCTGCATGCCCAAGCAATACTCTTATACTCCACCTTAGTCATTTGTCCTGTTTTCCACTTATAAGCTTCCTTTTTGTGTTGTAGCTCCAGGAAGAGTTCCCTGTGAAGCCAAGCTGCTCTTCTGTTTTACTTGCTAGTCTTCCTGTGCATCAGGATGGTTTGTTCCTGCAATCTCAGTAAGGCTTCTTTAAAGTAGAGCCAGCTCTCCTGGACTCCTCTCCCCTCAGACTGGATACCCAGGGGATCCTGCCCATCAGTTCCCTGAGTGAGTTGAAGTCTGCTTTTCTGAAGTCCAGGGTCCTTACTCTGCTGCTCTCCTTCCTTCCTTTCCTCAGGATCCTAAACTCAATGGTCGCTGCTGCCCAACTTGCCATCCAGCGCTACATTCCCCACTAAGTCTTCCCTGTTGGTGAGTAACAGGCCGAGAAGAGCACAGCACCTAGTTGGCTGCTCCAGCACTTGCACCAGGAAGTTGTCTCCGATACTCTTCAAAAACTTCCTGGATTGCCGGCACACCGCTGTATTGCCCTCCCAGCGGGTATCAGGGTGACTGAAATCCCCCATAGGAACCAGGGTCTGTGACTGGGAAAACATGCATTAGTTGTTTGAGGAAAGCCTCATCCACCACTTCCTCCTGGTCTGGTGGTCTATAGCAGAAACTCTTGTTTCTCTCCCTTCTGACCCTAACCCAGAGACTTTCAATAGGCCTATCTCCATTTCATAGTGGAGCTCTGAGCAATCATACGGCTCTTTAATATACAGTACAACTCCCGCTCTTCTTCCCTGCCTGTGCTTTCTGGGCAGTTTATACTCATCCATGACACTGATTCAGTCATACGAGCTATCCCGTCACGTCTCAATTATTCCAGCCACATCATAATTCCGTGACTGTGCAAGGACTACACAGAAATGCAGCAGAATACATCTAGCAATACTATCCTTAGGATGATATATTTCAAGAGGGACCTGTATTCCTGAATGATGGGTGTCCCGTGGGAAGTTGAAGTTTTCAGGAAATTTAATGAAAAGAGTCCTTCATTACCTAATCAAAACCTCTTTTTTCCACTAATAGAGCTCCTTTAATGAGAGTCTTTTTGTGAATGAATATATAAAATTTGATTGATTTTCCTCAAAGACTGGGGACCTTATACATGAAATGCTCAAAATAAAAACAACTCTTTTCTACTTCACTGAAAAATGCTTTTGCAAATGGCACAATATTTTAGGACACTACAAAAGAATCCACTAAAATTGTAGTTCATGGCCTGATATACTACCACTTTTGCTAGCCTACAAAAGTATCAGCATACAAGCATCCTCTTTCTTGGTAAACAGGGACCCATACTAACTCTCCCATCCAGCTGTGCCATGCATGCAAAATAGCTTTACTAAGGCTTCCTCAGGGTGAGTATTCTTCTCCACTAGCTCAAATCCAGCCAGTCCCCACCCCCCACCCTTTTATTTTTCTTTCAATCCTGCTAAAAATGAGAGAAGAGCTAGGTGACTGTAGGAGCTTAAATGAGAATTCAGCTATCAAACATCTTTTTAAAGTGGGTCTCAATTCAGAGAAGGAAAAGAATGGAATGTAAAAGGGAACCTCAAAGGAGGAAGAGAGCAGGTGTCAAAGATGGTATGTGCTTGACGAAAGCAGACTGGGGAGTGCTTTAGAAAAGAGAGCGACAGAATCTTTTCCCACCCTTTCTTTCTCCTCAGTTTCATATCACATTAAATTAGGATCACACATACTTTTGTCTTTTCTTGCTTGTAGAGGTGCACATGACATCTCCAGAAGCTTGATATATAATTCTGACAGTTTGAAAATCACAGCAGAATCGTCCATTTCTTATTTATTTGCTGAGCACACTTTGCATGCCATGTAAGTAACAATTTTACTCTTTTCCCATACTTCATTTCTGGCAAGGTTTCAGCAGCTGCTCTCTCACAGTCTGATAGAGTTAGAGATATATGTTTTAAATTGTCTGACAGTTGCAATTTCAAGCTGCTTTAATTTAATACATAAGTTTGGTTTCTAGCAGTTCTTAAGAGAATGGCTTCAGAGATCATGCTAGAATTAAAATGGGTAAATTCAAAATACTTATCAAAACTGTGATTTTAAGATATAATCGTTCAACCTGCATGACTACACACACATGCCTTATACTAGAGGGCTCCCACCTGACTATTTAAGTCACCTATACCTAACCTTGTTGGTTAAAGAGGTACTAACCTTACAGTCATTACTGATCTATTTAGTAGAGTTGGCACCCCATACAGAAAAAACCTGGACATATAGATTATTATAAAACATTACTGCCCATTTTAAAGAAAAGAGAAAGAGAGGAGGAGTGAGAAAAAACTCTAGATATACAAGAAACAAATAAATATAAGACAGAGACAAATATTAGTAGGAAGGGACTAAATGAGATGAAAAAAGAAAAATATCACCAATGCACAAATGTTAAATGCACTGTTAATTTCTTAATGTTGGAAGAAAAATGTCTCTAACAGAATAAATTGCTGAAAGAAAGGGTAAAGAGTCAACTGCCCATTCTTTAGGTAGGGAAATTTCATCTTTTAGAACCTGAACCTTTTCAAAATTTTGTAACCACTGTTTCCTGTGGTCTCACATCTATGGCAGAGGTCTTTCTAGCACATTGCACTGAAAATCAAAGAAAAAGAGTTCAAATCTAGGGCCATGCAATTCTATTGATGGTCCATATCTCTATTCACGCAACTCTCTAAATCTTCCAACCAGAAGCCAATTCTACCCAGTTGAGTACAACACAAAGCCTAAAAAAAGGTATCTTTGTCCCTGTTCATTCTCAGTAGCTTTTCACATTTTAAAAAGTGCATATGAATAAGTGCACATGCATGAGTTGCACGTGGTCAAATCAAAGATTTATACAACTCCCTATTAGCAGCGACTCCCATTTGTATCAGTGTATCAGGTATTTCACACCTGCAACTGCAAAGTATGCAAAATATGCACATATTTAAAGATTTAGGCCTGAAATTAGAACCAAATGTTTTGTCACATATGTCATGTTCTGTCAAATATAAGGACAGATAGAAAAGAACACATTTAAACAGTTTTGTTTTAAAAAAAATTAAATAGTGATTTGCTATAGAGTTCTGCTCCTTTAAGAACACTTTCCCTTTTACAGTTTGGAAGTACTGAACAAAGCAGAAATTAACTAAGCCAAAATCAGTACTTTACCTTTGAAAAGAACAACTGCTTGTAGTTTAAAAAGGAAAAAAATAGTACAGTTTGACTAAGTGTTCTATCTCCTAAGAGAATCAAGGCTATCACGTTTTATTTATTAGTGTCAAACTCTGTGCCATGAAATTATTTTACAACGAAATTAAATACCTGATTAATCACAAAAGGTATGGGATTTACGCTAAACTAGTAAAATAAATTACATGATTAAAGAGAATGATTTCTAATATAAATTAATCCTAACAAGCAAGTCTTCTTTCTTGCTGCATTAATGCCCTTTTTGCTAAATAATTAAAAACATCACTTCTCAACATCCATTATTAATTTAAATGGAGCAGTTTTACTGCAGAAGAATAAGTACAATTTTGAAGATCCAAGGAAACAGCTTTTGTTTGTGTTTGTTATTAACATAATTTGTAATTTATTGTCATTTTTGCTATATTTTTGGTCAAAAATAAGTTACACAATAAGACTACCAAGTCTGTCTGCACAATCTGCACCCATCTGACACCTCTAGATTTTGAACATTTTTTTCCCCAAAAGTTTTCTGGTGTAACCATTTCAAACAAATGAAAATTCTTCCAAACTTCTTCCAAAAAATAACAAAGGTCTAAGATCATGATTAACCAAAGAACTCAGTAAGGGAGAGGCATAAGTCTAGAGATGAATACTTAAAATTCAGATTAAAGGTTATGTCCAGGAAAGATGTACACATTTGTATAAATGTGTAATTGCAACATACTAACTCTGCATTTGCACCTACAAGAGAATGTTTGTATATGCAATTAGTTGTCTAGGATGAATATCTGTATATTTTTTGCAAGTGTATTTCAGAATATAAATTTTGAGGTTCTGACTCACTGGACACATCTACACAACATGCTGACTGTGCAGTAGCTTGTTACTGTGATGCAGTAGCATTGCATGGGACGAAGTGTGATGCAATGCTACTGTGTGGTAGTAATCATCTACTATGCAGTCAGCATCACCTAAAAGCCATTTGGCAACGCTACTGTGCAGTAACTCCAATTACTGCGCAATCATTAAGTACTTGTATACACAAGTACTAAATGACTACGTAGTAATAACTACGCAGTCAGTGCCTTGTGTAGATGCAGTAAGTAGTTACTCCTACCCTTAATCCCCCCTCCAAAACACCTTCAAAGAACTATTAAAAATCTATACTTGCCAGTTAACTCATCAACAACAGCAAACGTGCATCTGTCCAAGTTTTTTTTTCCTAAATTACCCGCTTCTACCTGCCCCCATTCCCAGAATCTCTCCCATCCTTAGTTTTCCCTCAGATCAAACATATTTCCTACTCATGAACGTCGCATGCCTCCTGAGGCTGGGGGGACACAGTGACCACCTGCAGGTGGCAGTGGTGTTGGCAGCAGGAGCATGTTGCCGGCGTGCAGGGAGCTCCCGCAGGTGGCTGCAGCAGTGTCAGCGGTGAGGGAGGCAGGGGTGGCAAGCGCTGACCAGCAATCTCACAGGGTGCACGTGCACCTGTGTGCACCCCCTATGCATTGCCAATGTTCCTACTTATCTTCTCTGAACAAATAAAGTCACAATTGCTATGTGACTCTGGGTTCTATGTTAAAGGCCCCATGCACCTTACCCAATTTTTTTTAACACTGGTTTCTATTGGAGAGAACAATGAAGATCAAAAATTAAAGCAAGCAGGCTTAGTGCGAGGGAGGGACTGGCTTCTCCCAGAAGTCCCAGTTATCTTTGGAGTCCAATTTTGCAAGGCTCAAGTGGATGAACATATATGAAGACAAAGTCCCCGTACTGAAAAGCACCAAATGTCAGCAGGTACTTCAATGGAATGAGGAAAGGATAAAAGCTACTAGCATTTTATGTACATTTATGTATGTTTTAATAAATGCATCACTTAAAGACAATTCTAATTATATAAAAATACCAAAAGATATCATAGCTGTCCAAAGCACCATTAACTCTGATTTCTTATGGATATCACAGTAGCCATAACCTTGAGGAAAGAAATTAAGGTGGAGAAGGTAGTGGTCTATTATCAGTCCCAGTTTCTTAAAATTTTCTTTTGAACATCCTCGTTTGTAAACCTCACTTATGATCCAATATGAATATTTTTGTTAAATAAAGACAATACTTTCTTCAAAAATTCCTGTTTTGTTCATTAAAAAGGATGTATTCAGCCTGGAGTTTCTGTCAAGTGCTCCTAAAGTTTTTCTTGATCAACAGCTCATTACTGAAATTATACTCGCGAATATATAGCATTTGAAATAATTTCAGTCAGAGATACATTAACTGCATTATAATAAATATCATAACATAGACTGTAACTTAAAAATTACTTACAGAAGAAAAGTTCATTTATATCAAAGAAATATATATGATCAGATAATAATTAAAATTCTGTTGTAAGTGCTTCTCCTTCAGCCAGGCTTGGGTTGAAACAGTCTGAAACAGTTTTAATAGTAGCAACAAACCACAGGTAAGATAGAAAATTAAATATTACAGAATTAAAATTCTGATTATTTTAATTAAAGAAATTGTACATTAAATAAATAAAAAAATTTCTAGAAAAGTTTTAAGTCGCAAGAGTGGTTCACTGTATTTACACAGTTGACCTGCTAAAGTGTGTGTGTGCAGCAAGCACATGTGCACTACAGAGTGAAGTTAGAAGGGCAATTAGGGACAGAACATACCTGTTACAGTTTTTGTTTTGACAGGGCTGCTGGCATACTCAGAGGCTTGATTTGACTGTTGTTTTGCCATAGGTGCACTTCCAACTGACACCTCATCCTCTTTTTTCCTCGTTACTGGCAAACCCAGAGGAACAGTTCCTACAGGCTGCTAGAAGGAGGGGAAAAAAAAGTATGTAGTAACTAATTCAGAGAAAATTAGGATATGTAATAAAACATGACACCACCATAGAAGCTGCTTCATTAACTGTTGATTTCCCCTAGGAAAAATCTTGAATTAGTAATTAGAGCATATATATTGTGAAAGCAAATTTACATATTGAATACCTTCAGTAAGTATCAAATAGATTGTAATTTTTAAGTGTTTTTCTACCCAGATCTGTATATACAGCTCTTGATATTCCTACTAATCTATATACTCAAGTGCTCAATCTCTGACCTGCAGGCCAGAGCTGGCCCACAGCCCCATGCCATCCGGCCCATGGGGCTCCCCATGACTTCAGAGAACAGTGACACTGCACCCATACTGCCAAATCTCTGGACCCACTGGGAACCTAGGGCCCTGTGTGTTGGATCCAGTGACTGATCTCAGCCTGCAGGCCTGAGTGGGGGCAGTACTGCACCTGCAGGACACAATCCCAGTACAGGGGGGTGCAAAAGAGGGCAATGTTAGGCAACCTGGGAGCCAATCCTGGCAAGCAGGGACAGGATGTGGTCATGCTGGGCCCTAAGACCCAATCTCAGAGAGGGCAGGAGGAGGCCATTCCAGGGCCCTGGGAACCAATCCTGGAGAGGTTGGTGCTAGGCCCCTGGGACCCCAATCCTGGCACACAGGCAGTGGGAGTGGGTGATGCCAGGCCAGCAGAACCTAATTCTGGTGCTCTGGGGGCAGCAGCAGCCCCCTGGGATCCACTCCTGGTACACAGGGCAGGGAGGGGAGTGGTACCCAGCCCCAAGGCCAGATCTGGCCCACAGATAGCCTGTGGGGCGAAAAGGCTGAGAGTCACTGCTACATATCGTTTAAAATTCTTTTTATTAAGTGGGCAAGGAATGCTCAAAATTGAATCTAACCAATTACCAAAGGATATCTGTGAAATCTTATTTCAGGGTTTCACAGACATTAGGGCTGGAAGGGACCTCAGAAGATCATCGAGTCCAGCCCCCTGCCCCAGGGGCAGGAACTCAGCTGGGGTCACAGGATCCCAGCAAGATAAACATCCAATTTTTTCTTGAAGGCATTAAGAGTAAGTGCCTGAACCACCTCCGATGGCAGGCTATTCCAGACCTTGGGGGTTCGGACAGTAAAGAAATTCTTCCTAATGTCCAGCCTGAAATGGTCTTGCAGAAGTTCATAACCATTCGACCTTGTCATCCCTTGGGGTGCTCTGGTGAACAAACATTCCCCTAGATACTGGTGAACACCTTGATAAACTTATAGGAGGCCATCAGATTGCCCCTGAGCCTGCACTTTTCCAGGATGAAGAGTCCCATAGCTCTCAGCCTGTTGTCATTTTTTCCTGACCTCTCATCATGCACGTGGCTCTCCTCTGGACTCTTTCAAGCTTCTCCACATCCTTTTTGAGTTGTGGAGCCGAAAACAGGACACAGTACTTCAGCTGCAGCCTCACCAAGACCAAGTACAAGGGGAGAATGACGTCTTGCGATTTACCTGAGAAGCATCTATGGATGCAAGACAGCGTTTTGCTCGCTTTACTAGCCACAGCATCATATTGAGGGCTCATGTTCACCTTGTGGTCAATCATGACCCCCAAATCCCTTTCATCCGTAGTGCTAGCCAGCTTTTTCCTAGGTGTCAGTTGTCAGCTGTTCTCTCTCATTTAGCAGGGGTCCAATGTTGCCCTTGCTTTTCCTCCAGCTCCCCACATATCTAGAAAGGACTTTTTATTATCCTTGATACTTGTAGCTAGTTGGAGCTCAGTCTCAGCCTTGGTTTTTCTTGTTCGTTCCCTGCAGGTCTGGACCAGTGCAGAGTATTCCTCCTTGGAGGTGGATCCACTCCTCCACCCTTTGTAGGTCTGTCTTTTTACACACAGGAGGTCCACTAGTTTCCTGCAGAGCCAAAGGGGCTGCTGTGCCCTTTTGCTGCCTTCTGCCTGAGATGGGATAGACTTTGCTTGAGCTTCCAGGATCTCTGTATTGCTGACCATCTTGCCAACTTTGCGGCAGATGGTGAAGGTGATCAGCTCGCGGTCACTGTCACCCAGCTTCCCATTGATTGCTAGGTCAATCAATTAGGTCTTCCCTGATTGCCAGTACCAGGTCGAGCAGCACTTTGCCTCTCGTTGGCCTGTAGACCTCTCGTGTCAGATAAAGGTCATCCACACGAGAGGAAGCTTTGTGACCGCTCGGATTTAGCTGAACGCTCTTCCCATGAGATGTCTGGGTAGTTGAAGTCTCCCATGACAACCATGGACCTGCAGAATGTGGCTTCAGCCAATTCCCTGGTGAACTCCTGGTCAAGCTTTTGACTTTGGGTGGGAGGTCTGTAGTAGACTCCCACCATCACGTCCCCTGTGCCGTATTCCCCACGGATTTTAACCCAGAGGGTCTCCAGCCATCCACCCTGGTTGCCAATGTCAGCTAGCAGGGGTGCATAGCTCTCCTTGACATAAAGAGCTGAGGTTAACTGAGTTTTCCAGGAACAAAAAGATTTTATCAAGAATCATGAATTCTAACGTATCTTAAATAATAATGAATTGTACAGCACTTTACATCTGCAAAATAATCCACAAGTCAACAAAAACACAAAATGAGATGAAATAACCATTGTTATTATTTATACGAGGCTATATGTGCACTTAGTGCTTTACAGAAAAGAACTTTAGTTCAGGTGCCCCCGCTGCCATTTTTAAGAGCGTAGATGTTGATAGAGAAGATGCTGTGGCACTTTGCTCAGAGTGGTTCTCGGAGTTGCTGTATTAAAGTGCTGCCCCTCCACCCACAGAGTACATGGGAAAGTGCCCACAATGTCTGGTGCACAGAAGCTGGTGCTTATGGATTACTGATGCAATGCTGATAACACTAGCTTTAGCAAAGAAGCTGGCATTTGTGAAATGATCTTCCCACTTGACATGAAGGATTTTCCAGAGGTATTGTTGATGATACCTCCCCAGGCTCTTGAGATGATGATAGGTCACCCATGTTTTACATCCATAAAGGAGAGTGGGGATAATGACTGCATTGTAGACCTGGATCTTGTCATCTTTCCAGAGAGCATAATCAATAAAGACATGCTGAACCTATTTATCAAAGAAAGTACTTCTGGTCCTGTGCTGGATCTCTCATCCATGTTTTCTTTGAGACAGATGGCTACCAAGATAGGGAAAGTGCTCAACTAACTTTAGGGTCTTTCCCTCTTTGGTAATTTGGGAAGAGGGGGTCATATTCATGGCCCAGAGCAGGCTGACCGAGCGCTTTCTCTTCTCAATGTTAAGAGAGAGGCTCAGAGTTTGGCAGGCTTCTGCAAAGAGATCAAGCAGAGTTTAGAGGTTTCCCTCAGTGTGCACAAGGATTATTAGGTAAACAGTAGGTACACCTGATATGACAATAGCTGCCAACATATGAGAGTCAGTAGGAGAAAACTACTATGTACTCTCACTGTTGATTTTACTGAAGATTATTATTTAAAGATGACAACAATTTCTCAGAAGATCAGGCAGGAAGATTACATGCTTTTTAATCAATTATTTTATTGTTTAAATTTGTTGGGATTGAAGTGATAATGTAATTCATATACTTGGGAAGTGAGAAACCTCACACGTTGCAGAAGAAATCATTGTGGGGAAACAGTTCGTGTGAGGCAGAGCAATATGCTTGTAAATCTTCCCCAATGGAAAACAGATCACTACATTAACCAGCGCACAAAAAAAAAAATCATCCAAGGAGAGAGACTGCAAAATACCTTTAACAGAGCTCAGAAAGTCCACTAGGAAAATAAAATTAGTGCAAGAAAAACAAACTGTCCATCAGAAAAGTCAACATCTAAC
>NW_017728992.1:160514744-160523487 GCF_001723915.1 Gavialis gangeticus | reverse complement strand
GCAAAATACCTTTAACAGAGCTCAGAAAGTCCACTAGGAAAATAAAATTAGTGCAAGAAAAACAAACTGTCCATCAGAAAAGTCAACATCTAACTAAGGAAATAGTATGCTTTAATCGTAACCCAAGGAAACCAATCTAGCTACCTCCACTATGTACTGGATAAATGAAACATCTTAAGATACATGCACATCAATCAGAGCTGTTTGAAAAAAGAAAAAAACCCCTAAAAATCCATTCTGGGCAAACATAAGAATATACCATTTGGCTCCACATAGTAATGTTAAATGAACTTCCAAGCAGCATGATAAAATAATTTTCAGGAACAAAACCAGGACGAAGTTTGTTAAGCACATAACTGTCAGACACTATTTAATAACACTGCACTTTTAAAATTTAGCAGCTTATGTTAATATGACTTTATTGGCAAAAAAAATTTGCAGCTTTCCTACCAACTTTGGAAAGCCCCATTTCTGCCATGATATGGCATTTCTAGATGTGACATGGCAATAGGGCTAGCATGCCAAATTCAAGGGATGGCTTCAAAAGACTAGAGGTTTTAAGAGATAATGAAATCAGCATGATGGAAAAATATTGTTTAAAGAGACAATATCTAGTTCTGAGCCACTATATAACTGGATCAGCAACATTTTATTATATGTTAAACCATAAGACACGCAGGGGAAAAAAAGACTATCACAGCCAGACAAAGCTGGAAAAGATTATGACCAAATATTGAGTGTATGAGTGCTGATCTGGACAATGAAACAGCTGTTTCATCTTTGCTTACTGAAATCAAGCCTGATGTTGCTGTTGATGACGCCCAATACAATCTTGTCAGTTTTTTGGCAAAAACTTGATGGTTAAAAGTATGCAGTAGATGAAAGATCAATGTTGAACTGGATGGAAAAGGATCATCAAGATTTGGGCTTTAGCCACAAACTGACGAGGAAATTGTGGCTTGGGAAATAGCAGATGACAACAGTACCACAGCTGTGGCAAACGATGATGAATATGATGAGAAAAGAGATGCTACGGTCAAGTGTTATCATCAGCATTTCATCACAACATCAAAAAAATACATATAAACTTTACTGCATATTTCTTAAAACACTTAATTGAGAACCAAGCCTTTTGGTTACTAACAATGTATTGTAAGGAAAAGGATACAGAACATTTAATGTAGCTATGAAACAAATTATAGCCTTTGTATTCTATTGAACAACACTGAAACAAAAGGGAGTTTACTGCAACAAAGGAGACAGTAGGCTAGCATTTGTGTTGCAGAGGAAAATAAAACAAATTCCACGCCAATTTATCTACTGATCTTGAAGAAATTAAAAGATGAATCTGGAAATGAAGCAATCCTCAGGGGGACTTGAATTTTTAATTATGCTCAGTACGCTACGTTGCAAAAATGTTTAAAGTTTTAATGAATAAGAGCCATATTGATTTAATTAAAATTATTTACACTTTAATGCTAAAACCTCTGCGGCTCCCTTCTATCTTTCCCCCCTTCTGCTTGCAGTAAACATTCCTTCCTTCTGATGACTGACGTATTAAGTCATTTCTCCTGTAGTTTCCTGGGTTGCAGATTCCCCAGAGAGTACTTTCTTGGACCCTCCCCACTGCCCTTCCGCTCCCCCCCCCATACTTATATAGTTTGTTCTTAGTATCTCCTGAAGTCAGTCTAGGCATAGATTCGAGAATGGGTGAGCCCCGGCTGCTTGAACGCTCCTTGGAATAGAACTTTTGGTTTTCCATCTGGTTATCCCTAGGCCTCCCTCAGGCCCCTAAAACAAGTTACATTTACAAAGTGATTAACAGGTTAGTCACACCTTAAACAGTAACCCACCCACACATTTAAGTCAATATAAGGCTTGATAATACAGTAAAAAAAAATAAATAGAACTATTCCATATGTAATGTGTAACAACTCTGTGCTTATTTGTATCACTCCTTAAATTGTACATGTGACCAGTTGGGGCTGGCCCATGACAGATCCTGACACTCGGCTGAGTGTCAGGGTCCAGCAAGGTCCCTAGAACTCTAGAGTCTAGGATGCAGCTGTCCTGGCAGCCCACTCTTGGGGTCCCCATGAGCCAGGACACGTAAAAATCCTGTGTGCTCTTCAGCTGGGCATCACATGCATTTTACAGGTCGCTTTACACCAGGACCTACAACACGACATGTGCTGCCCCACTGCAAAGCACGTGATTGTGACAGGCGGCCATTTCAGGGCTTGGTCTCAATGTCAGCTCGCCCACCTGTTTAGGGCAGTCTGCCCCGTCTCATCTGTCATGACTTGCTGTTATAACACTAAATGTTAAAATGTGGGAGGCTGCCCATTCAGTGCCCTGATTTCTACGGCATTATACATTGCTCCTACCTCCCCTATACCATGTCCCTTCCTTCGCACATGGCATCCAGATTACCATCCGAGCCCCACCTTTGGCCACCCTCATTGGGCTCCACTGCCCCTCACACACACACTGTGCTCTTAGCATCTGGGCTACTTGCCTCTCACTAGGCTCTATACTCTTTCCAGACTCTGGGCTCCTTGCCCCACTCGGGACCCCCTTGTTCCTGCCAACTTCTTTGCTGGGTTACCCACCCAGCTGGGGCTGTAAGGCAGCCCATACTCACCTTTCACTAAGGAAGCAACTGGTGTGGCATTTCCTGGGGACCACCCTGCCACAGGTGCTCTGCCACAGTGAGGTTTTTATAGTTTCCAACTCAGGAGGGGAACTGCAAAAATTCCAGCTGAGGTTCTGGCCATCAGCTGGTTATTGGCTGTGGCTGGGGACCTGACTAAGCCAGTTTCAGATCCTGGCTTGGTCCCGAGCTCCATATGGCAATGAGGTTATTGCTGGCACCCAGGTTTCATATTGCTGTTGCAGGAGGCATGTATGGCACGGCAAAAGGCACAATTGTTGGGATCACGGTTTAGATCCCATTGCACCTTAAGCTAAAAATCTGCCAGGAGCCTCAGAGGGCTACCTTCTGGTTCAACTTCTGATGAGTGAATGCACCCAGAGTCAAGAGCAGCAAAGCGACCAGCTCTTCTTAAAAATAAAAAGCCCATATTATATTGCCTGAAAAACAACAAACAGAGTCCTTCTGCTTGAAGCCCAAGCAGTTTCTGTCAGGGAAAACATTCCCAGCTGTTCTCTCTTGAGCCTCTCAGGCTGCTCTTGTCCTGCCTGTCTCTAGGCTCTTCCATTTCAGGACCTTCTCTCAAGTGCACCGTCTTTCTCTCCCAGGTACCAAAAAATAGCAAGGAACCACTTCAGATGCTTGTTGGGAGCCCACTTGATGTATCAAAATGGAAAGACAGAGGCCCTAATTATACTAAAGACTACTAAACTACCACACAGGCGCACTCCATGCAGCATGCCCCACTCTCAGCTGATGGAAACAATCAGGTGAATATTAAGAAACACTGTATAAATCCCTTTGATAAAGCTTTTCCACCATATCCAGAATGAGGATCACTGCATCGGTTTTATCCAGAAGAGAAATGCCAACCGACTCCCAACAGAACTTTACGAATCTCACGAAGAGAAAAAAGCCAGATACCCCACAAAGTCAATTAGACACCATATTACTAAACTAACTAGTATAGAAGAGCTTAGATACTACAAAAAATTATATTTACCTCAAAAAATAATGACAACTATCTAAAAAGTAGAGACCAATGGTATATTGCTTTTCTCATTGCCTTACATATAGAGTAAGTGTTACTTGGTATTAATTCCTCTCATTTCCTGGTCCCTTACAGTAAAGTAGCAAACTCCACAATGTAAATTTAATATCCTTGCCCAAAAACTATGCTTCCAACTTTGAAAATCGTTACTCATATTACGACTTCTCTTTGCCTATTGAGTTCTCATCACAACTGAATACAGAAAATGTTAAAAAATATTGTAATATTGATACTGTAATTAATAATTCCTTTCTTACCAATGAATTCAGTAAACTCAACTTAAGCTTGCAACATTGAAGTTTTAAGAAAGTTATCTATGATGACTGGTAACATCTACAAGGATAGTTACACTTTTAAGGTTGAATCATTCTTCTTAAAACATGAAGAAATCAGCATGTAATAAACATCATCTACAATTTAAATAATCAAATCGAGAATTTGAACATGGCTTTAGCAAATCAAAATAAATAACCTAGTACTTTAGGACTATATTATAGAGAAGATTTAGAGGTTTATTGTCTATCTAAACATCACGCTGCTCTGATACTATGACAATAATAGGTTAAAACAAATCCTAACACTTTTAGCAATGGTAAGAAATCAGAAGAAAAAACATGTTCTCTATTTTTCCCCCGTGTGCTTACTTTAACAGAAAAGCTTTTGGTAACCTAAATATGACAACCACTTCAAGCTCCCTCAATTAAAAACAAGCAAAAAACCTCCCACCTCTTTTTAAAGTTCTGGCAATACATTCCTAGTGGTAGATTTGTTGCATGAAGAATCCTTTAAAATGTGTATGTTTCCATAGTCATTAAAAATAATAGGGAAGATGATGCTGTTTGACTAACAGCAGAAAGCAGCTCTGATTTCATGGTTCAGAAGGCATTAGATAATTACTAATGAGCAGTTTTACTGATGCTTTAGTAATGTATATAATCATATATTTTATGCTACAGCAATAGTAATTCTTTAAAATTTACATATTTCCATAGTCAATGGGACCGAAATTGATTTTTTTTTAAATTAGGTAGTCAGTCTGACTCTGGAACCAATAACAAATAAAATCAAATAATGGCACAGAAACAATAAAGAGGGGATCAATTTAAAAAATAATCTACCAGAAATATAAACTCTCAAGTATCCCTAGCGTACACAGAAAGGGAAATGTGCCAGCTACCCAGTTATACTGACTAATGTTACAATATTCTTTAAGGATAATTAGAACTTTAACCTTGACTATAATAAACTGATATGTACTGCAGTATAAAGAAAACACTCAGTGAAAGGAAAAAACAAATGCAGCCAAGTGACTGTCTTACCTAACTTCCCTTTGTAGTTTCAAGTAGTTAAGTTAGTGTTCATTCTCTCATATAAAAATCTGTTCTCTATTGTTCCTGGCAGAGAACCCTTGTCATATTCTAATCCAAAAGTAGTTCATTTCAGTGTTTTATACCACAGCCACTACTGTGAATCTTTCTAAAAAGTAACCATAAATATAAATTAGCATCATCGATCATCCTTAATAATACTGGAGACGTTTTCCTCATGTTTCTAGATGACTCCCTGAATAAAACGGCTGCTCATTCAACTGCAGACTTAAATGACTCCAAAGTTACGTTGAGAGAGGGATCATTGTGGAATGTGCACAGGAACCCTACATCTCAAGTTTCTTTCTGAAATAGGAGCTCCAATTACTGTATAGGTAAATAAGTTTTAATTCTCCTTTCATTGATTATCAATATGTCCATTCTACTCATGGTGACTCACAAGCAATGAACAGTTCTAAGACTGCAATTCAGAATTACCACAGAAAAAAAAAATGAACACACCACTTACCCAAATGCAACCTTTGCTCTGGAGGCCTCAGTCAAGAGGCATTGTTTTGTGAATGTGATTCCCAAATAATAACACATGTCAGAGATAAGAATATTTTTTTCCAGTAATGTTGCTTAGGCTTCCTAACTTCTTGCAGGGTGAGCTCTAAAGGCAGTGGTGTGGCAACTCATGACAAGTTCTTACACAGCTGCAAAGCCAGTTCAGCAGTTTCTGACTGATGCAATTTTGCACTTTATTTGTTCTGCAACACAGACCAGTAGTCTGGCCAGAGATGTATCATTTAGAACATCAAGGCTTTCCTGATACCTACACTGCACAAAGAATCTTCACCTTGGGTGCCTGTGACATAGGAAAGAGTACTGGAAGATTAATTTGTTGATCTGGATGCAGTATTGACTAGGAATTTCTGATGTGGTCAAATAGCTTGGCGGGGGGAGGGAATACCACATAGTGAGGATCAGTCACTGCTGTTGCTTTAGTCTCACCAATTTTCCTTGATGAAGTGATGGTCACAGAGAGAGATTTAATTGAAAGGCGAATATAAAAGATGCTGTAATGGATCAGACCTCTTTGAGCCTTGGGCAGTGCACAAAGCATACAGATCCTTACTTCTCTACATCAGAGGAATGCAGGAAAAGTAATGGCAAATGGGGCAGCAACTATCTTCTACACTAGAAGGCTGGGCAAAGCAAAATCCTCTCCAAGATGCAAGAAGCAACAAGTCTCTGAAATTGGTGCACCATACACCAGATATCTCTGTCAGAGCGATATTTAGTACAGAGTGCAAAACTATTTAGAAAACAATCTGTGCAGACACTTCACCTGCAGTCAATCATGGGATATCAAAGACTCCATCCTTCATAATAACGCCTGAGAATGGAGGCCTATTTGCAACTCAAAATGACAAGAACTATCAAGAATTCTGTTTCAGAGAAGAAAGCTGGACTGGTTTTCTATCTGATACTTTCTTATTCAACTGATCGGGAGGACTTGTTCGTAGCTACCCACTACTCCCTGCAATGGTCAGAGTGCTCTGCAAGATAAATTGTGGGACTCAGCTTGCCGCAGCTGAGAAGGTTCTGCAGTTCAGCACTGCAGTATTTACAACATTGCAATTCTGCTCTTGGATCTACTGACGCAGCATAACATTAAATTTATTCTTCCATGTTGTAGCTTGCTGCAAGATGGTGGTCAAGTGTGAAGCAGTTGAAGATATTCTGCTGAATCGCAAAAAGGACTGACCAGAGGAAAGGACCAAGTGAAATGGCAAAGTTCTTGGTATCAGGAGATTATAGCACAGAAGACCTTGATTTCTGAGACTTGGGTTACTTGCTGGAGCAAAAGCATTATAACATGTCCTTCAACTGCATCAAGATTCATCTGGCAGCTGTTTCAATACCAGACCTACTGATGGGATTACTTTTAATCTTTTCCTACCCTACTACTGTTAGGTTCCCAAAGAGGTTAGACAGGGTATCTTCTCGTTAAGAAGCCCGGCTGTCCTTTGGATGTGAATTTGGTACTTTCAGTCTTTAAGGCTAGGGACAGAAGTTACACAAAAACCAGTTTAAGTGATCAGAAACTGGTTTAAAGCTGTAACAGAACAGAAGTTCAGTGCATATAAACCAGTTTCAAAATGGCTGAAACTGATTTAAGATAAACCTGGTTGAATGTAGTATCAGACTTAACTGATTTGGGTCAAATTGGTTTCTGAAACTTCTAACCCAGACCCCTTACTAGTTCAAATTAAATCAGAGTCCTCCAGCATGCTTTCCAGCCTTGGGCTAGACTGTGCTGTGCTCCAGCAGAGAAGGGTTAGGGGGACGCAGGGACTGCCGCCTCCCCACCCAGGCAAACCCCAACTGGGGGCTGGGGCCAGGGAGTGGGGTTAACCCCCCCAGGTTAAACCCCTTTTCCCCCCTGAGTAAAAAGTTGCTCTGCCCCACTAAAAACTTACTGCTAGCTGCAACTGTGGACAAAAATCCCAAAGTCACCTAGAAACAGGAAGAGGAAGTGATGAGCAACCCTGAAGAGTTCTGCTTCTGTGATTCTGGACTACAAATCCCAGAGACCTTGGGGATAGCAGGAAAAGCACCCATCAAATCAAAAGTGAATGTGTCCCCAGTTGTTTCTCAGTTTCATCTCTGCATTTGAATCGATTCAACCTTGGGCTTTTTGACTGTATATACTTAGCCAAGGGGTCCGCTTCAAACTGTTATAAGTGTGCTCAGTGTTTCACTCTTTTTTGTCAACCAGGTTTAAAAGACAAATTAATGCAGGGTAGGTCTAGTAGTAGGTATTAGTAGGGCTTTACCCTCTAAAACAGAACTTCTAGGCCTCTAAATGATAAAAACTGTAGAGGAATAAGGGCAGGAGAACAGTTTTGATAGCCCTTGCATAAGTACTCTGCTTTAAGTACTTTGGGACAGCTGGTAACTGATATTCAGGAATAAAACTGAACTCCTGAATGCCCAATTTGCTTCCGTATTTCACCAGACCAAGGGGAAAGACAAGTAAGATAAAGCTCATAGGGGGCATGCCAGGAATGACAGCCTCCCCACTGTGGATGCTGAGTGGGTGCAATACCAATTAGAAAAGCTAGACATTTATAATTCAGCAGGATCAGATGGACTCCATTTGAGAGTGCTGAAGGAGTGGGCTGAGGTCATTGTGGAACCGCTGGCAAAGCTCTTTCTGAATTTGTGGCACACAGAGGAGATCCTTGAAGATTGGAAGGGGGCCAACAAGGAGAACAGAGAAGACCCGGACAACTCTAGGCCAATCAGCCTAACCTCTATCCCAGGGAAAATCCTGGAAAAGCTCACTGAAGAATCTATGTACAACACACTCGCAGAAGCCAAGATTCTGAATGACAGCCAGCATGGCTCTCTCGCAGACAGGTCTTGTCGTACCAATCTCATCTCCTTCTGCAACTAGGTCTCTCACCACCTGGACGAGGTAGACGTTATCGAAAAGGCTTTTGATCTAGTATCCCACAATAATCTTGTGAGAAAACTGGAAGATTGTGGGCTCAGCTGCTTGACAGTTCAGTGGGTGGGAAACTGGCTGCAGGGTAGGACCCAGAAAGTTCTTATGAACGGATCTGTGTTGTCTTGGCATGAAGTGGCCAGTGGTGTCCCTCAGGGGTCCGTGCTTGGACCAGTGCTTTGCAACATCTTAATCAATGATTTGGATGGGGGAGT
>NW_017728992.1:160509450-160509744 GCF_001723915.1 Gavialis gangeticus | reverse complement strand
GCAGGGTAGGACCCAGAAAGTTCTTATGAACGGATCTGTGTTGTCTTGGCATGAAGTGGCCAGTGGTGTCCCTCAGGGGTCCGTGCTTGGACCAGTGCTTTGCAACATCTTAATCAATGATTTGGATGGGGGAGTGAAAATCTCGCTGGCTAAGTTCGCGGACGACACCAAGTTACGGGGCAGTGTGATCAAGCCAGAAGGTAGGTTGCAGATACAGGTAGGCCTGGACAGGCTGGAGAATTGGGCAGACCAGAACCAGATGAAGTTGAACACTTCCAAGTGTAAGGTGCTCCA
>NW_017728992.1:160488940-160508937 GCF_001723915.1 Gavialis gangeticus | reverse complement strand
TCACAGTCAGGGTGTCCAGACCGTGGAATAAACTCCCTCCAGATATGGTGCAGTCACCTACCCTGGAGGTTTTCAAAAGGAGATTGGGCAGTCACCTCACTGGGGCCACTTGACCCCAGTTGTTCTTCCTGCCTAGAGCAGGGGGCTGCACCCAATGATCTGTGAGGACTCCTCCAGCCCCTAACAATCAATGAATTTAAGTCCCTTCCCCAAAGGGATTTGCAAATTAGGCTTAAATGGGGATTTTGCTTCCATCTTTACAAAGGCATTTCTATTACTGCTCCATACCTAGTTTAATATCTAATTTAATATCTAGTTCAGTTTAACTGAAAACCTAACAAAAGCTAAAAAAAAACAAAAAAACCTTTGCATTTGTGATTATATTTCATAAAGGAAGGAGCATTTTAACAGAACTGCCTTCTTCTGTAATACTATTCTAGTTTAAACAATTTTTAAAGAATGTTTCATTAGTGATCAGGAAAGGTATGGAAAATGTTCCTGAAAGTTGCTGCCACTAAGTTACGGCCAGTTGGCCAGAAGTACAAAAATGATAGTAATGTAAATGTACATTAAAGAAGTATAACAAATGTACAGAACTAAATATGTGATTATTTTAATACCTAAATAATGTAAAATATGTGATTTTTATGCAGAGCAGATGGCTACAATACAATGTATATGGTGGCATATGCTATTTTTTCTTTGGAATAGGATTGTATACACTGCACAGTTATGTTTTTACTTGATTTCCTCCTGTTGCATTACCCTCTAAAAACACAGAGCTACAGAGAAAACACTGTGGGGTACATCTTCAAAGCTGTGGATGGGGTTTTTTTTAGTCATTATAGCTCATCAAAGTTATGTTGCTAAAGCCCTATGCTATTCTTTGAAAATTAATCCAAATGTGTCAAATATTTGCAATGTTTAGAACTGCTGTTTTCTGTAAGCTTGTTTTAGAATTTTCACTGTAGAAGAGTTGTATATTACACTGAATGCTCATTTTGCTGCAGAACCTAATGGCTAGGGACAGAAGTTGCACATAAACTGGTTTAAGTGACCAGAAACTAGTTTAAAAATTCAGTGAGCATAAACTGCTTTCAAAATAGCCGAAAGTGGTTTAAGATAAACCTGGCTGAATGCAGTATCAGACCTAACTGATTTGGGTCAAACCAGTTTATGGAACTTTTGTTGGAGACTCCTTCACAGTTAACTCACGGTCCCCCAGCATACCAAAATGTTTTGCAGCCCTGGGCTGAGCTGTCTGCTCCAGTGGTTGGCCCCACCCCTCTCCTCCCTACCCAGAGACGTATCACTGTTCTGCCTGGCTAAGAAGGGTGTGCGAGTGGGAAACCCTGCCCCAGAGTGCCTACCTCGTTGCTCAAGCAGCAGGAGTGGTGGGGACTGTCCAGATGTTTGCAATGAGGGGAAAAGGAGGGTTTAATTTCCCCTCCCACCCATGGGGGAACCTCAAGCAGCAAGAGCGAGGGCATGGCCAGACCCCAGCCCAGGGCTCGAGGTGAAGGACAATTTCACAACTCTCACGGCCCCAGCCTGAGCCACAGCCAGCTGGGAAGGGCCCTGGCCATGCAGCCCAGCCTAGCCCCTCCATGCCTACCCTCAGCAGCATGCACGGGTTGGGTAGTCTGCCTGCCTCTTTCTCCTGCCACGCTCCTGATGGAATAAATATGTTCAGTTTAGGCAAGATGCTGCCCCTTTACTATCCTGGTATTAAGGGTTTTAGCCACACGTCCAACTTCCCCCTTAGCATGTCCTAAGCCTCACAGGTGTTATAATTTCTACCATCCCTGAACCCCTATGGCTCTGTGGGCTCCCCATGCCCTTGTATCTGAGGTCCTCTGGCTCTGTAGACTCTCTGGGCCCTTGCATCTGAGCTCCTCTGGCTCTAGGTCACAAAATGAGGCCTCCAAACCTCCCCTTTTAGCCTCATCCTGTTCCTCTGGATGTAAGCAGAAACAAATCAAAAGCCTCCAGGCTGTAACTTGCCCATCACCTACAACATAAGTACTATGCCCCTTCTCTACTGCATTTGCTCTAGCTTAAGTACCTGGGAGGTTCCTAGGTAGGTCCCACTGCACTGGGGAACAAAGTAGACAGCATCAGTTCTCCAACCACTTCCACTTGCAGGAGCTCTCTCTCTCTGGTGGTTGCCAGGGCTTTTCCTTGGTGACTCCAGTCCATTGCTAATCTAGGCCAAAACCCTCCACTGGCTGGTCATGTGGCTCCTACAGGTGGTCCCTATTCCCTCGTTAGGCTGTTACCCCAGCAACCTGCAGCTGGAGGGCCCTGCAAACTGAGCAGGGCCCTCTGGCCAGGCAGCCTCATCCTTAAAGTAGCAGGCACCCTTCAGTTCCCTGCTACACACTGCACAGCCACATAAGCATGGAGGGGGGTCGGAGTTGAAGATCTGCTAAGGTCCCTTCTGACCCTACCAACTATGAAACCATGAAACCAGCGGCTGAGCAATGAAAAAGTGACAAACTCTCTCACATTTTTGAAATATTTTCCCCGGCTGATATGTAAAATGCTGGTGAAATGGAACTTGATTTGAAAGGGCACATGCAGAAAAAAAGGAATATACAAGGTGGAAAAGTTTCAAAGGACAGGGTATCTACGCTCATTTGCATCAATACAGATGGGAACGACAAATCCTCACTATTTATGTCTGGGAAAATAAAATATCCTTGATGCTTTCCAAAGGACATGTAAGGAGCTCACAACTGCACACTGTGAATAATTTAACTCTTCATGCATAGATGTTCCTACAGAAATAATATATTTTGCAAAAATAACTAAAAAAGCCTCCTACAATGTATAATTATAAAGTAAAATGGCTCCATATCTCATTTCGGCCAAATGTAATGTGTACAAATAAGGAACATTACTACTGAAAAATGAAACCCAGGGCCATTTGTCAATAAGAGACTGTATCACACAAAAACTCTCCCACTGACAGATAAATCAACAGAGATATGATGACAAGTTTTAAGATACAGACTGGACTTCTACTGAATGTTTTCAGTTCAGCAAAAGAAGCTGAAAATCAATACCACATTTTACTAGTAGCCAATGGAGAAACTCAAAAGCATTATGCAGATTTATGTAGGCACTCAGTTATTTGTGTCATGGATTTTTTATATATTAAATCAACGTTCTTATTGTTCATTTTACTCAAAATGAAAGATGGATAGATGCATATGGAAACTCAGTATGGATATAAGAAAACATCCTCCTTTACCCCTAGAGCAGTAACCAGATAGTCACAACAGAAATTGCATGGACCCTTATTCAAATATGGAACAGAAGCCACAGTTTGGCATATATCTATATAGATATCTATATACACACACACACATACACTGAGAAAAAAAACACAAAAACTGACTATACAGTGTATTATTATACTATACAGTGACAGCACCAGGCTCCCAACAGTCCATTCCTATTCTAGTTATACACAAAGCTCATATACAGACTTCTTGCACTCCTGAATTTCCCTTCACCCTCCCACGACTACTTTAAGTAGACCTGAACAAGCATAGCATATGTAGCCAGTACATGAGCATGAAAGCACAGTTGCTATGCAATGTAGTTGAAAAACAACTGACTTTTCCAAAACATGAAGTTTTGTTAATGAAAGATATGGCTGTAAGTCTGATATCCTGCTATTGCAAGTAGCCATGTCATATAACTACATTTAGAAACTTATGAAGGTTTGTCTTAAAATTATTTCTTTTTTCCCACTACTCGTATTAGAAGGCTATTTCAGTTGGAATACCAGAAGTGAAAAATCCTGTTTTACTAGACTCTCATTCCTTTTCAGTTTAGAAACCTGTTAATCTCCAAGGTAGCCATTTTATGTACATTTCTGCCTGTGTCAAGGTTGTCTTTTGACTTTAAAAAGCTTTTCTCAAATCTCCCTGGTCTTAAACATCCTCCTGTATTAATCAGTTATATCCCCTCTTTTCTTTTTCTTGCTAAGCTTAGTCTGAGCCTTTTAATCTTTCAGTTAGGCATAATTATAGTTAAAGAAATTTACAATTAAGACATTTGTACTGCTCAAAACTGAAGTGCACTAATGCAAAGTGCACTTAATTTGTTTGCTTGAGCATGCTTAATTTGTTTAATTTGCTTGTTTTAAATAAGCAATGTTAATTTGCTAGAGAAAATATTGTTTAATTTAAAAAAAATCTATTGTCATGAATCACCAGGGATCCTGGTTTTCTCCAATTTAAAAAAAAAATCCCCAATTTTTGGTTTTAAAAAAGTAACTCCAAATCTACATTTTTCCATAATTAAAATTAGATGCACACTATATATACATATATAAAGTGGCATTTCATTTAAATCACAGAAATATGTGGATTTATGGTTACTTTTTTTTTTAATCAAACATTGGGGATGTTTTTAAATCAGAGGAAACCAGCATCCCTGTTAATCACCTGGATACTGTACAACACAAAAATACAGCCTCTGCCCAAAGAAGCTTACAATTTAAATAGAGAACACAGCTATGGAAGGGGGGATGACAATGGAAGAGGATGCAAAAATGATAACACAACCTGAGTACACAATGTACAAATCAATGTCATTAATTCCATTATTTTGGGGGCAGGCTTAATTAGAAAGACAAGTGAAGGGATGGCACTGAAGGAAAGGTATGAAGGGGATGGGACAGAAGAGAAGCAGGTGAGGAGTGGAGCTCAAAGGAAGAAACTATGTAGAAGTGTAAAGGAGAGAGCTAGAGCAAACAGCCAATCAGCAAAAAGCAGAGAAAGTCTTGTCAGGTCTTATGCAATATTTTCCAAATGTCTGAAAGTCTCTCCTTTTGCTACTTCTGCACAAGCTCCTACAATAGATGCAGTCTCTATTTGGCTTTCCTTTTTAGCTTTTCCTCGAGGCTACATAAAGGAGGAGAGGCAATACTTGGGATGCTAGTGGCCCCAAGGCCGCAGGGGACTTCTCTAAGCATTTCTGAATCTGGAAGAGGAGGTGGCCCTAGCTTGGTTTCAAGTGCTCCAGACTCTGCTTTGGCTGCTTTTGTAGCTTCTCTTACTGCATGGAATCCCAAAAAAGGCAAAGACACTTCCTTTCTATGATATTATCATGAAAAAATGCATAGTTACTTTTAAACAAGATATAGAATTACTTTCTTGACAAATCACTGAGTCAATGACAACTATTTATTGCTCATATTATCAGTCAAATTAGCATCTTGGATTATGTCCCACTAGCATATTAAAATCTTGTTCTAAAAAAGAAATACATATTAAGATCAATTACACATAGAAAGATACACCTTACAGGATTTCCTTTATGCAACAGAAATAGATATTTTCATACATGAAAAATGGGAAAATCTTAATAAGACCTTGATTAGAATTATATCTCATTTGTCAGTCCCACAATTTAATACATGCTTTGGAAAAATGTTTCCTGTTATGAGTTTCAGATTTAACTCTGTGCAGTTTCTCTGAAAGACTTCTTATTCTTGTATTATAAGAAAGGCAAAACAGGACTTATTTACTCCCCTGACCTATCTCTACTACTTTCTATATTTTGTCATCTTTCGTCCTATTAATCTGTTCTCTTAAGTACACGTAACAATTGTTCAATTTCTCTTTATATTCCCAGAAAAACAAACTATCTTAAGCCAGATCAAGTGTTAAAAATTACATATGAATTATTTAGAGTGAAAACTTAAACAAAAAATCCAAAACAAACATAGTGTGTTACAGAGATATGGTAATTAACCTGAAACAGGCATTATAAATTCAAGAAAACCATATTTCAGGTTAAATGGAATTCAAATAAGTTTATTATTAATGATCTGAAGAACAAGACTGACTGTACAGTTAGCAAATTTGTAGGTGATTCCAAACTCCATGGAACTGCAGACAGACTGGGGGACAGGATTAAGATTCAGAACAACCTTGATAGACTAGAAACATGGTCCAAAACTAAATTAAATGAAATTAAATTCAATAAGCAGAATTGCATCCTGCACTTAGGATGGAACAATTAAATGTATAAATAGACTAGAGAATGACTGGATAGACTGCACTACTGGAGAAACAGACATGTGGATGACAGTGGACTGTAAATTCAATACAAGTCAGTGTGCTCGTGCGGGGAGTAGATAGCATACCAGGCTGTACTTACAGGAATGTCGCTTGCGATTCAAGGGAACTGATTCTTCTGTTTTATTTGATGGGTCCTCACCTGAGTACTGTGTCCAGTTTGGGACACTGCGCTTCAAGGAACACACAGACAAATTCTTCTCTTCGGCAATATATCACAGTCACAGATGATCGTCTTCCATGACTGTTTTATCTGTGTGTCCAAAGATGGCTGATGAGGCCTATCTGGGTTCAACAGACCCTACTGAAGCTCAGACATCGCAGGATTATCTCGATTTGGAACAGACATGCTGTTTCTGCTGATTCTGCTTTTCCATCTCCTGTTGTTGTCATGAGGTTTCAAAGTACTGAGATCCCTGCAGCAGACTTTCTCTATTTGGGCAGGTCCTGGATGATAGTTTCTCATGAGTTGACATTAATGTTGTATTTTTTTAAGTTGGCCTTGAGGATGCCCCTGAAGCACTTTCTCTGCCTTCCTCTTAAGCACATACGTTGCCTGAACTGGAAAAATAAAACTTGCTTCGGGAGTCTGGAGTCAGACATCTGGATGACATGGCTGGCCCAATGAAAGTTGATGTTGGACGATCATCGCCTCAATACTCCTGGTGTTTGCTTGCAGGAGGACACTAACATTGGTGTTTCTGGTCTTCCCACTGGACTTGGAGGCTCTTCAGCAGGCAGCGTTGATGGTACTTCTCCAACAACTGTAGATGTCTCCTGTATGTTGTCCATGCCTCAGCTCTGGACAATGAAGTGGGGATCATGATTGCTTGGTAAACTATGAGCTTGGTTTCAGATCTAATATCATGATTTTCGAACACCCGTTTCTTCAGAAGTCCAAATGCTACACTTGCACATTTGAGGCGATGTTGAATTTCTTCATCAATGTCAGCCTTCTGCAAGAGATGGCTTCCAAGGTATGGAAACTACTCAACATTCTCTAGAGTCTCACTGTGAATCTGAATTACTGGAGCTGGAAACAGTTCATTAGGAGCTTGTTGGTGGAGGACATTAGCCTTCTGAACATTAACTGTCAGTCCCATTTTCTTGCATACCTCAGTAAAGGCGTCAACAATTGACTGAAGGTCTGTTTCTAAGTGAGCACATGCTACAACATCATCGGCATACTGGAGTTCAATGATTGAGGATGGTCTTGGTTTGGAGTTGGCTGAGGTTAAACTGTGATTCTGGGAATAGCTTTTCAGCAAGTGGAAGGACACAGTTCAGGAGGGTTCTCACAATGATCTTTCCTGTGGTGGACTGTAGGGGGATCACTCTATAATTTCCAGTTGGATTTGTCTCTTTTCTTGAAGACTGTCACAGTTATGGCATCCCTGAGATCATCTGGGATTTCCTCATCCTTCCAGATCCTTAAGATGAGGGCATGAAGCTGTAATGTAAGCTCCTCTCACCTGCTTGAAGATTTCTGTGGAGACTCTATCTGCTCCAGATACCTTGTTGCTCTCCATCTGTTTAATGGCTTTCCTCAGCTTGTTAAGGGTTGGAGAGATTCCAAGATCATCTCTGACTGGGTGTTATGAGATGGAGTTGAAAACACTCTCATTAACAACAGTCTCTACTGAGTTCTTCAAAATGTTCCATCCGAAGGCATTATGGGTCCTGTTTCCTTGATCAAGTGTCTTCCTTAGGTCTCAAGGGGGTTGGTCCTAAGTGCTCAGACCGTGGATGGCTTTAGCGGCACTGAAGAAACCGCACGTACCGTGGATGTCAGCAAGACATTGAATCTCCTTAGCCTTGTCTTCCCACCATTTGTTCTTCATATCACAAGCTCTCCTTTGGACTTCTGTCTTGGCTTGAAGATATAATTTCTTTTGCCTGGAGTTGGTGTCATTTTGCCAAGTACAAAAGGCCTCGGGCTTGCAATTGATCAACTCATTATGTCCCAGTTATTCTCATCAAACCAGTCTTGATGTTTCCTGGTAGAAAATCAACATGTCTCTTCACAGGTGCTGATGACACTCTCCCATTGTTGTTGATTGGAATTCACCAGTTTTTCACTGAGGCACTGGTAGAAGAGGTCTCACTTGTTTGGGTCCTTGAGTCCTTCAATATTGATCTTCTGTTGGCACTTCCTCCGCTGCAGCCATCATTTGGAAGTCAGTTTAAGCGACATAACTGAGCAGATGAGTCAGTGAACAGTTCAGCAATCATCAGCTCCTAGCATACCTTCGGTGGTGTGGACATCTTTGCAATCCCGGGCACAGATAATGACAGGTGCCAATGCTTAGACCGTGAGTGTTGCCACGATGTCTTGTGCTTATTTACCTGACAGAACAGGATGTTGGTGATGGTGAGTCCATATTCTGTGCATTGGTCAAGAGGAGGATGTAATTTGAATTGACATTTCCCACTCTTCTAGCCAATGGTTCCAAGTCCCTTTCAACTCTGGCACTGATATCACAGAGAAGAATAAGTCTGTTTCCCTCTGGAACATCAGAAAGGACTTGGTCAAGGTTGGTGTAGAATTCCTCCACAGTTTTATCAGCAGCGTCAAGAATCGGGGCCTATACTCTGATGAAGATGGCATATTGCCTCCCTGACAGTTTAAGATGGATGTTCATTAATTCTTTCAGGAAACTCATTGAGTTGGTTTACAAATTCATTTTTAATGGCAAAGCTAACTCCATGAAGTCAGAAAAGTCCAGACAGCAACCCTTGCAAAGCCAGCAGGCTAAGGCACTTAAGGGAACCCACCCCTGCCCCAGCCCTGGAGCGAGCTGTGGGCAAGGCAAGGGCCCTCAAAAGGGACATTTGCCTGCCTGTACACAAATGCCAGGAGTTTGGGGAATAAACAGGAAGAACTTTCCTCCTGCTTAACACAAATAACTATGATGTCATAGGGATAATGAAGACCTGGCGGGGCTCCACCAATGACTGGACCATAGGTATAGACAGCTATACCCTGTACAGGAGAGACTGAGTGGACAAAAGGGGCGGAAGTGTAGCTCTCCATGTCAAGGAAAGGTATGCGTCCCCGCAAGCCGAAATTGGCACCCAAGGTGGATGACTGGAGACCCTCTGGGTTAAAACCTGTGGGAAATACAGCGCAGGGGACACAATGGTGGGAGTCTACTACAGACCTCCCACCCAGGATTAAGAGTTTGACCAGGAGTTCACCAGAGAATTGGCTGAGGCTGCACATTCCCGGTGCATGGTTGTCATAAGAGACTTCAGGTACCCAGACATCTCGTGGGAAGAGCACTTGGCCAAATCTGAGCAGTCGCAAAGCTTTCTCTCGTGTGTGGATGACCTCTTTCTGCTGCAAGAAGTCGGTGGGCCGACAAGAGGTAAAGCATTGCTCAACCTTGTTCTGGCAATGGGGGATGACCTAATCAGCAACCTAATAATCGAAAGGAAGCTGGGTGACAGTGACCACAAGCTGATCACCTTCACCATCTGCCGTAAAGTTGGCAAGTCAGTCAGCAATACAGAAGTCCTCAATTTCAGGAAAGCTGACTTTGACAAGCTCAGGAAGCTTGTCAGTGAGGCCCTAAGGGACCACGACCCAAAGGGGATGGGAGTTCAGGACGAGTGGTTGCTCCTCAAAGGAGCGATCCTGGAAGCGCAAGGAAAGTGTATCCCATCTTGGACGGAAGGCAGCACAAGGGCACAGCAGCCCCCTTGGCTCTGCAGGAAAACTAGCAGATCTTCTGTGTCTAAAAAGACAGACATACAAAGGGTGGAAGAGTGGATCCACCTCCAAGGAGGAATACTCTGCACTGGTCCGGACCTGCAGGGAGTGAACCAAGAAAACCAAGGCTATGACAGATCTCCAACTAGCTACAAGTATCAAGGACAATAAAAAGTCCTTTTTTAAATATGTGGGGAGCCGGAGGAAAAGCAAGATCAACACTGGACCCCTGCTGAACCAGATGGGACAACTGACAACCGACGCCCAGGAAAGAGCCAACTTGCTAAATGGGTACTTTGTGTTGGTCTTTCATCAGTCCCATGGGATGCCCATGCCCACTGTGGGACAGGGAGGCCCAGGTGAGGGAGATTCCTTTGCCTCCCATCAGTGCTGACCTCGTGAAGGGACACCTTCAAATCAGCCGGCCCTAACAGTTTACCCACCAGGGTACTCAAGGAGCTGGCTAGCATCATAGCCCAGCCCCTGGCACAGATCTTTGAGAACTCCTAGTGCTCTGGTGAAGTGCCCAAAGATTGGAAGAAGGCCAGTGTAGTGCCTATCTTCACGAAAGGGAGGAAAGTGGATCCAGCAAACTACAGGCCCATCAGCCTGACCTCTATCCTGGGGAAGGTCTTAGAAAAGATTATCAAAGAGGCCATTCTTAACAGGCTGGCCGATGGCAACATCCTGATGGATAGCCAGCATGGGTTTGTTGCGGGTAGGTCTTGCTTGACCAATCTCATTTCCTTCTACATCCAGGTGACCTATCACCTGGACAAAGGAGAAGAGACTTATGTTGTTTATCATGACTTTAAAAAAGCCTTCGATCTAGTATCCCACAATCACCTCTTAGTAAAACTGGCTAACTGTGGCCAATGGATCCCACGATCCACTGTCTGCGAAACTGGCTCCGTGGTAGGACCCAGAGGGTGGTGGTTGATGGAAGTCAATCGTCGTGGTGCCCTGTGACCAGTGGGGTTCCCCAGTGCTCTGTCTTTGGGCCTATACTATTTAACATCTTCATTAATGATGTGGACATTGGTATCAGAAGCGGACTGACCAAGTTTGCTGATGACACCAAACTCTGGGATAAAGCATCCACACCTGAAGACAGGAGGGTGATCCAAGCTGACCTTGACATGCTCAGGAAATGGGCGGATGAGAACCTGATGGTGTTTAACACTGAAAAATGCAAGGTTCTCCACCTTGGGAAGAAAAACCTGCAGCATGCTTATAGGCTCAGCAGTGCTACGCTGGCTAGCACTATGGATGAAAGGGACTTGGGGGTCATGATTGACCACAAGATGAACATGAGCCCCCAGTGTGATACTGCTGCTAGTAAAGCAAGCAAAATGCTTGCTTGCATCCATAGATGCTTCTCAAGTAAATCCCAGGATATAATCCTCCCCTTGTACTCGGCCTTGGTGAGGCTGCAGCTGGAGTACTGTGTCCAGTTTTGGGCTCCACAATTCAAAAAGGATGTGGAGAAGCTTGAGAAGGTGCAGAGGAGAGCCACATGCATGATCAGAAGTCAGGAAAGCAGACCTTATGAAGAGAGGCTGAGAGCCATGCGACTCTTCAGCCTGGAAAAGCGCAGGCTCAGGGGTGATCTGGTGGCCACCTATAAGTTCATTGGGGTGCTCACCAGGATCTGGGGGAATGTCTGTTCACCAGAGTGCCCCACGGGATGACAAGGTCAAACGGCCATAAACTCCTCCATGACCGTTTCAGGCTGGATATAAGGAAGAACATCTTTACTGTCCGAGCCCCCAAGGTTTGGAATAGATTGCCACTGGAGATGGTTCAAGCGCCTACTTTGAGCACCTTCAAAAGACACCTGGATGTCTACCTTGCTGGGATCCTATGATCCCTGCTGACTTCCTGCTCCTGGGGCAGGGGGCTGGACTCGATGATCTTCCGAGCTCCCTTCCATCCCTAATGTCTATGAAATCTACGAAAAATGAAGGTCTAGGAAGTATGACTTAAAAGGATCACAGAAAGACATAACAATTGACACATTTCCAAGTGAAATACACTTGGAAATGCTTCAAAAAAGAAATATTTCAGTCAGGGACACATGATGTCCCCTGTGCCTGCCACTCCCTGACTGGAACATTTCAAAATACTGCAACCACCAGTGCCAGCGCACAAGGATAGGAGGTAGAGGGGAAGGGACAGATCCTTTGCCAGAGAGGAGAGGTAAGCAGGGGTGGAATGGAGGGGGCAAAGCAGTGGTGGTTTTCAAATACTCTGTACCTCTCCTCTCCCCTTTAGGAGTCAGTAGGAGTTTGGCGATGAGGGTCAGGAGATGAGACCCAACCCCAGTTCCAGCCCTGCTCAGTTCACATGCACTTTCTCCGTATACAGGTCAGCAAAAGTAAAATGCTCCAAAATAAAACCTCATTTCAATAGCTATTGTTCTAGAGTGCTAGAATCATTTTTGGAGCATTTCAAAGGGCATATATGTTTGTACAGCTGGCCCTCTGAAATGTTTCAACAGCATTTGAAACTTATTTCTTATGTCTGTCTAGGCCCAGGCAACATTGGAAAAACTGGGATTATTTAGTTTGGAGAAGGAACTGGAGGAGGGAAAGGGAGGACTTGATAACTCGTCAAAGACCTGAATGGTAGTTACTAAGTGTAACGGTGATATATTATTCCCTTTGCTGCAGGGGACAGGAAAAGAAATAATGGCCTGAAATTGCAACAAGAGAAATTTAGGGTGGATACTATGAGGGTTGTTCATCTCTAGGTAACCTGTTCCAGTGGTTTTGTGGAATCTCCATGACTTTTAAGAGCAGGTTAGAAAAACATTTGTCTGGAATGGTTTAGACAAAGATGATCCTACACAGAAGTAAATCCAGGATTTTGCAAAGGGGGTCAGAAGCAGCAACCAGCACTGCAGGGGTGAGTGTACTTGACTCTCAACCTCCCTCTCCTGCTCCTCATCCCCTGGGTAGGTAGACCACACCATGGAAGTAGCAATCAAGGACTTCTTTAAGTCCCCAAAGCAGGTAAGAAGTCCCTACCGTCCCCTCCCTGCTTAGAGGCTCTCCCCCCATCCCTTTCTACCCACACCTGCCACTTCCACTATCCCAGTAACAAGGGATGTTTGTGTCCCATTCCAGCTGGACTGCAGAGGGGCTGGGCTCAGCCCAGGACAGCAGCAGTACTGGCACATGGGTTCCACCTCACTGCTCCTGCCTTCCAGGCTGGTGGGACACCAAGATTAGTAGGTGACCAGTTTAAAACTAACAGAAGAGAGTACTTTTTTATGCAATGCATAGTTAACTTACAGAATTCATTGCCCTGAGAGGGGTGGAGGCAGATAGGTTCAAAAAGGGATGGGAAAAATTCATGGATGATAGAGCTAAGGTATTATTGGCTACTGAAAAGAATTGCTAGAGATGTTTTCTCTGACATCTCTAAATCAATAATGGTGGATATCAGAGAGGATATTGAATGGATTACTTTAGAGAGATCTGATTCAGCGCTCTCGCTCTATATCATCAATTTCTGCAACTGTCAGAACTAGAATCCTAGGCTAGATGCATTATTCATCTGACTCAGTATGGCACTTCTTATATTCTAATGACCATGCAGAGAGGGGGAACCCCTCCACCCACTACTGGTATCCCAGGTTGAGCCCAGCCCCAGCACACCCTGGCTGGAGTGGAATAGGAGATCCCCCTGCCCTCAGGACAGTAGAATCAGTGGCAGGCAGGGAAGGACAGGGGATGTGCCTCTGAGCATGGAGGGGAATGGATGGAGGAGAATTCTTAACTTCTTCGGGGACAGAGTCTCCGGCTTCTGCTCTTGCTATGCAGTGAGAAAGAGAAGCGGGGGTGCAGCAACACCAATTCACCTCCTCTGGATCTGCCTTATACCCTACCTTGAGCAAGGGGTGGGACTATATCTGTCGTTTTAAACATTTTTTTGTTTGTGAACCCCTAAAAAATTTCAAATGGAGGTACAGCTCCCTTTGAATTGTAAGTGGGTATTCACATACTTTTGATTTATCATAGTCATCTTTTGCAGACCCCTTAGACTGTCTGCAAACCCCTATGGGTCCATGAGCAACAGGTTGAAAACCATTGGACTAGGTGATTTTCAGAGGTCCCTTACAGCCCTACTTTGCTATGATTCTATAATTCTAACATTAAGTGCAGAAAAGCAGATGGGACACTCAAATACACTTAGTGTATTTACTTGAAAAAAAGATGACTCTGAATATAAGACAACCCCTCCCCCCCATAATTAGATTCTACACACAGACAATTTTAGAATTTATTGTAATTTTCCTTGTATGGAATCTAATTATTGGAGGATCATCTTAAATTGCCTTCCCGCCCCTCCCAACTACTGCAGGTGATGAGGGGAGCAGTAATGGGGCAGGTAGTGGGGACAGGCAGTGGAGGAGACAGTAGGCAGGGCAGGCAGTAGGGAAGCAGTAATGGGGCAGGCAGTGTGGAAGTGGTGGGGCAGGCAATAAGACAGGCATGCAGCTTGCCTCCTGCTGCCTACCTCCCCTCCCCCTTCTAGCCACTACAGCTTCAGTTTTCTTCCCCCTTTCCCTCATTTTCCCCCCCAAAATCTCCCCCCCCCACTTTCCCTGCTGCAGCCCAGGGCCTGGAACATGGCTCCAGCCCAGTTCCATAGCAGTAGCACTTCTGCTATGGGGCTGAACTGGAATAGCAGTTCTGGCTGCACACCACTGCTATGGGCCTAGGCTGGAGCCACTCTCTGTGCCATGGGCTGCAACAGGGATGGAGCCAGCTGGTGCAGAACAAAGATAAGGAAAGGTGTGGTAGAGAGGGAGAGAGTAGAAGTAGCATAGGGGAAGGCTGGGGGCTGCAAGGGAGGACTGGAAGTGCATGCAGAGGCAGTGGAAGGAGGAAGACAGCAGCTGTGGCTCCAGCTTCTGCTCCAGCCCTAACCACAGGTTGGGCCCAGAGCCACAACATCTGCCTTTCCCTTTCACCCCCCATTGCCTCAAACTCTATTGTAATGAGAGGGGCTTCCCTGCCCCCCATGTTAAATAGGGGGAAAAGCCTTATCTTATAACTGAGTAAATATTATAGGTCAGTCTTGAGTGACACCATACTTGTACAACTAAGATTAATGTATAATAGGTTGTGCAGTACCTTATCATCTTATTTATATAAAAACGCATTAGTCTTGTTCATGCTTTATCCTTACAGGGTCATTACACAATGAGATATGCTACTCATTCCAAACTTTCCCTATATTGTTGGGATGGTGTATATATGTTTGTTTTCAGGTTAAACTTCTGATCTGGATAGCTTGCTACTTTTTCAGGGACATTTAAAATACATTGCATATACAGGTTTATGTGGTATGTGTGTTCCCAGAAAACTGCGTGTAACTTGAATTTGCATACATGGAACCTAGTTTATAAGGTAACAAATAGGGATACGTTACCACAGCGGTGAGGCAGGGAGGGAGTGAGGCCGGGGCTTCGGAAGGGGTGGGGGGGAGATGCACGGTGCAGCCCAGTGGCTGCAGGCAGGTGCTGTTGGCTGCTGCAGGGGTGCAGCAGAGGGTGTGGCTCTTGCTACGATGCACACCCCAGGAGGGCTGTGGGCTAGGGGGCAGTGCCATGCTCTTCTGGGGGGCTCATGCCCCCGGATCTGCACATGGGACAAGAGCAGTCTGTCGCTGTGGGCTGGGGCCAGTGGCAGCACGGGGCTCCTTCCCCTACAGACTTATCGCACACATAACAAATTCTGGGTGTAAAAAGGGTCACTGCATAAGAGGAAATTCACATATATAGAAACCCCATAAAGTGAGGGAAACCTGTATCTCTCTCTCTCTTATGGCCCCTATACATAAAGTAATGAGTAATATTTAAAGCTATAAACAAATAACTGCAAATTTTCTTATGGTGATTTTAAAACCGATGCTTATATTAGGAAAAAAGCTTTAATGAATCACAGAAACTATTCTGACAATACATGCTTGAAAGCAGTACATTCTGCATTTTTTGTTTCACTAAACTCTGGAAAAAAATCTACAAAGTTGGTGCACAATGCTTCTTTTTTCTTAGATAAGTCTTTAAGATAATAAACTCTACCTCTCTCCAATAAAATAGACATGGGAACTTATCCTTGGCTACAATCTTTTACTCAGTGCAATGACAATGTTTTATTACAATCTTAAGCTTTCAATCCTTGAATGTGTTTGGAATTGGTATGTGAAGGGAAAGTGTTCTCGTGGTATTATTTTACTATAGAGATTTTTTTAAGGGATATGCATTTCCAATATGATAAATAAAAATTATATTTTCATAACATTAATGTTGATAATGACAAAAACATTCAAACTTGGATAATTAAAGTTTGTTCCCCACTACTAACTGGTTAATTGTGCAATTATCTTGAGATCATCTACATGCGCAAATACTTATCAAAGTCAGACCTCAAAAATGTGTACTAACTCTATAGCTGGCTGCTATCAAGCTTTAATTTGAATATGTAGCAAGTTCTCCCCTGTATACAGCTGGATGCCCTGTCAGCTGTGTTCTCCCCCCACAGGTGTGCACCTTGCCTAGTCATGGCTGAGTCCTGCAACTGCTGGGGACCCTAAGCCCTAGCAGCTGCAAACTCTGGGTCCTGGCAGCAGCCTGCAGTTGCCAGCACTCAGAATCCCACAGCTATGGATGCTAGGTCCCTGCAATGCACCTCCCATGTGTGTGAACACCCCAGGGAGTCTCTCAGAGGCAGAGGGTATGTGAAGTGCCCCTGTGGCTGGGATCCCCTCTACTGAGGGGGCCCTAGCTGCAAGAGCTTGCTTCTTGCTGGCACAGGGGGAGCCACTGGCAACAAGGTGCAATGGGATCTAATGCACAATCCCACAATCACACCTTCTGTCATGCAGGGGCCATTTCATTTAGAAAGGAGACACACAGAGCTGTAAAAAATTAATAAACAGAAAAGAGAAAGGTAAATTAGGAAATCCTATTTCTCTTCTTTAGTACAAGAGCTAAGAATGTGTAGTGAAATTTAAAGAAATTTTAAATCTGATAACATGATAAAAATACATTTTATTCTTCACACAACAAGTAGTACCTGTGGAATTCAGTCCTAAAAATACTGATGGGAGGAAACGTTCAGTCTAAGTCACATAGATAATGAAATTAAATAGATAATAAGGTAAACAATCATCATTTTAAAAACTGTATAAAGCATGTCAATGCGCATGCTTCTAGGCACATGTTAATAAAATAGGGCCTAAAAATAAATTGCCCAAATAGGTTATTTCATAATTAGAGAGGGTTTTTTTGTTTGTTTTTTGTTTTTTTGCACTTTCGAAACCTTAATATTACACTGGAGAGACCACCAACCTCAACTTCTATAAAAATTCAAAGGTTCTTCTAAAGCTGCGGTTCCCACCAAGGAATCATGTTTAACCGATTAACTAGCTGCTTAACACAAAAGAAAACAAAAAGTGAGGCAAAAGTCTCATAAAAAAGATTAAAAATCAGCCTGAAATCCCCCAATGTTTTCTAAAACATAGCGGAACCTGAGCCAAATTTTTGTGTTTGGAATGAACAAACAAGCTGGACTATTTTCACAACTATACTATCTCAATGGCTACAAGAAAAAGTTGTTTTAGAGAGCAGCTTCATATAGCTGGCCATTTGAACCGGAGATGGATTTTAGACAAAACTTAAAACAAGCTATTCATATATTAAATTTTGGTCCTCAGCTTCAGCTTACTAAAATATAATAATGGACAGGACACAAACCACTCTTTCCATTCCTTTCCTCACCACTACTACCAACAACCCTGCCTGATGTATCTAAGCAACTGTGGTCTCAATGGGTGCGTGTACATGAGATGCTGAGCTACTGCACAGTAGCAGCTAAAAATTGCTACTGAGGAGTAGCAGCTAAAAATAACTGTGAGGTGACGGGACTGCACAGGAACGCTGGTTACTCAGCAGTTGGCCACTCATATAGATACACCCAATAGGACTGTAGTACTGGTTCCTGGATTAGCCTCTGAAATCTCACTGGTCAAGAAAAGTGTCATACAAAGGGTGTCTGGAAATGGTCCTTAGACATTCAGTTCCAGGACTAATAGTCACTACTAGATCTGATAGGTTTAGAACTCCCTGGGATTTTGTGGCAGAAATCAATCTCAACCAACTCATTTCCTTCCAGAAAGATGGGAAGGGTCAGGTTATAAAAACATCTTCCTCTTTAATAAATACATTCTCCATTCCTTTAATGACACATTACAAGAAAAATAAGTAATGTAATAATCACTTTCAATTTACATAATTTAAATGTTAAAGCTTGGATAAAATTTATAACTTTTAACTATTTAAAATTTTACCCAGGTCAACTTCATGTATGGTAAATTATATTTAACAAACTCAAAATTTCACATCAAATTAGACAGTATGCCGTAAGAAAGGAATACTTTTAAATTCATATTCAGAAGTCGTTTTCAAGAATTCTTACCTGTTGAATGTGTCTACTACTTCGTTTTTGAGGTTGATAGGTAAGCCACGTATATAGGACAGGATCAATATTGACAGCTAATCCTTGCACACTGGTCAAAAGTACTGCACCTATATAATATAAAAATAAAACGCAATTAGAATGAAAGATATATACAAAGGTATTTTTTTGAAGTCATTTTGTAGCAACTACATTTAAAAAGTTCATTCCATTTCTAGAGGTACCAGGTCCTAGGATATTCTCTATTTTAAGACTGAAGAGTACCAAACAAACTGAAAGATTATTTAAAATTATAATTTAAAAGCAAACCCTTTATTTACTCCAGATTATATTTGCTACATACTTCTCTTGATTAGGTTGTATCAATTTTGCTGATGGCATAGTATCATAATTAGGGGTGCACCGATAAAGATTTTCTTGGCTAATACTGATGGCTGATTATTAACCAGCTATATCAGCCAATACCGATCTGATAGCCAATTTACAGAAATGCACTCGGGCAGCGCGGACAGCAGTGTCTGGCCAGTAAGTCTGTGGAGGGGGAGGGGCATGGCAGGGGAGACAGACACCACTCGTATGGTTGAGGGCCTCCGTGGCCAGCCCTATGAGGAGAGGCTGAGGGACCTGAATCTCTTCAGTCTCCGCAAGAGGAGACTGAGGGGGGATCTTGTGGCTGCCTACAACCTTATCAGGGGCCACCAGCAGGGACTTGGGGAAAGTCTGCTCACCAGGGCCCCCCTTGGAGTCACCAGGAACAATGGCCACAAGCTGAGGGAGGATAGGTTTAGGTTAGATATTAGGAAGAACTACTTCACTGGAAGGGTGGCCAGAGCCTGGAATAGGCTTCCCAGAGAGATGGTGCTCTCACCTTCCCTCGAAATCTTCAAGAGGAGACTGGCTAGGCACCTGGCTGGGGTCTTATGACTCCTGCCACCCCCAGTGCTCCTTCCTGCCCATGGCGGGGGGTCGGACTAAATGATCTGTCTAGGTCCCTTCCGACTCATTGATTCTATGATTCTATGGAGAGGGAGGGAGTGGAGCAGGGGCAGGCACTGCCCAGCTAAGGCAGTGAATGTGACCCCAAAACCAGAAGCGGGACACAGCTGCAGGCAGCTTGTCCAGAGGGTTCAGGGCAGTGGGGGGTGGAGGGAGGGTATGTGTCCCCCAGATCTATGCATGGGGCAAGATCGGACTGCCCGCTGTGGACTTGGGGCTGGGCCAGCCTCTTCATGGCAGGGGGGAGGAAGCTGGGCTGGGCTGAGCTCCAAGCAGGCAGGGGTGCAGTGGGCAGTGGCAGCACTGGAAGGGGTGCGACAGTGTGGGCTACAACAACCCCAAAATTTCCCATAGCCACCCAGTAGTCACACCTCCAAGTGCTGCTGCCCGCCCCCACCTGCCCTAAGTGCAGTCCTGGCCCAGCCCTCAGCGTCAAGCCTGGAGAAGGCAGCCCACCCTCATTCCACATACAGATCTGGGGGGCACATGACCCCCATGTCTCCCCCAGGGATGTGCACAGTGGCAGGGAGCTGCCCACTCTCCCCACCCCTCTGTGCATCCTGGATAAGCCATGCACAGTTCCACCCTGCTTCCAGCCCCAGGATCACATTCACCACCCCTGGCTGGGCAGTGCCTTCCCTTGCCCCTGCCTCTGCCTCACTCTCACTGCGGGGGCCTTGATCTGCATCCCCCCCCCCCCCC
>NW_017728992.1:160455132-160488507 GCF_001723915.1 Gavialis gangeticus | reverse complement strand
CCCCCCCCCACCCCTTCCCTCCCCAACACCCCTTGGCCCCCACAAACTTATTGGCCAGATGCTGTTCTGCATGCTGCCCAGCTGCATTCCTGGCCGTGTGCATCCTGCAGCTTTGCACATGCATACAGCATTTATCGGTGACATTATCAGCTACACCAGGCAAAAAACCCCAATTGCCGATCACTTTAGTTTTCCTTTTATCGGTACATCTCTAAATCATAATACAATATTTTGCTTTAGTTTCTTTTAATTATACTTCAACAAATGCTTTTATGAAACAGCAGTGTTGAATCTGATATATATTTTTAAGCAAAAACTATGATTCTTAACATCTTCATCTATAGAAGCAGAACAATCAAGTAAGACAAGAAAGAGGGAGGTAATGGGAATGGAGAGTCAGGAGACTTAGAGAAGACAGACAGACAATGCTTCTGCACAGTGTCAACTTCCTCACATAAAGCCAGTTTGACATGATATAAACAAGATTGCTGTTAATTTAATCTGATGCCAATAGCTCCATAAACCATTTATAACCTTTAAGTAAAGTCTTCTCGAAGAATGTTTGGCTGTAATGTTTCTTATAATCTTCCAATCAACACCACTATGCACCCACACTTAACAGCCCTCTTGAGACTCTAAGTCAATTTATCTTCCTATTGCCTCCCAATTTCTTTTTTTAGCTCTTGATTATGGATTGATTTTACTGCCAACTGTTCCTATTTAGGAGGGCAACCCTTAATCAAAAAAGAAATATATTTGCCTCTCTCTATAGAAAACTGTCCCAAGTCAAATATCAGTTTAAAAAAAAAAAGTAAAAAGTTCTGGCCTTGTTTATATCTCCAATGTTGTCAAGCATGGATCTGGGAGTTCCACCATGTAAGCATTAAATCACATGACGATTTAAAAACTCAAATGTTAGAGGACATCCAGAAACAATGTTACAGGTCACTTCCTTTATAATGGAGATTGCAAAGGCTCATGGAAAAATAAAGAATGCCCCAAGAGGATATGCAACTGACCCACCATTCTTGTTGCCTCCAGGAACCCCCAGTTTAGGGGCCTCTTAACTGCAGTTACATCTTTGTTGCTTCTGGCCAGAGGTAAGCCTGAAAATTAATAACTGCTCCTTTGTTCCCAGCAACTGTTGAAGCTTTTGTGTTTCTCTCACAGTCAGGAGTGGAAAAACAGTCACAGAAAGAACAAACCAAACGTTCAGTGAAGCCTTCTGGGAAGATTAGTGGATCATAGAAATCACAAGACAGCAGAACTGAGCATATCATAAAAATCCCTATTCCCCACATCACAAAAGTGAGAAACTTGGCAGCTCTACAGATGGTATGGAGAAAGGAAGGCAGAAAACAAAATGGAGAGAATGCACAGAATTTCTAGGTTTTGCTCTGTACATTTTTTGCAGTGAACACAGCTGTTTTCACAAAAAATTGTGAATGTAACCCAAGGCACAAAATACCTCTCCCTAGATGCCTTTCTCAGCCAACACAAACACTTAGCAAGAACTGAGCCTTGGAGCCCCAGAACCAAGGAAAATAATATAACCCATTCTTTCCCCCCAAAATGGGACAGTAGGGTCAACTTTCTTTTTAGTGAGTCAGAGGGGGACGTCTTTGAGCATTCTTCATGACAGTGTTCTGCCCAAGGCAGACCTCAATTATCTCTTGGTCTTGGGCCAAACCTTGTTTGGATGGATGTGGGTCAGATACTCCACTAACCCACTAGAGAGCATAAGGCAAAACATGAGAAAGGAAAAATCAATTCATTCTACAAATGGTTCTCTTAACAAGGTTTAGAAGAAGTCTTAGAAAATGAGAAAATAGATAACAAAAGGGAAGAAAATGAATAATGATGAAAAAAGAAACAGGCAAATTTCCCATCAGTTTTAAAAAGTCAATTTGTATTCAAAATTCAACAGGAGAGAGCCAAAGCTTTCCAATGGTAATATTATTAAAAAGTTTATTTTCCAAAGTTTAAATGATAAAGTACCAATTTACTGTAATGTCTATAAATGCCACCAGCATTTAGCAACTACAGGAGTCAATGTGTTCTTAACTGATGAACAGTACAGCTTAATACAGAATTTTCCAAGGAACATGAAGGATGCTGGATGCCAAAGCCCAATTAAAACCAGTTTTACACAAAAGCAGTCCCGCTATACAACCAAAGCCTTCATTTCTTGTATCTCTTTTATCCTGTACAATTCTATTTTGTTTCTGTGGTATTACAATATTTATCCTTTGAGCATTTGAGGACTGATTTTTGGTTGTAATCAAATTTCGCATGCATTTTTGTTTCCTAAGATATATTTTTAAACATTCTCATTGTTGGCAGTCCCAATGTTGCCGATTCTCAAGATTTTATCACGACTCTCACAATTTTTTGGGGATTCTTTTGCTTTAAACTCCCATTCCTGGAGTCACAGGATTTGACGGCTAATCTGAATTGGTTGGGGTTCTTTTTGGTTCATTTTGTTTTCTTTTGAAGAAACTTTCTAGCTCTGAAATGGGAAATATGACATTCCTGAAGAATGCAGAAGAGCTAACATGCTAATCTTTAGAAGAAGGAAAAAGGAGGACCCAGGGAATTATAGGTCAGTTAGCCTAAATTCAGAAGTGGAGAAATTACTAAAACAGATTATAAAATAGTTAATTTGTAAATATCTAGAGCATCAGGTGGTGATAACTAGCAGCCAACATGAATTTAAGACTGAACATGCCAAACTAGCTTGATTTCATTCTTTGACAGGAAAACCTAGCTGGTGGATGAGAGGAACATGTTAGACATAATATACCTGGACTTTAATAATGTTTTTGACACATCATTCTCATTAACAAACTGGAGAAATGAAAACTAGGTTGACCTACCATTAGGTGGATACACAATTGGTTAAATAACCACAAAGAAAGAGAAGCTACATACTGAGAAATGTCAGACCGGCAGGAAGCCTCGAGTAAGATACCATTTGCTTTAGATCCAGTGCTGTTTAACATTAAAAAAATGCCTTGTATAAAGGGATACATGAATACAGTAATCAAATCTGCAAACTGGGAGGGGTGCACACTTTGAGGAGACAAGAATACGGGAACTTCATAAACTGGAGAGCAAAAGATAGAAATGCAACAGATACATTTTTAGGTGCCTCACCTAGGGAAGAAAACAAAGTGCACAAATACAGCATGGAGGATAATTGTCTAGGTCAGGGTGTCCAACTTTTTTAAATGTGGGGCTGGATCATGAACTTTTTATCATCCAGTGAACCAGAGAACCATATTCAAAGACCTAACAGGAAGCAGTATCACATCACCTCCCGTTTACTTTTGTTTCCCATAGCAGTACCTCGGGCCTCAGAAAACAGCTTGGAGGGCTGCATGTTGGACAAGCCTGGTCTACATAGAAGCATTTCTGTAAAGGATCTGTAGATATGGTGAATCAAAGTAAAAAAATGAGTCAGCAATGTGATGCTGCCAGAAGAAAGCAAATGCAATTGTGGGTTGCATTACTAGAAGTGTTGTGCACAAGGACTAGACAGTGAAAGTTTCATTTTACTAAACTCTGATTAGGCTTTAGCTGGAATACTGTTTTCAGTTTGGGGCCCTGCATTTTAAGCAAGATGTAGAGGTCTCTGAAGAGGATCCAGAGATGAACAGTAATGATAATAAAGAGGCTGCTAAGTAAGTCATACGAGGAAAGGTTGAAGCAACTAGGTACGTTTAGAGTATGGAGAAAATGAGATTAAAGGAAGGGGGCATGACAGCAGTTTTCAAATATTTGAAAGCCTGCCATAAAGAAGAGGGAGAACAACTGTTCTGCATCAAAGAGGGGAGGGAGCATGGCAATGGTCTTAACCTGCAGCGAAGCTAACATACATCAAATCTCAGTAAAAAAAAAGTCTTGTCAGAGAATCAGGACAATGGAATAAGCTGTCTGGGAAAGTTATGAAAATTTTCCGATGATTGGAGATTCAAGATGAACCTGCCTAGGCATCTGCCTGAAACGGTTTAGGAAATCCTGCATTTGTTTGTCTAATCTAATTCGGATTAGATGACCCTCAAGGTTCCTTCCAACAGAACTTTTATTAAGGCTCAAAAACCGTAAGATGCAAAGGGCGTAAAAATCTTGAAATCCAGACAACTGAGGAATCTGCTAAAATTCTAGCATAAGTTAAAGCAGTAAAATGTCTGTGTTCATGGTTGGCATCATTTATTTTTATGTACTTAAATATATTAATACTACTATATTTATTTAGTTGCAATGTCATCGTATCATTTACTTGTTTTGCCCTTTATATAAGATTTTAAATTTCATCATTTAAAACATTAAAATTAGTCCACAAAAAGCAGCTGATGGGTTAGTGTTGTAGCCATGATGATCCAGGAAATATATGAGAAGCAAGGATTTTTTTTGATAACTTTTACTCGACCAATCACATAGTTGAAAAAGCTTTTGAACAAGCTTTGAGGCAAATGAAGCTTCCTGAGGAAGAGTACTTGATGCCTGAAAACTTGCCCAAAACCTCTCTCAAATATACAGTTAATTCAATGAAAGAAATCATAAAAAATCCTTGTTTCTCAGTTAATTATTGAAAGGTGAAGAATCAAAATGCATACATCTCTGGAAGTGATACTGCTCAAGGAACTAAAGAAATTACTCTCCCAAAAACATGGAATGATGGATGGTATGCAGTGTAAATGCAAAAGTATTTAATATAACTTATGCAATTTTTTTTTTGCAAATATCAATGAATTTGACAAATATAGCAAAGATGACGTATTCAACAATCTAAGTGACTTTACAAAAATTGGGAGGGAAAAAACTAAAAACCAATAAGGTTTGAATTTACTTTACATATAAAATGAGCAATCGATTTAAATTTCATAGAGCAGGAAGTACCATCAAATTAGGGTTAAGTGAGCAAGTCTTGAAAAGTACAATGGGCAAGAGGCAGTCAAGAAATACACAAGATAAATCATCAGTATAGCACAGGCTTCAAGCTGGAACACACACTGTGAGGAACTCCTGTAGATAGGATAGGCTTTGTGATCTGATAGTTTTAAATGTCAGTAATAAACCTTAGAAATAAATCCTCAATTTAAGGAGAAGCCAGTGTAGAACATAAAATAAAAGGGTAACATGTGTAAAATGAAAAAGATGATAAATAAGCCTTCTAGTAGGATCTGGAGCAAATTGGAAAATGAGAGCAGAAGATGCTAAAAGGTTGATAAGCAATACATTACAAAAATTAGCTTTGATTAAAGTTTTAGCAGCCAAAATGATGAAGAAGTCCTGCATCTTTAGGAGATACTACAGGATATCAAGAGGTCTTCATGACAACATGTCAAATGAGAAATAAGAGTCAAACAGACCTCCCAAAGAGACAAGGGGCGGCAGCCCAAGGGAAAATTCTGTTTAAAAAAACCATATTTATAACACACACTTGCAAAGAAAAAATAGTGTTATTGTAACATATGCACCTGGTAACTTGATTTACTTTTCTGTTTACTGAAAACTAACTTAGCTCAAACTCTTGGAAGGCTGAAAATGGTCTAAGTCATACTTTGCACTGAAACTCTTCAACCTGGACTATGGAGTTACTAGTATTGTGGTTCTAATAAAATTCAAAAGCAAGGTGCAAGAGGAAAACATGGTTTATTTTTTCAGTCCTGTTAACTTGATGGTATCCCAAGTCTGAAAAAAACAGCTCTAATATTCAGATAATTAACTTGTTGTTTAGTTTGACTGCCAGGTAACTATGGCTTGCTAAAAACCACTTTCTGTCATACCAGATAAATACATTTTACTATTCCATTTGCTACTCAGGGCATCAGCACGTAATTAAGTTACTGCAAGGCAGGCAAGGACATTATCACACAATGTACTTTTGTACAATGTACAATGTACTACAGTAACTGGGTATATGCATGCTCTTACCTCAGCAATAAATGCAAGGCCACTTACCCCACTTTCACTAACAGGCAAGTTATGTTGAATTTACTGTAGGGTAAAAGCCCTAAAAGGTAATTAGCACAAATTGTAATACATGTTCACACCTCATTTTGCCTTAAGGTGGTTTGTCTATATGCCCCAAACACCTAAATACTATTGTTGATGGAAAACTTGATTATCTGTATATAGAAAGATGTTTTTTAAAAGATCGCTGTTGTAGAAAAATCAAGCATAAAAGGCTTCAAGACCACAGTTAATCAGACAGTTTTAAAATTAGCTAGCAAAAATTAAATGTTGGCCCACTTTCCACAGAAGGCTTTCACTGACTGTTGGCAACAATAACAGGCCAGATACTTGAAAGATTCTTTAGAGGCAGGTTTTACATTTAACTGAGACTTCTTTAATGACTTTTTTTTTTCAGGACACTGCACTAAAGCTCTCTGGATTTCATTAGGAGTGTGAGGAACTTCCTCCTTGCCTTGTTTATTAAATATACATTTCAGTGGAGAACTGGTCTAACTGACATACGGTGTCACATTCAGGTCCTTATTCTTACTATATTTACCTCCTATCTCTTGGCAGCTGGTATAAAAATAAGAATTTAATCTGACTGTCATTCAGTTAGTAGGAATATGGAAGAGGCCTTGAGAGCTATGTAGGCAGGCACGAGTGTGTGGGCATGAATTTAGCAAAGCTGTATTTAGCACACTCTCCATAGATTACCTGGTGAACTGAGCAACATGGATGCAATTGCAATCAACTCTTCTGCGATCACTGAATTTTTCTTGATGCAGCCAAATGTCAACCCATCTAACACATACCACCAATGTCACCCCTAACTTCAGTTCTGAGTACAGAGAAGATCGCCCAGGGAAGGGGTCAGCCATTGGCCCTTTTTTCCAGAAGCAACATGTTCAGTCCTGCCCCCTCAGGCAAGACTGAAGTGAAATGAATATGAAATGGAAGCCTATAAGGAAAGTGTGAATTTTTGTGTGTGTACGTGTAGAGAAATAAGGTTGAAGAAGAAACTTTCAATGGCAGATATATGAAATGAAGGGGCTGAAGCTAGGGGGAAGGAATCTTAGTGGAAGACAGGTTTTGAAGGGGGTCAAGTGTCACCAGAAGAAATGAAAGAAACAACTAACAGAAATAATGTTGGTACATAGTTGAGGGGCATTTAAGATAAATAAAGATGAGATAAGTTGTAGCGGGGGGGAGGAGAAAGTTTTGTTCAAGGGGGGAATGGAGAAAGAAGAGATCTGGTAGGAAATACAGTAAAAGAAGATGTTTGCTGGAGAACTGGTTGGGAGGAAAGGCTGGATTTGGAAGGGAAAGCAAGGTGGGGAAATTCTGAGAGAAGCAGACAGAGCCTGGATCATAAATACTGTAGGAATGAACTTTTACTTCAGGGTTTGTCTCGAAGAGGTACAGATCATGACTACATGGCTAAGTACAGACTTTCAAAAAATGTAAGGAGGAATTGATCTTACTTATGTGGGTTTCTAAGTGGCCAAGATTAGTTTAGTAGTGAACAGAAGACATGTTTGCCCTTTGGTGCAGAGGCCACACAGACTGCCTGCATTACCCAAGGCCAGCATGTTCAGGGTCCTCCTTGCTTGCCTTCCAGCATGCCCTGTGAGCTCCTTGGGCTGTTGGAGACTGAAGAGCAAGCTAAGCGTCCCCACTACTCCTGATTGGCTACCGGGAATGGAAGAGCACTTCCCAACCCCCTGCCATGTCACCACTGACCCTCTTCTGTGCCCAAGGCTAGGTTTCCAGAAGATCCCCAGAGCAAGTGCCTTCTGTTATGAGTTGCCTCCATATCCCAGCCTGCTTGCGCCCAGCCTTGGCATCCTGCCATCTGCACCCAAGCAGGAAGATCCAGAAGCTGCAGCATATCTTGCTTGTTGCCTTGTGTGACTCTTGTGGGAGGCTGCGGGTCATCATGCACGCCTATGTGGACATGACTTGGCAGCTGGTCACCCTGGCGTACAGCTTTGTGTCCCAGAGCTAGCAGCTAAACATCCTGCATGAAGACACACCATACGCTGTGCTCACCAAGCATCCCAGACTGGGCCACCAATCTGCATGTGCAATGAGCACGAAGCTACCCAGGAATCCATGTACGCCATGGTGCTCTGGCACCACCTCCAGACCACCAAGCACCAGTTCTGGGCCTCTACCACCAACAGCGAATGGTGGGAATGCATCATCCTGGGTACCTCTGATGATAAACAGTAGGTCGAGAGCTTCCATATATGCTAGTCCACCTTCATGGACATCATCACCCAGATGGCCCCCTACAATGCATGCCAGGACGCAGCCCCGCTGTGCCCTGCAGTGTCAGGTCATACCCACTAGGCTGCAGAGGCCCCAGGGAAGGGCAGCAGGGAAGGAGCCTGAGCCCACAGCAGGCAGCCTGCCATGTACACAGATCTGGGGGGCACAGGTCCCCCCTGCCCACCCAGGAGTGTGTGCAGTGGCGGGGAGCTGGCCCCACCTGCAGGCCCCTGGTTGAGCCACCCCACTTCCTGCCAGGGCCCTGGGGATGTGCATTGCAGCCCTGGGCCTGAAGCCCCACGCACCGCCCGGCTGGGCAGCAGCTCCAGCCCCAACCCTGCCCAACTCCCTCCATCCCTATGGGGGCCTTAAGCTCCACCCATCCCATACCTGTGGAAGCTGCTCTCCAGACTGCCTGGTGGTCATGTGCATATACATGGTGCCCCCTGCCTGACCACCCTCCTCCCACTCCCTCTTAGCCCCTTGCAGACTGGAACTCTGCCAGCCTGCAGAGACCTCTTTGCAAAACTGCAAAACCTGCAGGTTTCTTCATTAAAATGAGAAATCCACATTTTCCTCCAGTTTTTCTGTAGGAAATGGAAAACCCGGATCCCTGCTTATGACCAAAAGCCAATAGCCTAGGATGGAGAGGGATATTCATATAGTGAATTTAGTTATCATTCAACCTCAACCATGAGTATATGATACTGATACAGTCTGTTCAGTGGATGATCTGGGTAGGAAGCAGTCTTGAAACTTTATGAACAGGATGAGTGGAGTTTATACCGAATATGATTAATCTCTAAAACCAAAGCAAGAACACATTGCTATCAAAACACTTTCCAAACACCCTCCTTTTAATTGTATACCGCACACACCCCCCTGCTTCCAGCAGAAAACATTTAATTGAAGAGTTTAATTTTTAAGTACTCCATTATTAAAAAATAAGTAATAAAATCAATTTTACTGAAAAATATGTTATTAAGTTACAATTTATTTGTTAGTTCTGAAGGGAGGAATGACTAATAAGAAAGTGTGAAAATGATCTATGATGAAAATTAATTCTGACAAGCTAGGTTTATTTTTTAATAACCAAGTAGCTTTAGAAAATTTTGCACCAACATGCTACATTAATTGCACTATATATTATTTTAGCAACAACCTCATGACTTTTAGGTGAATTAGATTCTACAAATACCAAACAGGTGCTGATACAAGTTAATGGAACATTGTGAATTGAGTATCCAATTATTTTAAAGGGGCAAGGGACTGACTCGTTCTTCATTTATCATATATACATTTTTAAAAGAATTTTAGATCCAATATAGTGCAAGACACAGCCCTACCTATTACATACAAATAAAGAATTATTTTCTATTCAGGCAATACATTGTTTGTGTAGGTTTGACTCAGAACAGATCCACTGTAAATCACTAAATGTGGAAATATCTAACTCTGCTTAATTTTAGCCTGCAAAACAACTAAGGGAAAATGAGTTCTTTGCTAACTGATGCTTACTGCCAAAATGGTTCACTTATCCACATTCCAAACAGGCTTTACCAATTAGCTATCCCAGGGCACCGCAATCATTTTCAGTTACATCCCAAGCTGAACAATGAGAGCTGAGGTAAGGGTTTAGAGACTGAAGTTACACAGCAAAAAAATTAAACATGCACACTTTTTGTCGGTTTTACAACATATATGACAAGCCAATAAGATTGCTTTGTAAGATGCCAACTTATCTATGGAACAAAGTGTCCTGTATTTTATCTTGAATTGTTGACCCAGACAGGGGGCTAGTCATATTGATCTACACCAAAGCTTCAATGATTGTGAAAATTTATTTTTTGCATTACAGCAGTTACAGTAAGTTAATAACATTTCTCCAACTTCTGAAATATACATTTGCAAGTCTCACTTTATAAAATCTGATTTGAGTGATTTTAAAAAAAGATATAATTGCGTATGTATTTTTTTATAATTTGTTTATGTGAATTACTTTACCTCAGAGGAAAAGCAATAACCAAGCATACCGAGTTTTGATACTCAACATTAATGATCAACCAAGAACGGAAAGACAAATACTGGTAAATTCAAGTTCACATCAAAATCAAGGATAAAAACTTGACTGGCTTGTGTGAGTAGGATCAATCCCAAAGCAACTTATAAATGTCATATTTTCATGTAGCATTAGTACGTGATCAGTAAAAGTATCTGGTGAACTTTGTATGAATCTCTCATCTTGTTTGAAATCTTAAAAATTTTTAAAAAACAACAGTATAAATCTTTGCTTAACATTATGCAGGTAACCTAAATATAAAAATGCACAGCAAGGATGTCCATCTTTTAAAAAAGATAAATCTGCAAAAAAAAAAAACGAATGCACATTTTTAAAGTATTATTTGTTCAAGCTGGTAATGTTTGCTACTTTTAAAACTCACAAATGTCAAGGAAGTTGTTTAGGCTAATATAAAACATTTTATAAGAAAAATAAAATGTAAGATGTACGTTATATAAATATAAAATGCTCCTCTATTGCAAAGTTTACATCTTTTTCCCATTGAAATTAAGGTTGGTCACAAAGAACAGTCATTTGTACATGTCTGCTTAAGCACAAAACAAAACCCCATTTGACAAAGGAGGTCAGCATGATTGCTGCCATTTTACAAACAGAGAAGTATAGCAACTTTGTTCAGGGTTACCTGACAGGCCATGGGCAAAGTTTGGGAAAAGAACCCAAATTTGGTGTTCTCTGTACTGCAGTTAAGTGTTTATTGTACACACTGATACAAACAAATCTGTAATTAATAAAAATGTATGGTTTTAACTTGTTTCTCAGAGGGTACAGATAGGCATTCATTTGTAGTCCTACAAATTCCTTGGAATTTTGTAGCACTACAATAACTTAGCATGACATACTTTTACAGCCATTTGTGTGCCTGGTTGTCCAAATCACTACAAACCCTAAGGAAAGAACGTATTACTGGCAATCTAGAACCAAGGGGCCAGTGCGTAGAGATTCTAGCATGCTTCACAGGGCTCCTGTCTCTTGAGGTTCCTGAGGATAGTCAAGCACAGAGGAAAACACCAATAGGCTAGCTGCCTGGCAACCATGCCCACCCACTCCTCCTGCCCTCCTTCCCTTGTACTGGGAGAACAGTCACAGTGCAGCTGGTCAGTTTCTAATCTTGAAGGGTCAGTTACTCTCTCAGCCCAGAATGCATCCCTGTTGCTTGTGTGGCCTGTGACTCCTAATCCTGAAGTGACAGTGGATCATGTACATGTCTCCTGCCAGCAGAAAGTCAAAGCCAGCCACTGCTTCTTCAGGGAGCTCATTTAGCACCTGTGTGGGCTGGTATGCAGCACCATGCAGACTTGACCAAAGCCTCTGAATGTCCTCCAGCTCTGCTCCCTTTTCATGTCTGCCAACAGCTACATGGCCAATAAGGATGATGCCACACTAGACACTATGGAGGCTGGGGTGATCTGAACCACTTACAGACCATGTGCCAGAATGTCTGTGCATACAAAACAAGCACCAACTGGTGGGAGTATGCCAGGCCCTCAGGGACTGAGCAGTGGCAGCTGAGCTTCATCTGGCAGCTGAGGCACCATCAGAGAGGCATCCAGTGACCTAGCACCCACTCTAGAGTGGTAGGGCATTAGCATAAGGGAACGTGGAGAAGCATGTTGCTGTTGCCATTTCCACCTGGAAGTTTACAACCCTGAACAGATTCTGGTCCACTGCTAACCAGTTTGGTGTCGGCAAGTCAACAATGGGAGAAGCAGTACAAGGAGTGTGCCTGACTGCCCAGCAGGTACTGTACTTTGCCAACCTTCAGGAGGTCAGGAGTAGTGGGAGGGTGCTGACAACTTTGTGGAAGGCTTTGCAGGTACAGTGTCCCAGGTCTGTGGGCTGCTACACCTCCTTATGCTCATGGCCGCTTTTGTATCACGCCAGGCCCTGGGCCTTACCTATGTAGCACCACATATAGCATGTGTGCCTCCCAGCAGAACCGCCTGTAGTGCAGTCCAACATCCTACACAACTCTGCCAATGCCTCAGCTTCAGGAGAGGTGCTGACTGCTCCCTTTGCCCCAGCAACTGCCTTCCCCAATTGCAGCCAGCCAACTGCACTCAACTGAACTTCGAGTACCAACTCACAAACTCACCACTCAAGTTCTTGCTGGGTGCCTTGGCTGACCTTGTAGATAATGTCAGAGATGGTGATGTCATAAGAACAGATAACTGTATTGTATAAGGAGAGGATTTGTGAAGTGGATGCATTCTGTTTTCTGGATGATGGGGCAGGAATGGATTCAAGTGAATGGATTCCTGCCAGTGTGATTCAGTTTGGAAAGTCAGTCAAACCGTCACCAGAGTTGACTCAAACTGAACATTTGGACATTGTGGAAACAGCTTGAAATTGGATCCCATGTGGACTGAGAGAGATTTTATATTTTTCACAAAGAAAGTGCCATGACTTACCTCTTCCCATCATGCATGTTTCATGAGTGAGAAGGACGTGATGAGGTTATTGTCCAGCTGGTGGGGGCTGACACAGAGGCAACTGGGGGGGGGGAGTTGGGGGTGAGGACATTGTGGGTCCTGGTGTCAGGTGACACAGCAAACTGCTAGTTCAAGCTCAAGCTATCTGGGTGCAGCCCTTCAGCAGTGCACATGGTGGGTGAGAGACTGAAAAGCAAGTAGGCATAGCAACATGAATGCTCACCAGTACAGTTTGGCATGAGTCACAGAGCAGCCTCCTTGGATTTGTAGGGCAGATAGCAGGCAATACATTCCAGGATGCTGAAGGACTGGGAAACAACCTGTAGTAACTGTACAGGAGTTTCATATAGCACTACAAAAAGTGCTGCTGAGAAGTTCCTGTTTGAGAGGGATAACACTTTGCAGTGGGGTTTTGTCATTTTTTTTAGCGCTAGAGATTGCTTGGACAGGTGTATGATCACTTTTGTAGTGCTATATGAGAATATATGTATAAATCAAATAAACAAAAAATATATAGTGCTACAAATGTAACAGCTGCCAAATATAAATCATGGCAGCATAATTTTCAAGTGTCTAGTCTAATAAAAAGTTTTAGGGATTCAAAGAAAGCAAGTGATTAAAGGCTATCTATAAAAGCTTCCAAACGCATGCAATGCCACAAGGACAGATTAGAGAAAATAACCTCCCCCCCCCCGAAAAATAAAGAAATATTGGTTAAACACGAAAGGCCCATTTTTTCACTGGGGGAAGCTGAGGTAATTCCACTGATGGGAAAGAAGTTCCACTACTGGAAAAGTAATGGAAAAGTGAAAACAGATTCAGTCCCCAAATGAGAAATAAGCAATCAGGGTTGTTAGGAACAAATCTAATCATACTCATATTATTCATTATATGGCAAGACCTAAAGTGGAAATATCTGCTCTGATACAAAGAATACAACTAAGTTGATTAAGTGTCAAGCCTTTATTACAAAACTAAATTTGGGATTTCATCAAGGATGACTGTCTTCCATGATCGTCTTTATCTGTGGGTCCAAATATGGTTGATGAGGCCTATCTGGGATTGATGGACTTTGTTCCAGTTCTGGCACATGCGGGGTGGGTGGATGGCTTTGGAATCTTGGTTGGTCTATGAAATGCTCTTTTTGCCAGTCCCATTTTTCCATGTCCTGTTGTCACTGCAAGGTTTCAAAGTACTGAAAACCCTTCAGCAGTCTCTTCCTCCATTTGAGCTGGTCCTGGGAGATAGTCTCCCATCAGTTGATACAGATGTTACATTTTTCAAGTTGGCTTTGAGAACATCCTTGAAACACTTTCTCTGCCCTCCTTTTGAACATATATCTTGACTGAGCTGGAAGAATAAAACTTCAGGAGTCTGGAGTCAGACACCTGGATGACATGGCTGTCCTAATGAAATTTATGTTGGATGATCATTGCCTCAATGCTTGCATTGCTTGTTTGCAAGAGGACTCTAACGTTGGTGTTTCTGTCTACCCACTGGATTTGAAGGATCTACCACAGGTAGCACTGATGGTACTACTTCAAAGACTTGAGGTGTCTCCTGTACATTGTCCATGGCTCAGCTCCATACAATAAGGCAGGGATCGCAACTGCACAATAAACCATGAGCTTAGTTTCAGCTCTGATGTTGTGATCTTCAAAAACTTATTTCCTCAGGCTTCTGAAGGCTGCACTTGCACATTTGAGGCAAAGTTGGATTTCTTTGTTGTTGCCAGCTTTCTACAAGAGATAGCTTCCAACGTACAGGAAATACTCAATTTTTTCCACAGTTTTACTGTGAATCTGAATTACTAGAACTGGAGACTGTTCATTAGGGGCTTGTTGGTGGAAGACTCTTAGTCTTCTGAATGTTGTGTCAATTCCATTTTCTTATATGCCTTATACAGATGTCAGCAATTACCTGAAGGCCTGCTTCCAAGTAAGCACACACTACAGCATCATCAACATATTGGCAATCAATGATTGAAGTCAGGGGTGGTTTTGGTTTTGGTTTTGGCTCAGAACTGGCCCAGATCAAACAGCTTACCATTCATTTGATAGTTTAGCTCCACTCTGACTAGAAGCTTACTGGTAGTCAGATGTAGCATCATGGTAAGGAGAAGAGTGTTGGAGCAATGACACAGCCTTGCTTAACACCAGTCTTAACCTGAAAGGGATCTGTGATAGGTCTGTTACTGAGAACCACTGCTCACATACTGTCATGAAGCAGGCAAAGAATGATTTATTTTAAAAGGGAATGGAGTACACAGCAGAAATGTCAAACTGAGATAGAATCATAGACTCAATGAGTCAGAAGGGACCTAGACAAATCATCGAGTCTGACCCCCTGCCATGGGCAGGAAGGAGCACTGGGGGTGGGAGGGGTCATAAGACCCCAGCCAGGTGCCTATCCAGTCTCCTCTGAGATATGAGAAGTTTACACCAAAATACTAAAATAGTAGTATTGAAATGTAGGTATGAAATAAAATTTTGAAATACAAGATAATTTTGAAGTACTGCTTCTAACTTTTCATATTTCTTTTGAGCAAAATTTAATTTAAATTGCCTTTTGAGAGGGACGTGGGATTGGGGAGGTGGTTACAGAAGTGACAACATTTATTTGGGAGAAACTGCAAATGTAAACAGCAGCTGCCTGTACATCAGTTCTTTTTTGGGTTATAACTGATTTATTCCTGTGAAAACACGGTTACAGGTAGCTAATAATCTAATGTACTGAGCAGGACACTCCTCCTCCTCCTTCAAATCTAGGTCTAGACATAAGGATTAGATTTTTTTAGCTAACAAACTTTTCTCCTCCCCTCCCCCCCACATTTACACTTTGCTTACATCTACTGATTAATTATCACTTGGCTTTGCTCATATTAGAAGTATGAGATGCAGCATATTTAACTGTTTGAAAGGGAAGGAAAGATACAACATTGTAATGATTAGTAAAGACTATGTTCTGTCCACAAATGGAGAAAAATCATCCAGCTATTAAAAAAAAAGTTTAGAACATTAGTTTTAATTTTAATTTCCAGAACAATAGTGGGGGGAAAAAAACAAAAGTAACTAACAAAATTATATTTCCATCTATAAAGGCACAGAGGCTGAGAGGTGCCCTGAAACTTCCAGCAAATGTAGTTAGAGGCCAGCCAGGGTTACAAAAAATAATTAGAGGCCAGGGTTACAAAAAATATTCTGGCACCCTACGATGAAGATAGCGAGCCAGTGTGATTTACAAAGCTAAGGAGGTTCAGGCACGGAACTCCCACTGAATTCACTTTGGCTCTTCTGCAAGTCACATTAGGCAGCTATCTGCATTTTCAGATGCCTAAACACATTTGTAATTATGGCTTCAAAACCTTAGGCTATATATTTAATACCTAGATTATGCAAGAGCTGCTCTGACTACTGTTTTCATGTCACTCATGCATATTCAGTCAGTTAACTTGGTGCACTTGTGTTGCCGCTGTACCATGCTATCATTAACACTTGTATTGATTTCCAGTTCCTTTGTGTTAGATCAAATAGAATGTCAGGTTTGCTAAATCTTGGCATAGTGTCAGGGCTTCAAAAGATTTTCAACAGCTTATAAATTAGCCAAATCAGAATGGGCTTTCACAGTACCAGAAAAAGGTTTATCACTTGATAACCATAGCACAGTTAAATAACCAACAGACAATAACCAAAATATGATTATGATCAATCAAAAGTATGTGAATACCCACACCTACAATTCAAAGGGGTCTGCACCCCAATATGAAATTTCCAAAGGGGTCCACAAATGAAAAAAGAGGTTGAAAATCTTTGCCATGGCATGATTGTTAGAAACAAAGTTTAGTGTCCAGGTGTCACTGTCATTCTCCCTATAATAATTAACTTGAATGGAGTACCCAGGTAGATCTAGGCTAAAAATTGTAAGAATTTCGCAATGTAAAGCTTTGAAGCCCCACATTTGGTTAACTGGTGCATAGTAAATGCATACTGGATAAACTGATAATTCCCAGTTCCAATTGAAAGAGTTTAAGTCTTTCTGATACTGGAATTTCAGTGAGGACATTGTCCCAGTGGCATATTTTATCCATTTATATCACCACTGGACAGAAAAAGACTATCCTTTTTCTTCTTTCCTTCCTTCTTTCTTTCATAAAAAGCAAATACTTTTGAGAATTGCATAGCAGACGCCTTACCACTGACCATGGTTCCACAGGCCTCTAGGATCTAGAGATGCCTTAACATAACGAAATTCAAAGATCTCCCAAATGGGTCCTAGTGGCTTGTATCCAAAAAGGGTCATCACCTTTCAGGCTCAGATACCCAACTAGAAAAGGCCCTTATGAACAAGTTTCAAGAGTGAGTAATGACCATTGGTCTGGCAGATCTGGGAAGCCCCAGAATGAGTAAGCAAATGTAGAGTGGCCAGAAGTAGCTCAGAATCCTAATCTGGAGAAATTAAAAGGAAGACATCAATGACAACTAGCACTGCTACAACAGCCAAGCTACTAGAAAGGGAACAGGTTCTGAGCAGGTATAGTCTGCCTTGCAGGACATGGAGATGATGTTCCAGGGTTTTTCTTTTGTTTATTTATTTGAGAGCTTGGAGCATCAACTTTATATACAGATAGGAATGCTAGGCATGCTAGGGGGAAAAAAAATATATATATTTCCCCCCCCCCCAGCATGCCAAGGAAAATGTCTTCATGTGCCACTAACTGGCACATGTGCCAGAGGTTGCCTATCCTTGGTTTAGAAGTTCTTGGCCTGGGTAAGGCATCTGCCCTCCATCCCAACTCTTGGGCACATTCTCACCCCTGTGGCTCTCAGAACCCACCCTCTGTCCCTCCTCCACGGCTCTCAGAACCTGCTTGCCCCTGACATCCACATCTTGGAACCCACATGCCCTGAAGGAAGGGAGAGAAACCAGATGACTGTGCAATACTTGTGTCCTCAACACCTGAGAGAATTACACAGCCGGTTGTTAGTGTGGGAGGAAAAAGATCTTCTTGGTTAAAAGAGGTAGAACTTCCTTGCAGAAGAGCCATTTTTCTTTCATAAGAAAGCTCTTGAATGGCTTTATATTCACTTTTTGTAACACCTGTACATGGCCTTAGTTAATTTTCCCTATACAACAAGGAGGACTCCCAACTATTTTCTTCTGGGTCAAAAAGGAGAATCGGACAGGGAACAGAAAACAAACAAACTGTGCTTCAGTTCTCTACTACTGACATGAGGTAGCTAGCTAGAGGCTGTCAGGGAATCCAAGGACTGTAGTAATTTCCCAGACTTGGGGTGTTTGAAGGTGGGGGCGGGGAATTTCCACAGATAGAGGTTATGTTGAATTACTAAAAGTTGGAATCCCAACTGGATCATATGGTTAACTGGGAAGTTCTTAAGAGGTGACGAATTTCAGAGAAACAACAGATTCTCTGGAGTATTGAAGAGGCCAAGACAAAATGGAAGGGATATTAACAGGCAGTTCTTTCTTTTCTTAATATTGAGGAGTTGCAAGACAATTGTCCCATCAAAACCTATCAACTTCTGATTAATCTCCACAACTTTGATCCAAGGAGTCCCTTACCACTTTTGGATGATATTCTGCTCTAGCACAAAGCACATGAAAAATTCTAATTCCAGGATGTGGGGTGGGGCAAAGGAGAGGATGTGGGGCTCAGCTGGCTCACAGTGATTCAGTGTGGTATTCAGAATACTCATTAAATAAAGGCAGAGTAGTTAAGAAAGGATAGTATTCTGATAATATGGCACTGAACAAAAGCAGTGAGGAAAGCGACTGTCACTGGTCTTATGAAAGCACACATCAAAGTACAGATTGAGTTGATATCTAACAACTAGCAACTCATCCTAGAGATAAGATTTCCTGATATAACAGTGAATACTGTAAAATTCATTAGTGATAATAGTGGTACTTGTGAACTTCAATTAACCATAAACTATAATATGGCAATCCAAACCTAAATACTTCTGATCACCTTCAACTAGTGTAGAATCCACGCAGTTCAAATCGAAAGAATATAGTCTTATTTTTCTTTTGACATTCATTACTTTGCCCAAAATAAAAGTCCCCTCATAGAAATACATCACGTACAGGACAATTAAACGTACATTAGTTGCATAATAGATTCTTACTACAAGGGGTGAAAATCCACCACTTTCTTTAGGACCAAATTGGAGGAATGTCTCATAACACTCTCTTAAATCTATATTATCAAGTCACAGTATGAATAAAGGTTGTGAAACAATGATTCAGCCAAAACAAATGCTGGTTCGTTATAGTGTCACTTGGGTAAATGACATGGACTATTCACTGCTTCATTAATGACATTAGTTTTTCTAGTTTAACATTACTGATAGTGAAAACAGGAGTTGACAAGAATCTGTATTGCATGACTATTTTACATTGATTATTGAAATGATATTTTTACAAAGATTAATATTTTTTCTATCTGTCTTAAAATGAAACCACAAACACTATGGTAAGTGCCTGGAAGTAGCCTACTAAGCTTCGTATTCATAAATGACAGTATGTCACCTGCTGAAGTACTATTTTGCAATGTCTTGAAGCAGTATTCCTCTGTGAAATGCAACAGATCTCTCTTCCCCTACGGCAACAGTACATCAAGGAAACTATTTTCTTTCTTTCTCCATCAGCAAAATGTTTGTAGCATTGTGACTATGGATACCAACAGGTCTTGCACTTAAAGCTGCAAGCCTAAAATCATTTTAACAGTAGATGCTTCATCAACCTTCCCTAAAAGTAATTTGAACAAGATGCAGCTGTGACTCTTATGTTTCTTTTTATTCTTTATTATGATTCCCCTGAGGCAACAGGAAATGCACTGAAGATTTCAAACACTTTCTTAGGTGCTCAATAAAAACATACATACATACATATGTACATACGTTACATACATACATATTTACCACAGCAGAGGCATAAGAAAATGTTTTTAAGGGGCAAACATATCTTAGCAAAGGCTTTGTGGTGGATAGTATTTTTCTAAGAGAAAGGAGGAAACAAATAAAGGAAAAAAGGAAAGGTAAGCTCAAGAATATGATTTGTTCTAAATAGAAAACCCCAATTAAATCATCCAATGCTTTAAATTACATTAAAACCCTGTCATGCAATACTCCAGTAATTCAAGATGGCAATAAATACCAAATAAATTTGTTTGCCAAACAATGAACCATCTTCTGTGCTAGGATTATTGTTCTAACAGGGTGGTAGAATAAAAACATCTGTAGTGCATTACAGTATCACATTTGTGACACTACAGCAGAGTTAAAATTGTGCAGGCAGTTCCATCATAAACTTTTTTTTTAAAGTACACTCCAACTGAAACTTGGCATATGAGGTCTCAGCTTGAGAGCAAATGTTCTTTCACAATCTTTGAAAAAACTGATTGCTAGTTTTTGAGTTACAGGGTCCCAAAGAAGTTTAATACTTTCAGGCACTATAAACATAAAAGCACCAAATTATCTAATGGAGTCCACACAGTTTCTCTTTGTATTTGAATTTTACATGTGTGATCACTTACATGTGCAATTTTTTCTGTGTACTAATACTGCTACATGTAAATAATAAAATATATGTAAAATCAATTGCATTTCCTAAGCCTGGTTTTCAAATGTATTTTGACTCTAAGGGTGTGTCTACACAAGACACGTTAATGTGCATTAGCTTAATTTAATGCACATTACAGGTGTGCATCTACATGTGCTCACACTTAATGTGCATTAAAAATGGAGAAATTAGGCTAATCATGCCTAAAATTGATACCTGCAAATGCAGGTATCAAATTTAGGCACGATTACTTAAAGTGCATTAACGCACGTGTAGACGCAACCCGGCACTAACTTTAGTGCTAGGTCTCCCTAGCTACTAGGGGCACATGGCAAGGCTGCAGAGACTTGGCACTAACTTTAGTGCCAAGTCCCTGCATGTGTAAACACCTGCCAAATAAATAAATAAATAAATAAAATCACTTAATGTGTATTATTTTAATGTGCATTAAATTTAGTCATGTTAAAATGCATGTGTAGGCATATCCTAAGTATAATTTAGATCACAGATATTTTGCAGTCCCATTTTTATAACCTACATCCTCTATGCAAATTAAATAATGAAACTGTCCTCAATCAAGAAACTGCATGCATGCAAAGGGGTGAATGGGGTGGCGGAGGATGGAAAGTAGCAAATACTTGCCTCTAATCCACACACACCTCCTGCCCATGTAGAATGTTTGTACTGAAGAACCAATTGTGGACAGATTCTTACAACAATATCAAATATTGTGCAACTCCACTCATATTTGTTTTTGAAGGAAGGCTAAGACCAGGTACTAGGAAGTAAAGGGAGTGTGTTATTGTTTTAGGAAAGGGGTAAAACAACCTACAGAATTATGCAGGAGGATCTCCTGCACTCACAGAATGAGTACTACCAACTTTGACACTCCTACATAGCATAACTATTCCAGGTAATATCATCATATTGTGTTCTACACTGTTGAAGTTTCCACTGAAGAAAAGGAACACATCAGATATATATTTGCATGCCATGGCCCCAAGAACTTCAAAAAAAAAAGAAGGAAAAACATGATAGGGGGAAAGGTAATTTATTGAACTAGGTCTTCCTGATATAAAATGGTCATATTTTGCCTAGATCACAAGTAGTGAAAGTAATCAAAGCACAAACTACTACTAATTTGCTACAGTTTGCACTTTTTAGCCAGTAGAGTGTTCAGACATGACAAAGATTAGGACAGGTGCATCAAAAAAGTAATGTATACAGTAAATCTTGCAGTTCTTGCCTGTGGTCACCATGTTAATATTCCTCTTTCATGTAAGATTTCAATAAAATAAGCCACTTTCCTTTGCATAATCTTTTTATAAAGTAAATCAAACTCTATCAATACCACATATGAATTTGATTAATCATAGCTTAAATAATTTTAGGAGTACATAACTGCTGTCTTGCTAGTAGTGATTGCTTTTGTTTCAAGGGAAAAATAAACCTATATTTAACTAAATACTTAAGAACAATAGAATTGATATCCTCCCTTAGTTATATGCCAGCTCTCTCAATAGTCTGTTAGAAGAAACTCAGACGCTCTAAATTTAAAGACAATCCCAAGATGGCATCTAGATACTCTGCTGACAGTGCCAAATAAATACTACAGATTACATTAGAGAGAAACATTGAATAAGTAAAAACAATATTATGAGTTTAAATGGAAGCATTCTAAGCCTACTTGATTGTATACAGCTATGCTTTTCAACTTATTTGATTCAAGAGTATTCAGCCCTTCATGTGGTTTATGATTATATCACATCCACGAAATGTTACACTATAACAGTAAAAATGAACTCCGTTAAACTCTGTAAACGCAGAGAGACCGTTAAAAAGGTCTTGGAGGTAGATTCTGAAATTGTTGCAGAGCAACTCCAGTTATTTTACTGAAGTTCACTGGCATTAAACTTAAAATTGGTATAACTAAGGTTAGAATGTAACCTTGAGAGAAATCCTGGTCCTACTGAAGACAGTAGGAGTTTTGCTGTAGTCTCTTATGATGCCATGGTTTTCACCCTTTTCCTCTCTTTCTGCCCTCTCTTCTAACTACCAATGCTTGCTTACCAAGCTGACTTCCTTGCTAATTCTGCATTATTTCAGCACTGTTAATATGAAAGCTTTCTCCTGTAGTACTTCTGAACATCTGGAACAACCTTTTCTTTTTTTTCTTTTCTTTTTTTTACATTGGCATACTCCTATTTGAGGGTAAAAGAAAAAAGCAGAATTTGGCGTTCGTTTCCAACCTCCCCCCACCCCCAGATAATACAATTTAGAGCAAAGATGTCAAGCTCACTGGGGACCCAAGCCAGACCTGGACTACAGGGTCCTTGCAGGCCAGATCCAGCCCAAGGCATAGGGGTGACAGCAATGATACAATAGCACGAGGGACTTGACAAGAACATGTAATCCTTTCATACGGAAGCTGAGTCACAGCAAACTCAGAACTCAGCTTTTAACTGCTAAGGCACACAAAATTCATATTCATGTCCTTCATGGAGGCAAAACAAGTAGCGCTGAGCACATGCCAGAAAAAAAAAGAAGCTAATATGAAGTATCAATAGGAATAACCTTGGGAGAGACCTCTATTTATCCACCTTTCCCAGGGTAATTCTACATATATTTTGGATCTTTGAAATATTAATTTGGATCAATGAACTGAAAGTTCTCAGGCATATTAATCAAGTTTAGAGCAAGGCCTTGGAATAAATCTGCACATCAGTTTAACAAATGCTATCTTAATCACTAATGGAGAGATAAATAATGAAAGCATGACCTTATAGTTCATGTGGAGGGCATAAAATTGAAGGATTAAGCTAATGCTGATGCTTAAATCTTTATGGCACAGAAGTATAAATTTCATAATGTATTTTTTAAATTAATGAAATGTTACCTCATTATTTCCTTAAAAACATTTAGATTTCCAAACCAGTTTATCGTAAGCTGATTTTATTTTTGTGTATATGAAATAAGAACACAGCACCCCTAATTTTATCTTTGTTCAGTTAATCAATACAGCAAGCAGAAAAGGTAACTAAGTCCTAGTCACATTTGGGTTTACAAGTTATTGCCAAATTTCCTTCTTACTATACTATTTTTGGAAGAAAAATGAAGTTAGAAAAATAACAAGGTAAGTGATGTTAAAGGTCTAGAATAACCCACTAAGACACACCTCAAATTAATTATAATGATGTGTTTTATAACAATAATTCTAATATATGAGATGACAACAGGTGATCACAACTGTTTAACAACGGGAAGGACTAAAATAAGGAATTGAAATGTTCCTACAAATAAGCAACAACCACTCTTACTTCACTTACCATAATCTGATCAAGGCCTTAGCACAAGCAGATTGACGGAAAGTCATAATTAACAGAAGTCATATGAATTTAATAATCTATCATCATAGAAATTATTCCTTATTTACAGCATTTGTTTTCTATAATTTGCACTGTGCTTTACCCAACACTGGATAGAATTTCCAACTTAATTTTTTAACCTGTGTAAATATTTCTTGTAAAAATAGTTTTGTGCATTTATTTTAACAAGTCCAGAGCATTCTTAGTTAAATCAATCCTCTAAACTACTTCCAAATGATAACCGCAGCAGCAAATTTATGTTTTGCAACTGGAGTGGTTCTCTCATGGCAGATATGAATAGCACCATTTGGCTGAATGCCCTTGCACCTGAAGAGTCACCTTCTTCAATACAAGTTTTAGAAAACTTCAGGTAAGTAAGCCTGTATCTCTTAACTAGCAATGCAGAGAACTGCTGTCATGCCTTAGGCCAGAGTGGGAGTTTTAAATATACTGCCATGAAAAATTGATTTTTAAGTGAAACCAGCTTGTCAAGTCTTTTATAGTGTCTTCTAAGAAAAAAGTTAAGAATAAACAGAAATGTAGTAACCTTTACAGTCATTTTGGCTTTAAACTGAACACTGTAGCTTTATGATTTTACAAACCTCATTTAAGAATGTTAGCAAAAATGTTCTAAGTAAACTGTATAAAACATCTGCATGAGCATTATAGAACACCAAGTTCATTTATAAAGCAAATAATCTTGCAGATGGCTAACAACATATCATGATGTCATTAAAATACTAATTTTGAGAGCAGCCCTTTTAGAGGCTGTTGTATGTGTTCTTGGGTCATATTTTACAGGCTAACAAAAACTGTCCCTCTTACAGACTAATCTGAGCAAATCTGGTTGTGTTTGTTCATGCAATTAATCCATTTAAACTACATTAAGTCTTTAAAATCTTAACACTTTTAAATATTAATTTGCTAAAGCAAAAAGCAATTCCCAAACACCTTAAATGTTAAGGAAAATATAAGAAAGACATTTTTAAAGAAATCAAATATTATAAGGCAGTGTTTTTTTCTAAGAAATAACAACTAAAAGGACTCAAAGGCTAGCGACAGACATTAAAAAAGCCTGAGCCTAAACTGATTAAATCTTTGCAGGTTAATCTAGACACATTCTCTCTGGACTGTGGAAATTCAGGCACATACCTGCAGTAGCTCAGGCTAGAAGCCAGGGGGCGCTACAGCAGCCCTCCCTCCCCTTCTCCAGGGAGCTGATCTGAGCGGGGCAGGGCCAGGCCCCAGCAGGACTCCTCCCTAATGAGAGCCTGCCGGCATGGTTGCAGGCTTTTTCCCCGCTGGCTGCTCAGGGGGCGAGAGTGTTGCCAGACCCCAGCCAGCCAGGGGGCTGATAACAGTCTTTATCACCCGATTAGCAAAACAATAGCCACTCTCTACATCACTTCAAACTTCTTAAACAGCTTACCAGCTGACCTGTTGATTAGCTCCCAAAGCCCTAAGCAGTCACTGTTCTTTCTGCCTATCTCAGTGAAACTGGAGAGACACACACACACACACACAGACACCTCTCAGCATTAGCTAGCATACCACATGCTGGTTACAGTCCCTGCTGTGGCACAGAGGAGGAAAGGATCTCTGCTTAAGCAGTGTATGGTGAGAGGAGGGGAGAGAGGGGGGCACAGGGAAGCCAGCAGACTCTGCTGTGCTGAGCTCCAGCCAGGGAGCGGGGGCGGGGCCAGCTGTATTGTAGAGCAGAGAGCCGTGTTCAGCCCAGAGAGTATGGCAGGATGCTGGGGGACTGTGATTTAACTTAAACCAGCAAGGAGTCTGGGACAGACATTGCATAAACCAGTTTGACCCAAATCTGTAAAGTCTGATACTACATTCAACCAGGTTCATCTCAAACCAGTTTCAGCCATTTTCAAATTGGTTTATGTCTACTGAACATCTCTTCTGTTACAGTTTTAAAATAGTTTCTGATTACTTAAACTGGTTTATGTGTAATGTCTGTCCCTAGCCAATGAGAATTCAATTTCACCTGATGTTTCCTGATTGAATATGTAGGCATTACCATTTAGCTCTGGTAGTGTACCTAAACAAATGGCAGGCTAATGCAGACACCACACAGCTGCAATGAAGCCTTCCAATACCTGGCCAAAGGGAATTATAGCTCTAGACAGCTCTAGCTCTTTTTGGACCCAAATATACATGAATTATTGTTAGCAGAGCTGCCCAAGAAAGAGCATCTTCGAGGGTCTTATCTACAGTGACCATATTATGTTTGAAGAAAGCTGGGGCACTGCCCCTCTTGCCCCCCAAGTCAGCAGTGCAGAGGCAGGCAGACAGGGGCATGGTGTGCAGTCTGGCAGGGAAGTAGAGCAGCATGATGCTCCAGATGGGTAGGCAGGCACTGCTGAAGCAGGCACCACCCAACCCTCACATGTCTGGCCCGACTTCTCCTGATCAGTGGATGGAGGTGCGGGGCAGGCTGGACACCACTCCAGTCTGCCTGCCTTGCTCTAACGCAGCAACAGTGGTGCCTGCCCAGCTACCTGCCTGGCACACCGTGCCGTTCCATCTCCCTGCTGGACTGCGCCCCATGCCCCTACTGTTACAGGAGTTTTTATTCTATTTTCACCAACTGGCTGGGACGCCAGGACAGCCTATGAAATCCAGGACTGTCCCAGCCAAACTAGGGTGTGTGGTCACCCTAGTCTTAACTCATCACATTTTCTTGGTATTGGGAAAGGTGCAGCTGGTCAGATGCTTCTTCCCAACCCAGTTACCAAATTTGCCTTTAAGGGTGTAGTCTTCTGTTGTGATTACATTATTTGGGAGTGCCCTGCATGGTAAGGACCAGTACAAAGCTTTCTGGTAAAAGGATAAATGTTTAGAGATATGATAATTTGCCATTATCACAAACATAAGAGACAACTAATGGATCCATAGAATATTTCCAGTTGTCTGTTGCTTCCATAGGTTCTCATCATCACCAGTTTTATCTTGTATGAAATTTATCTTATTTGCTACAACTGTATTGCATTTATCTTCTTCTTTTAAATAAAATAATTGTATACTGATCTTAAACTTTGTTAACTGTAGTATTTTTGGTTGTTGTTCAACAAAGATTAATCTCTGCTCAGATGTTTCCAACCAGAGCCAAAAGTGGACAGCAAACAGAGCCTAAATCAATTAATCTGACAACCTATTTTAGTTCACAAAACTTAAGTTTTGCTTTTAGTATTTTTTGGTTTGAGCCTAAGGAAGGTATCAAGCCATGGTTGGATGAAAGGTTTAAAAAGAAGACTACCTCCAAGATTTGAAAAAAAGAGTCTACAGGAGTATATTATTTAAACGTAAGCTATTTAATTTGCAGATGTCTAGAAGCTCTTTGTCTCTATTAGGAATGCTGCCAAATCTCAATCAGCTGACTTGTTTTGTATAGTAGATAAAATTGCCTGATTTTCTTTTATCAGCTTTGAGTACTGCCTAGTTTAAATAGGGGTAGAGGTATGTTTTAGTTGTGATGGTGCAGGAATTATATGAAACACAAGGACTGAAATGATTTCATTATCTTGCTGGGAAAATAAGCTTGGATCAAAACTAAGCTGTCTGTGTATGCAGTGATTCTTGAGGGTACAACAGCAAGATATTTTTTTGCTTGAGGTTCGGCCAAAAGTATTCACTGCAGTATCTGCTGCAGTTCTGGAACTGTTGGGAGACCATTCTCTAACACAGGGGTTTTCAACCTTTTTAAATAAGTGTACCCCTGGTGGCCCCCTTTTTAGTAAGTATACCTCCAGGGGGGAGGAGTGGTGAGCAACTGGACGCAGGGGGAGGAGGGGTGGCGAGTATTTGGACGTGGAGCGGGGGGCATGGTGAGTGGTGGAGCGGCAGCAGCACAGCATTTATGTGACCCTGCTTTCGCTCCTGCTCCTGTCAGGCAGTGGCACGGGGTGGCAGTACTACATCCCCGCCCACCCCCATGGACCCTCTGGGACTTTTCAAAGTGCCCTCAGGGGTATGCGTACCCCTGGTTGACAACTCCTGCTCTAACACATGCTCTTTATCCTACTTCCACAAAATGAAAGCCTGTGTGAAATTATTTACTAGGGCTACAATAGTGAATGTTCTACACAGATACTATTTCCATATTCAGTAGCGAGTAGCACAAAAATTTGAACAATGCAATTAAAGCTCACACCTCATAAAACTAATGATGAAGGCAGATTCAAGAAAGCAACTAAATATGTCTGCCCACTACCTAAACAGAGCATGTAAGTAAGTATATGACACCAGTTTTTCAGCATTAGCTACTATACAGATGTCCAGGTTTAATTTGTATATAGACGTATAAAGTTTTCAGTGGTCCTGGACCTGCCACTGCAACACTACTGCAGATGCAGGTGCTCAGGGACAATGGGCTCTCTGTGGCTAGGGTCAGATATTACACATAAACCAGTTTAAGTGATCAGAAACTGGTTTAAACCTGTAACAGAACAGATGTTCAGTGCACATAAAACAGTTTGAAAATGGCTGAAACTGGTTTGAGATCAACCTGGTTGAATGTACTATCAGATATAACTGATCTGGGTCAAACCAGTTTATGCAATGTCTGTCCCAGACCCCTTCCTGGTTTAAGTTAAATCAAAGTCTCCTAGCATCCCAGATGCTTTGCAGCCCAGGGCAGGGCACTCTGCTGGAGCTCCAGCAGAAAATGCAGGTACAGGAGCATCTGCCTGGCTTCCCTTTGCTCTGTTCCCTGCTCAATCAGGGATTCCCCCCCTTCCTCGCTCCCACAGCATGGAAGTAGCCAGCATGTGATATGCTAGCTAATGCTGAGAGGTAAGGCAGACAGGTAAGGCTAGCAAATGCTGAGAAGTAAGGCAGACAGGACAGTGTCTGCTTAGGGCTTTTTGGAGCTAATCAACAGGTCAGCTGGTAATGTCCCTTCATTCCTTCCTTGGAAAAAGTTGTTTAAGAAGAGCTTGAACTAATGAGAGAGAGTTTTGTTTTCTTGATGGGCTGATAAATGCTCTGTTATCAACTTCCTGTGTAACCCCCTGCTATGCATCTAAATGCTGTGCAACTCCCTGCTGGCTCCCTCACTGGGCAGTAGACACTGGCAGGGGAACCCCTCCCTAATCACAGCATTTTGCCAGGGCCTAGCCATGCCCTTCCTCAGCTCAGCACTATGGAAGGGAAAGGAGAGCTGCTCTAGTGCCCCCCCAGCTTCTAGCCTGAGCCACTTCAGGCATGTGCCTGCATTTCTGTCCAGAGGGGAAGTTTGTGCAGTTACAAACTGGTTCAGCTTAGCCAGGTTAGACTAACCTGCAAAGATTGAATCAATTTAGGCTCAGGCTTTTTGAATGTCTGTCCATAGCCTATGAGAGTAGGATTTTAAAGTCAAAGTTTACTGTATTGTTTCTGCTGGGTATGGGCAGGATATAGGTAGGACACCATTATCTACTGCTATGAGTATTGTAGGCCATGTTCTTCCATTTATTGGGGCACTCAAGAGGCTGCTATGAGTGTCTTTGTATCTGTATGTCATGAAAACAAAACTTAAGTATGCCCCCGTGTATACCGGTAACAAATTATACCCCCATATTGGGCCCAAAAGCTTTTGAAGAACAATTTTCCTAACTATTTAGTTGGTTTAATAACACATTATTAGAACATTAAACCATTTACCTGAAGAACCTTGTCTGCCTATATCCTTAGACCAACACAGCTACAATCAACACCCCCGTGTATAAATTCAACAAATAATCTAAAATAAGATTCCAATTGGAACTATTAAAATCTCATAATGATGTTAACTTTCCAAATGCCTTGCATTTCTGCTTCAGTGAAGTCCCAGAAGACCCAAAAATGTCTTGAAATATAAAGACATAATATTTTCTCTTTCAAGGCAGCTGGCAACGTATGTTTAGATAGCTTTTGTAACTATTTTAGTAGGCTGAACACCATACTAATTAGATCATATTTACATTACCTCATATGCAAATTTTTCCATAAAACTACATAGTTTACATAATCTTCTTAACATAATAAAAAGAAATTATCATAATCTTTGCTACACTATGGATGTATAACATAATTTACAGTAGGCTAACAAACTCAAAACATAAATCCTACGTATTACTTAATGATGTTCTGCCTAATCAATACAAATGCTACCTTACATTAATGCAATTTGGTACACAAGATCAGGACAACTGATGGAACTGATGGTGGAATGTGTCCACCAAACTCTATCCTTCTCTCATTTTATCGTGTTTCTGTCACAGTGGGAAGACTACTCATAATATAGGTACATAAATGCAAATGTACACACATTCTGTACAAGTAATATCAGGTTTACATGATTATTTAACCATTTGATTCCAAAACTTCCCTGGTCTTGTCTCCCAAAGTTTAAAAAGCACAAGGAAAATATACAAAGTAGCTACAAATAAAGAGTGAATGATGTGTTTGGTCTCGTTAAACACATTTTTCATGGAAAATGAAAGCTTTCACACAAACTGAACAGACTGTATATAATCTGAAGCACTCATTTCCCTTAATCCTGGATTTAGCACTATTTTTTTAGTGAAGTTAATATAAGTTTCTTTACAGAGGGGACAGCTGAACCTCAGACAGGTAAAACTAGTGACAGAGCATTTATGTTTTGTTAGAACACCAAAACTACCAAAGCAGGCTGGCAAGGGAAAATTTCAGTGATCTCATGATCTTTAGATTAGTTAGCTGCTGCCAGGAAAATATGTTTCTCTATTTCAAAAATGCTTTCTGTCAAGATCACCAAGAAAAGCAAAAAAGGACACCAATGAGGACACCAATAGGTCCAGCCCCATTCACGAGTCCACCTACAATTTCATATATTTCCTCTCATCTTTATTAGGTGGGAGCTTTAACTTAAAACATAAAGGGTTAATTTCTAGTGGTGGAAATTTTCCATTGCTAGCAATGGCTCAGATATTCAACCTGAAACTGCCACCTCTTCCCTGCCCTCCCAAGGCTGGGTGATCCTGCCCAGGGGAAACCATGGGGAGCAGAGCCTACCCCAGTCCTCCTGTTCACAGGGGATCTGAAGCAGCAGGGCAAAACCACCCACCAGGGTCTGAGGAGTGGGTGGGAGGTTTCACCCTGATGGAACCCTGGTCTGAGGAGTAGGCAGGGAGCAAGGAGTAGCTGCTCTGCCATTCGTCTCCCAGTGGCTGGTAGCTGAACAGAGGGAGCAGCCTGGCAAATCCTTCTCCCAGTCCAGAAATACCCCCCACTCCCAGCCCACTCCTAAGACTGTGGTCCCTGGTCTGAGGAGCAAGCAAAAAGCAAGCAATGGCCACTCCTCCCTTCATTTCTTGGTCTACAGGATGGGTGGGAGCAGCTACTCCTAACGCTTTCTCCAGACCTATGCTGGCCATTGGTCCTGTTTTATACCAGACCATCCTGTTTTTAAAACCTTTGGCCCCTGTTCATTTCTGAATGAGGAATGGGCAGCAAAAAGTCCTGTTTTTCAGTTAACTGGTGGAAGTGCATGTCACTCATTTGTCTTCGTGATTCTACTGGTTGTGCCTAGAGGTCGGACAACGAAATGCCAGGAAGAGATGGGTTCCGAGGGAGGGAGGGAGGTGGCAACCCTGCCCCTTGCTTCTGATTGGCCAAGATGCCTGGTGGTTCCACCACTTGCTGATTGGCTGAAAAGGTGGCAGCCCCACCCCACACTGCTGATTGGGTGAGGTGGGGCACCCCTCACCAAATAGCTATCCTGTATTCTGGAGATGCATCACTGGCCACCTCCCTTTTGTACCAGCCTGACCCTAGTCTGGGAAAGGTCCAGGACTCCTCCAAGAATTGAGAGGAGGTGAGCAGCAGCTGCTCCCCACACAAGGGTGACCCCAGCTTTGGGAGGGTACAGGGAGCATTTATCTACCATGCAGCTCCTCTGGGGGAGAAGTTGAGCAGCAGGCAAAGGTACAGGCTTTCTTTCTCCTAGGAGTGACTTCTACAAGGTTGTAGATTCCCCCATCCCACCACAGAACCACCAGTTTTGTTCCAGGAGAAATTGTGTGAACACCTGTATGCTTGTGATTTCTATCAGGAGAGCTACAATTCTCCCAGTAAAAACATAATGCCTGTATGCGGCCTTAATAGTGAAACTCATGAAACTTTATAAACATGTCTATCTTTTCATGCATATACCCTATATACAGGATGGACTTGCTAAAAATTTTGCTACAGATTTTTTAAAGCTATGTTTTAAATATGATATAGAATACATCAAAAGTACAAGCTTATTCTAATGTAAGTACACTGGTAGTAAACCAACTAAGCACAATAAGACTTGGAATCTGCTATTTTCTGTTATGGCCAATCCAATGCATGTTAATCTGGGTAGAGTGGGGAAGGACAAAAAACAAAAGAAAACAGCCAAGTGACCAATAGAAAAAAATCAAAATTAATCTTCAAGATCAAAAGCAAATGCTTTTAACATTAAAGAATCTAAGGTATGTTTGTTAAATAAGTATGTTTTGCATATGAATCATAGTAAAGCAAAACAGTGTACATGCTTGGTGATCTGATCTGAATTTTTGTTCTCAAGCACAGATTTCTTATTTTTGTCAAATCTCATGGGTGTTCTAATACCTACAAACATTTTGGAGACAAATATTGTGTCAAAACACTGCCATACTCCATGTATGATTTTAGCAATGACATAGCTAGACATGCAGCGGATTTTATAGAATGAAGTAAGATTTCAGTTTACCCTACACAATATAATTAAGAAAACAATACTACTAGAAAATCTTCAAAATATAAAGAATTAAAATAACCCTTTTTCTGGAATAATGAAAAACAAATCCAGCACTACATTGCATTACAGATGATCTACCTTAACATTTCATTTTGATGTCAAATAAGCCACTGATCTCATATCCTCTGATACACTCTGAGGAGAGAACATAAGGGATCATGTGGTTTCTATATTACTTACAAATGCTAAGATGGAGAAAATTACTTTACATTCCGAAAAGATAATACATCTGTTTTAAATGGTAATTGAACATTGCAAGCAGTTCTACCCCCACTGTTGTGGGTGGATACAAATTTAACCTCTCTGCAGCAGCAACCAGAGGAAAATTAATCCAGGGTATGGATGATAAGTCAGATATTGTTACCACCCCTTTCCTCCTCTACTGTTTCAAGAAATTAAATCTATGCCCTAAAGTCCATAGAGAGTCCTACTGTTGGAAGCTACATTAAGGATGGACAGACTGCAGCATATGAGCCACAAGTGGCACAAGCAGCCAGCCTCTGTGTGGCACACAGCAGATCAGGGAAGAAGCAGGCACCACAGTGGCAGATATAGTCTCTGCTGGATTGGTGCAGCTTTGATCAATGCACAGAGGCTAAAGCTGTGTGAAGCTTCAGTAACCGATTCAATATGGAGGAGATTTGGCCCAATTCGGTGGCCAAATCTCCAAATCTGAATTGAATTGGGAGACCAGTTAAAAGTTCTGAATAGAATCGAATGTCTCCAAATTGATTCAGCCTGATTCAGGGATTTGGCCATAGACTAAATAGACAGCAGTCCTTGAGGACTCTGGACACAGCTGCCTCCAGCTGGTAAGTCTGTTGTGGTGGGCTGAGGGGGCAGGGAAGAGGTGAGGGACGGGGGCAGATCAACGCCCCCACAGTGAGGGAGGGATTGGGGCTG
>NW_017728992.1:160449304-160450132 GCF_001723915.1 Gavialis gangeticus | reverse complement strand
TATACCAGGCAGAGGAAGCCAGCTGTGTCAGCATGGGGAGGACTGCTGCCTGTTTAGTTTATGGCTAAATCTCTGAAGTGGCGCCAAATGCTCAGTTATGATTCATCCAAATCGAACTGGGACAGTGATTTGAATCTCTGAATCGAATCACTGTCCCTCTGAATTGGCCAAATCTGAATCTGAAGTGAACACTTGTTGTTTTGCACAGGCCTAATAGAGGCCTGTTGGCAGCATGAACTACAGCAGGCCTCAGTAACAGTTTGAGCCATAGTCCTTGGTGACTGGAAAGCGGACCGTATATAGCCCAGACAGAAATGCTGAGAAAGTTGAGAGTATTAGTTGACAGGCATCTTGGAAGGCCAATGGATGGAAAACAAGGGAAAAGATGGGTATAACTCACCAAAACAGAGTTCAAAGTGTAACTTGCTCCTTGTTCTGTCATCTGCCCCCACTGAGAACAGTCCAGCTCCATCCTCTTTGCAACCCCCCTGCAGGAAGTTGAAGGCTGCTATTCAACCCCCCTCAGTCTTTTCTTTTCCAAACTAAATCAGCCCAGTTCCCTCCGCCTCTCCTCATCAGTCATGTCCCCCACCCTCCCCCCAAACATTTTCATTGCCCTGCACTGGACTCTCTCCAATGTGTCCACATCCTTCCTGTAGTGGGGGGCCCACAGCTGGACACAGAACTCCAGATGTGGCCTCCCCAGTGCTGAATAGAGGGGAAGAACCACTGCCCTCTACCTGCTGCCAAAGCTCCTACTAATACAACCCAGAATGAAGTTAGCCTTCTTGGCAACAAGGGCACACTGCTGGCTCATATTCAGCTTTA
>NW_017728992.1:160437142-160448598 GCF_001723915.1 Gavialis gangeticus | reverse complement strand
CTCTGGACACAGCTGCCTCCAGCTGGTAAGTCTGTTGTGGTGGGCTGAGGGGGCAGGGAAGAGGTGAGGGACGGGGGCAGATCAACGCCCCCACAGTGAGGGAGGGATTGGGGCTGGGGCTGGGACAAGCTGCCCAGCTGGGGCAGGGTGTGCGGGGCCTGGCGAGTGGCTAGAACTGGTGGAGCGGGGTGATGGTGAGCGATGGGAGGGCATAGATGCTGCTCCCAGCACCTTCCGCCGCCCGTCCAGAGTGCAGCCCAGCCCAGCCCAGCCTACCCTGCACCAATCTGGGGGCACACGGCCACTACCATGCCTTCCTGGACCATCAGTGCAGAGCGGTGGGAGCCCCCCTTCCCAAGTCCCACACCCAGAGCCATCACTGGGGAGGCAAAGTAGGGCAACTGTCCCCGGCCCTGCACTTTGGGGGCCCCCCCGTGGACACTTCAGTACAGGCCCTGCCATGGGTGGCATGCACCGTTGGCTCTGGATACTCTTCCAGCTGCTCGCCCTCCCATCCCCCACTGCTGGCTCTGGCCACTCACTCCCCACCCTCATGTCTGCTGCTTACCACTCCCCCGGCCCCGCACACCTCTAGGGATGGCTTTAACCACATCCCTGCACCCACTCCATCTGGGCAGCTTGTCCCAGCCCCAGCCCCAATCCCTCCCTCACTGTGTGGGTGTTGATTTGTCCCCTCCCCACGCCCCTTCCCCCCCCCCTCCATCCACCACAACAGATATACCAGGCAGAGGAAGCCAGCTGTGTCAGCATGGGGAGGACTGCTGCCTGTTTAGTTTATGGCTAAATCTCTGAAGTGGCGCCAAATGCTCAGTTATGATTCATCCAAATCGAACTGGGACAGTGATTTGAATCTCTGAATCGAATCACTGTCCCTCTGAATTGGCCAAATCTGAATCTGAAGTGAACACTTGTTGTTTTGCACAGGCCTAATAGAGGCCTGTTGGCAGCATGAACTACAGCAGGCCTCAGTAACAGTTTGAGCCATAGTCCTTGGTGACTGGAAAGCGGACCGTATATAGCCCAGACAGAAATGCTGAGAAAGTTGAGAGTATTAGTTGACAGGCATCTTGGAAGGCCAATGGATGGAAAACAAGGGAAAAGATGGGTATAACTCACCAAAACAGAGTTCAAAGTGTAACTTGCTCCTTGTTCTGTCATCTGCCCCCACTGAGAACAGTCCAGCTCCATCCTCTTTGCAACCCCCCTGCAGGAAGTTGAAGGCTGCTATTCAACCCCCCTCAGTCTTTTCTTTTCCAAACTAAATCAGCCCAGTTCCCTCCGCCTCTCCTCATCAGTCATGTCCCCCACCCTCCCCCCAAACATTTTCATTGCCCTGCACTGGACTCTCTCCAATGTGTCCACATCCTTCCTGTAGTGGGGGGCCCACAGCTGGACACAGAACTCCAGATGTGGCCTCCCCAGTGCTGAATAGAGGGGAAGAACCACTGCCCTCTACCTGCTGCCAAAGCTCCTACTAATACAACCCAGAATGAAGTTAGCCTTCTTGGCAACAAGGGCACACTGCTGGCTCATATTCAGCTTTATGTCCTGTCTCCTCAGGTCCATTTCTGCAGAGCTGCTGCCCAGCTAGTTGCCCCCAGCCCATACCACTGCAAAGGACTGGGTTCTTTGCCCCTGCTGGAAAACCTGGCCGGGCTGGGACAGCACAACTGTCTGGGCTCTGCACAGATGGTTCATCTAGGTTTTCCCCAAACTGAGCTCCTCCGGTTGTGAGGAAATGTCTCGTTGTAGGGGTGGAGCTGGAACAGGCTGTCTGCTAGCACAGGCACAACAATATGGGACTCTTCAGCCTGGAAAAGCATAGGCTCAGGGGGGACCTGGTGGCCACCTATACATTTATCACGGGTGCTCATCAGGATCTGGAGGAATGTCTATTCACCAGAGCGCCCCAAGGAATGAAAAGGCTGAACAGTCACAAACTCCTCCATGACCGTTTCAGGCTGGACGTAAGGAAGAACTTCTTTACTGTCTGAGCCCCCAAGGTTTGGAATAGACTGCTGCCGGAGGTGGTTCAAGCGCCCATTTTGAACACCTTCAAGAGACAACTGGATCTTTATCTTGCTGCGATCCTATGATCCCTGCTGACTTCCTGGCCCTAGGGCAGGGGGCTGGACTTTATGATCTTCCAAGGTCCCTTCCAGCCCTAATGTCTATGAACCTATGAATGAATCTATGGTAAACAAGTGCTCTTTTCTGGTAGTAATGTCACAATACCTGGTTAAAACCGGATATAAATGTCACCAAAACATATCAGTGATTGGTGGAGCTAGGAGGTGTATAATGTAAGCACATGTTTTGATCAACGTATAAAAAGGAGCCTGGGGCCCCTGAATGCTTTGCACTGAGCTAGTGGCCATATTTTACGTTGGTGCCATATCCTGAAATAAACCTCAAACTGTACCCAAATGGATATGATGTTAATGTTTGGTTTTTTGGAAACAATAAAGCCAGAAGAGTCTTTGTTACTAAGAATCAGAGCCTGTAGTCTCTTTATTGCAATTAAAGATGTCGGCAGAAGTAGTGGTAGTGTAGTGTCACTGGCAGTATCCTGATATAATTGTGTATATAATAGCTCACTGACTATCCCAAGTAACGGAGTTTGACATGACCATTACTACTTCATTTCTGACCACAGCAGATAAGGCAGGGATCAGAAAACAGAGCAGCAGATCAGGTTGGGGAAGAGGACTGGAGTGGCACTTTGGAAGGCAAGGGGCCTAATGTATTGTACACCTGCCAAATAGATTGGCTCCTGCTGTATTAACCAGCACATCTTCCTTACTCCTCTAGACATGTCTCTTGCTCAACAGGCACTGTCCATTTTGAGGCTGTGGTCTCACACATACAAATCTATGCCCTAGTATTATGCTGGATCTTTCTGACAGGTTTATGTTAGAAGTTAGTGTCCCTATTAGTTACTCTTTAGCACTGGAATATTGATGGCAATGTCCCACCACAGCAACAAAGGCCCTCTCTACTAGGAAAAGGTACATTTTCTCAAGCTAGCAAACACAGTGGGCACTGTATTGTCATGTTTACATTAGTATTTTACAAAATGCAATTTTGGCCTCAATGTAGCTGGCTGTGTTGAAGCTTACATTGTTCAATCTACCGAAAGTTTCTACAGTATGTTTGCTATTTCATTGTGAATACACACCTATTTTTTCTAGTGTTCACATGGCTATAGGTATTGTGAAAGGACATACTGAACCACTGCCTGGGTACAACACTCAAGAAAGGTTTCCCCTGTGACTACTGCTACATTCAGTGTCAGTTTGGGCTTCGAATTACAAATGGTAAGTGCAGCTTCTTGTGACACACAATATTTTTAAAAGGTTGCTAAGCTGTGAACTCAAAAACAGGCAGACAAAAACAGATATTTCTATAGTAATGGATCATCATGTTTAGTCCTCATTATGAGTGAAATCACACCTGTGTATAAGATGGTCAGCATGAGACACGTGTACTACTCAAGTTCCACTAACAGCATACTTGAGAACCTCACTGGTATATGTGTCTTGATCTGGCCCTTTGTGTAAAACTGCAATTCATTCTATTTGCTCAATCTGGAGTTGAAATTTCCTCTCCTGGAAATGTGCCTCAGTGTATGATAATAAAGTATCTAGAAAATATTAAGATTCTTATAATTAAAAAAAAAAAAAAAAGTCAAATTGCTTTTTAATTAGAATTTTCAGGTCTTAGTCATAAGCAAGATATTTAAATACAATTCAAGTCTTACCAAGTTGCAATCCTCAATACATATGCACACACACAGCCACACACTCCTTTTAAAAAGCTTTCATGTAAATAGCACAATTGCTGTTCATAATATTTAACACACACATATATATATTTATAAATATACATACACACAAATATATACATATACAAATATAAATATATATATAAATATATATACACACACAAATACACACACACACATTTATATACATACATATATATATACATATAAATATGTGTATATAAATATATACATATTTAACATATACCACAATGTGATTACTGTCATAAAATTGATATTTAGTATTAAGGTTCATTTAATATTACCCCAAATCAACTCAGTCACAACCACAGCACATCAGTTGTTTTTTCACCTTACTCTGTTTCTTGCATTTTAAATACTGCTACTAAAGTTGTTTGCTTTTTCTCTTTTTCCAATTCTATAGTGTCTTCTTTGAATACCTCTGCTCATTTCTTACATGTAAGTCAAGGATTTTGTCCTTGCTTATCAAACTCTTACTCTCACCTACAGCTCTGATCTTGCTTTCTACTGCTCCTCTCAATACTCATCTTACTGTGTCCTTCTGCTTATTTTTGTCTGAGTTTGCTATTAATGTGCTGTCCATTAGAGCTGTGCGAAATGCCAGCATTCCGTTTTGACCGGCGTTTCGACATTTCGATGGAACAGCATTTCATTTCAAATTTCGTTTCGATTTGAAGCCGCTGTTCTGTTTTGTTTAGTCGAAACAGCTTCATTGTTTCTACATTTTGCTCATAGGCTATAATGGGGAAGCTTGAAACAGCCTATAACATTATCATTTCTGGCCTGATTTGGATGAAACCTGCCGAAATGGTAGCCCCTTCTGAGGGTACGAAGCCTGCCAAGTTTCAAGGAGATAGGTGCAGGGGTTTCAGGGAAATTGCACCTCAAAGTCTTGAAAGCAAAAAACTCACATCACATGCATGTGTTAAGCTGCAGGAGGGTCAAAACTGCAGGCGTGCTAGCCCCTGCTGAGGCCACGAAGCCTGCCAAGTTTCAAGGAGACAGGTGCAGGGTTTTGGGGGAAACTGCACCGTAAGCTGCTGACAAGCAAAACTCGTGACATGGGTGACAGTGTGTGTGTTACGGTGCAGCAAGGTGAAAACCGCAGGCCTGCTAGCCCCTGCCGAGACCATGAAGCTTTCAAGAAGATAGGTGCAGGGGCTTCTGGGGCCCTGCAGCTCTGGCTGCTGACAGGCAAAACTCACAACATGGGTACTTGTGGGACTGTGTCTGTCTTGGGGCAGAGAAGGGTGAAAACTGCAGGCCTGCTAGGTCCTTCTGCGGCCACGAAGCCTGCCAGCTGTCAAGCAGACAGGTGCAGGGGGAGTCTGGGTTCTGGGGCCCTGCACCTTTAGCTTCTGACAGGCAAAACTCGTGACATGGGTGGGTGACACTGTGTGTGTTAGGTGTGCCCTCGCTCAACTGACACCAAGGCAGAAAGCAGGGCAATTCAAACAATGCTGCCTTTTACACAGTTTTTCCATCCCTTCCCCAGAGCATTGGGTTGGAAGGGACCTCAGGAAAGGATGACAGTCACTGGCCAGCTACACGGTCAATAATAAGAGCACTCCTTCCCCCCGCCTCCTCCTTACTTTAGTTTCTGTTTCTCTGCAGGCAAGCCCAGCTTGAGCTTCGAAACTCAAATTGTTTCAAAATTTCTGAAACGTTTCAGCTTGCCTCATTTAGTTTCAAGGCTGTTTTGAAGCTCTCTGTTTTGTTCCTATTTGGCTGTTTTGAGCTTGAAATGAGTAGAAACAGCATAGAAACGAAACTGCCCGTGAAATTTTGCACAGCCCTACTATCCACAACGCAACCATCAAACCACTTCTGTTCTTCAAGCTCACCTCTTCAAGCAATCCCACACCTCTATACCATTTTCTTCATCACCATATGATGCATCTCCTAAACTGCTGTTCCTTGGCTTATATCTTTATTGTGCCTTAATGAGGATAAATTGCTTAAATTGGGGAATGTGATTTTTTAATTTTTAAAGTGCTTTGAAATTTTAAAGTGCTATATAAATATGTTATAACTGTGATATTCCAAATACAGTATTTTGGTGACCATTTTAAGGGTAACTACTATATATCAAACATCCAGCAACTGTAAATTACTGCTCAACCTTCCATGACCATGGTTGAAACTTACTTTAAAACATTCAAAAATGAAAATTTGCAGCATTGTACCTAACCCTAAAACTGAAAATATATGATCAAACATGTTCTGTAGTATATTCAAAATTAAGCAGAAGGAGCAAAAAGCAAATCTGTTGGACTTTATGGGTCACATTACAAATCTCCCTTCACTAAAAGCTATGATACACATCTGATACATGCCTCATTTCCACCAAGATGGCTGTTCTCTTCTTCTACATTATGGCAACAGTTGTTTCTGGGCTCATTCTGCCCTGACTCTTAAACAGCTACTTTCTGTGCTCTCTCTAAAGTGGCATAGATGTGCAGTAGGAGTTAGTACTACTAGGTGCATCTACATGTGCTATTAATGTGACATGACAAACTCCAGAGCTGTTTGTGCCACAATCAACTGGTCCTAGGTGCAGCATCTACACGTGTGCTCAGGACACCAGCAATTTGGGCTGGGACAAACACAGGTCCCTGGCTGGCTGGGCTGACTGGACAAAATTACATGCCTGTCAGCGTCTACATGTGCATTTGGGCACAGTAAAGTATTCTGCTGTAAGATAGTACTGTAGGAGACAGTACTATGCTACAGCAGAATTAATTAGTTTACTGCACCCTAATACTGCTGGACGTGTAAATTGTGATGCTAATTAGTCAACTCCGCAGTAAAGTGCACATGTTGATGCACCCACTTAGAGCAACATTAATTCTTATTTAGGTGCATGTCAGACAAAGCAGAAAGCATATGGGATTACAGCTTCTTCCCTAAATGCCTTTTGCCAACCCTTGTATTTCCACAGTATCTCTAAATTGTAAACATGGGATGATGATGGACTGGATATTAAGTTGTAGGGCTTCTGTATCCCCTTCTACTCCTCTAAAAATGGCTTCTGCTCCTTTCTAAGTGTACTGGTACACTCAAGCAGGCATGTGTCCTGATCTAAAAGTCTAAAACAGGCATATAACCTGGTCTAAAAGGTTTGCTGGCATAGCTATGTTTGTTAGGAATAAAGCTAGCAAAAGGCTGAGAGTGGACACTATTATATCAGCAAACAGGTCCTTTTCTATGTGCTATAATTTACTTTGTTTGAATAATTGGTATAAACTATAATGGAAAATAGATTTTTGTTGGTACAAGTCTATGTCTCTACTGGAAAGATTTGCTGGTACTATTTATACATGAAAACCCAGCAGTTTGAAAATTTTTTCCTCTTGCAAAAGCAGCCAAGTTTTTGCTTATTTTGTGACATATTCCACGTAAGGTTCTGAATTATTTATGTCCTCTGATATGATATGAAAGGAACTGAACAACTTCCATTACACTTGATCACTACAAATGTGGAAAACAAAAGTACAAGTTATCAAATTCTCTGGAACATGGATGCAAAACAATAGAGGTCTGCTGTATCCCACATACAACTAGCAAACTAAGTCACTGAATGGACAGAAAATAGTATTGCTATTTGCAGAAACATGTTTTTATTTAGAAATGTTTGAATATATGTGATATTATGAAGAAGTACTTAAAAAGAATACTTCTGAACGTAGTTGATTTGTTTGAAATATATTTTTGCTAAAGTGTGAACTAAGTTTAATAGCTCTAAAACCTTTGTCCTCCTGTACAGAATAACATCAATGTTGTTGCAAATTTGTATCTTAAGTCAATGTGTATAAAACAAACTGGAGTTAAGGAGGCATATACTGCAAGTATAACACTGACTTTGTACTTGTAAACATCCTTTCCATACTGAGCCCTCTGGGACATTCAAAGAATTTACTGAATGAGCTACTCAGAATAAATAAAGAACACTTGACTTGGCCTGTAACACTTAAACTGATTAAAAAAAAGTTTTAACTGTTCCCCTACTTGCACGGAAATGGCCATTTAAAAAAAAACGCTGCTGTGGCAACAGTAAATCTCAACTTTATTAATTCCTTATTTTTGGATTTCCCTGCATATACATGGGACTTGTTAAAAATAATCTTTTGAATCCAACCAGTTCAAGCCTTGAAATTTAGTGCTGATCCAGTGAACCACAGGCAAATATTGAAAAAAAAAAGTCACGTGTTGTTACTTATTCAAGGGAGCCAGTGAGTTTTGTCAGAATGTTTAGTTTAATTGGATGTAGATACTTTTCCACATAAGTTACAATTCTACTTTTTGATTTACTACTTAAGGTACGTGCAAAAAGCCATCTCTAAGTCAGTCTAACCTTAACAGCCAAGGGACATGGATCTCACACTGTGTGAAAGCTGTTTAGACTATTTACTTAGCAAATGTTATAAAATAACTTTTAAAATTTTTTCAGGCATTTTTTCTTCTTCTTTTTCCACTTAAGGCATGCTCCATACTTAGTTTAGAAGTCATCTGTAAAGAAAATTTTTCCAATTGTACATACATCCTTTTATCTCAATAGCAAGATGACTTTATAAAAATCTTGTGAACTACAGGTGCATTTGCAAACAGTGATAAACAAATAAATATATTAGTAGTTATTTGTACTTAAAAAAATCTTTAAACAGAACCAGCTAATACCTTACCATAAACCCCTTTTACAAACACCTTTGTTATCTGCTTAACTAATAACAATAAAAAGTCAGCTGAAATCTAACAGGCAGCTACAGAGTTGATTGTGCTTTGGCTTTTCAAACCACAACTACTTAAGGCCTTCCCTACAGCCAATGCATGTTCCTACTTTGCCCATATGGGGGCAGTAATGTTTAAGAAAATAGGAACTACCCAATGGCTACCTTAATTAATTTGTTCAAAAAGCACTTTCTTGAACTCAAACAATTTTTAAACATATACAGATACTAGCAAGAGCTATCACACAAACTATTTGGGTTATTGCCTTTAAAACATTGTCATAGGAGAAACACATTAAAGAACACCCAATATATAGTTCTGTCTTTTAACTGTATGCAATGCTCCCTCTGAGTAACTTGCTTTGGATTGTACTTTCTCAGTTTTTTCTCTCAGGTTTCAATCTGTCCTGAAGCATCATGTTTCTTTTAGAACCATCTCCAGCTTCCATTTCACAGGCAATGCATGTAACATTTTACAAAGCTTGTGTACAAAACAATTATCATAGCCTCATTTGCCTTTAACCAGAAAATCCAATTCTTCCATCTCCACTAAACCAGCTAATCAATCCATCTCACTCAACTAGTTAATTTGTCTACCTTGTGAACACATTACTAATCCATACAGAAAAGGGCAGTTTAATGTTGAGAAGGCTGTAAAGATATTGGAATTACAGCTACAAATTGATATAGGAGAAAGATAAGAAGGTAAAATTTTAGAAGTAGGGGAACAGATTACAGTTATAAAAATCCTAAAAGAAAACAAAATAAATGTCATCATCAAGCTCATTCATTCCCTTGAAATATAATAACTTCTTCCAGAAACTGATTTTTTAAGGCACACTGCTTGGGGCCGAAACTGTATTTTTACCAACATCTGAAAAATGTCTAACATGATCCTGGTGCTACTGCAATGTGAACATGAAATATAATGAAACTTACACTTAAATAGTAATTATCAAATGTATTCCCATATAAAGAACACAAAATCAAGGAAAATATCATGGGAGTTAATTAGCTGAATGCCTTTCTGTTTTTTTATGCATCTTATGTACCAAATCCATAATTTACAGAAAATAATTTCAAAGAAAAGACTCATTCAATAAAGTCAGCACTGTTATAATAATAAAGGGTATTTATGGATGACATAAATTAGTTATTTGTGCTAGTCACTCTATACCATGCAAAGTTTTGCACTCTCTCTAATATTATCAGCTCCAAATACTCAAAAACCTTAAGTGAGCTCCCCAAAGAAAAGGATTTTCTTTACAGGCATAAAACCTTTTAAAATACTCTAATACTTGGTACAAAGAATGGGTTCATTGCTTTCTCAGTTTTGAGCTAGCTGGAAGCTGGCATTTCACAAAGTGTATACAATACCTCAAGGTCAAAATTACTTCTGAAATAATCAGTGAGATTACCATTACTCTGGAGGCAGGTAGCTGCTCTTCTGTTCCTTTCCAATCAATATCCTATTTCCTTTCCATCTGTCTGCCCATGTGCCCAGTTTCTTCCCAACAAATACTCCTCAAATACTGCCCCATAGTTCACCAAGGTGGTATATACACAAAAGGGTCCTCAGCCCATTTTGTGTATGTCATTACCCCAACACTTTCAATCCCTTTCACTTTATATCCTATAAGAAGATCAGCTTGACTTCAGGCTTACTGAAAGTAATGAGAGTTAGATACTATTCAGATTTACAGAAATTCTGAATCCAGGAATCTGAGATGACATGAAACTTCAAACAAACAAACAAGACCCGCTGTCACTGTGAAGTAAGTAAATATTGATAAAGTAAAGTAAGTACATATTTCTATTATGCTAGTGCCCAAGTATCCCAATCAATGTTCTGGGTACAACACAAAATATGGACCATTGCTGCCCTGAAGGGTTGAGGAAGAAAAAAGAAAAATACAACACTTTGCAAATCCAACAGTTGGCAACACTTTGTCTAAATTAAAATGCGAAGACCAAGATTTGCAAACCTGGGTGCCAAAGTTTAGGCTTCCACACTTATTCTGAACAACTAAACTGAATATCTAACAACTCATACTGACTTTTGTCTTGAAAAGATGTAGAGCATTTAACAGTTTTGAAAATCAGACCTGTTTGCAAGATCACTATGTAAGGATTTATAAAATTAACTTTCAGTATCCAGATTTGAAAAATCTTAAAGTTTCCAAATTTACCTCCATTTCTCTTGGAGATTTTAAACAGAGATAATCACAGTGGTTCCACTCTTTGGGTGCATCTACATGTGCGCCAGTATTAGGGTGCAGTAGATTAATGAAATTCATCACAGGATAATACTGTTGGGGACAATACTATCCTACGGTGGATTAATTTACTCCGCTGAAACGCACATATAGATGGTGATTGAGGCTGGCTGGGGCACAAGTGGGCTAACCTATAGGGGCTGCCTGCCACCTAGCCCTGAAATTTAGCACCCTCGTGCCCCATCTAGCCCCTCCGCCACCCAACGCCACCATACAGAGCCCAGGGTTGACCTCTTGAACTCCCTGTCAGTCCAGGGCTGCTCTGCACCAACTCCAACTGATGCAGTCTTGGGTGCATGTGTAGACACTGTGCCCAGGAGCAGTTTTCTCCAGCATGAACTGCACCAGAGTTTATCATGTCACCTTAATGGCAAGTGTAGCATACCCTCTCAGTGTAAGCTTGAGCAGGGGACTGAATTGGACAATTTCCTAAGATCCCTCTTAGCCCTATTTTTCTATAAAACTGACAGGAAAAATGACAAAATCTGGTCGGCTCACATAAAAAGGCAGGGCTCACTTTATTGTGAGCCCAAGAATTTTATACTCAATTATGATAGTCAGGTTTGGTACAGCCACTTGTAATGGATCAGACAGGATATCGGGGACTTACATAAACTATGAAGTAGA
>NW_017728992.1:160431155-160432142 GCF_001723915.1 Gavialis gangeticus | reverse complement strand
TTTATCATGTCACCTTAATGGCAAGTGTAGCATACCCTCTCAGTGTAAGCTTGAGCAGGGGACTGAATTGGACAATTTCCTAAGATCCCTCTTAGCCCTATTTTTCTATAAAACTGACAGGAAAAATGACAAAATCTGGTCGGCTCACATAAAAAGGCAGGGCTCACTTTATTGTGAGCCCAAGAATTTTATACTCAATTATGATAGTCAGGTTTGGTACAGCCACTTGTAATGGATCAGACAGGATATCGGGGACTTACATAAACTATGAAGTAGAGCCAACATAAAACTTTCCAATCTCTCATTGCTACACTTTGCAACTAACTATAGTGCTCAGAAATTATGTATCACAATGATGACATATGTGTATGAGTTAGGAAAGAATGAGACAACAAACCAGATAACTAGGGTGAGGTGACTTTGAATGTGTTTCTATATAAATAGGAACCATACCTGTCACACTGAAGAACAGGCATACAGATAGAAGTCATCTCCAGAAACTTCTAAAGCAGCTGATGACTCCAAAGGCTAGGGCAACACATTTCAATAGGAGTACTAGGTAATTCTGTTACTTTTGAAGTAAAGAGGAATTGTAACTAAAAAGCAATCTTACTTAGAAGAGAATGATTAGTTTGATGTAAATTTCCAAGGGAAGGAAAGGAAACCTTATTATCTATGCCTGGTCATTAGCTCACAGAACATACACTTCCCTATACAAAGGGCAGAAAAGGGTCACAGCTACGGAGCATGTCTTGTGATTATGTTGATAGCCATCATGCCAGGCAACAGCCAGAGGGAACTGCTGGGTGCATAAAGATGAAGTTCACTTTAAGACTGCAAAGAGATCAGCTTACCTCATAATTTGGAACTAATAGGGAGTTTCCTCTGAAAGCAGATGGATGTTGTCTAGCCATCTGAGAAGGACGCTGATTGTTAATATTAAGTACCTGGACAGTCAAAAAAGTTTTTTGGGTTTTGTTTTATGGG
>NW_017728992.1:160427502-160431017 GCF_001723915.1 Gavialis gangeticus | reverse complement strand
TGATCTAGACCTGAAGAGCTACTGTATCAGGTAGTTTATCTCCTCACAATTGCCTGGCCTACTTGGTTAGAATTTCTCAAACACATACTTTAGCTGGGATCTTGACAGCAGCCTCTCCTTTGACTATGTTCAAGGAAAAGAGCCTGTAAAAGTTTTGCTCCAGTAAAGTACACTTGAAATAGCCTTGGTTCTATGCTCAATATAAATTCCAGCACTTTCTCCCAGAGTGACCTTTACTGTTACCTTTGCTCCTGGTATTCAAGGCCATTCAATTATTCTCCTTCAAAATCTCACAGGCTTAAGACTGGATTTGTTTTTTTCTGAACAAGAGGTCAGTGTGACAACAGCCTCCATGTGTGATGTTTCACTGCCAGAAATGATCACTGCCTGACTGAAAAGAGGAGATGAAACTTAGGCACAAAGGAACTTCCTTGGTCATTGACCTTGACTTTAGCAAGGCTTCTGATGTGGTCTCCCACAACATTCTTGCAAGCAAGCTAAGGAAGTATGAGTTGGACAAATGAACTGCAAGGTAGACAGAAATCTGGCTGGACTGTCAGGCTCAAAAAAGGATAGTAATCAATGGCTTGATATATACTTGGCACTCAGTGGAATGCATCACATGGAGAGTCCTAGGGGTTGGCCCTGTGGCCAGTTTTGTTCAATGTCTTCATCAGCAACCTGGAAGATGCCATAGAACCCTCAGCAAATTTGCAGCTGACTCCAAGCTGCAGGGGGAATAGTAGATAAGCTGGAAGGTAGGGCTAGGGCAGAGACAAATTGGAGAATTGGACTAAAAGAAATCTCATGGGCTAGGGACAGAAGTTACATGCAAACTGGTTTAAGTGATCAAAAACTAGTTTAAACCTGTAACAGAACATAAGTTCAGTGCACATACACTAGTTTCAAAATGTGTTAAACCCATTTGAGATAAACCAAGTTGAATGTAGTATCAGAATTAACTGAGCTCAAACCGATTTATGCAACTTCTATCCTTTCCTGATTTATGTTAAACCAGAGTCCCCCAGCATCCTGGCGTGTTCTTGGGGCTGCGCTATGCTCTCTGCTCCAGTGGAGCAGGGCTAGGCTCTGCCCCTCTGCTCCCTAGCCAGACCAGGAACAGGCAGAGGCAGGGGCCTGGTCAGATGCTGGCCCTGGAAGGGAGCAGGAAAGGTTTATTCCACCCCATTCCTGCCCTGTCTCACCAGCACGGACCTACACTTCTCCGCTGGCTGTTTCAGCAGTGGGGGGCAGGCCAGCCCTAGCAGTTGCCTGGAGTGAACTGGCCACAGAGGGGCTTTAAGTCCCCCCTCTCTGTCCCACTGGCACAGACCCGAGCCAGGGTCTGCCAGGCACTCCCACCTTACTGCTGCAGCGGTGTGGGTGTGGCCAGAAACTGGCCAGCATGGCCTCCTGAGGCAGAGGTGGCAGGGAGGGGGGGTTATTCTCCCTCCACCCCCAAGAGACCACACCGCCACCGCTCACTCCCTACGCAGTCGCCCAGGTGCCAGGAAGAAATACTTCCCCCCCTGTTCCCTCTGTCTCAGGGGCCATGCTGGCTGGCATCAAGCTGGGCACTTGCCCCCGACATTACAGCAACGAGGGGGGAATGCCAGGTGGACCACAGCTCGAGTTCATGCTGGTGGGACAGGGAAGAGGGAATTAAACCCCATTCCTGGCCAGTTCACTCCAGGCTACTGCCGGGGCTGGCTGTGCCCTGCAGCACAGCTTCCCTGCAGCCAAAGGCTACTCTAGCGCCCCCCAGCACTTGGCCTGAGTGGCTGCAGACATGTACCTGCATTTCCTTGGCCCAGAGGGAATGTCTGTTCACTTGCAAATTAGTTCAATCTAGGCAGTTTAAACTAACCTGCAAAGATTGAATCAATTCAGGCTCCGGCTTATTGAATGTCTGTTCCTAGCCATGAGGTTCAATAAGGACAGGTGCAAAGTCCTGCACTTAGGAGATGGAACAATTCCATGTACAAGTACAGGCTGAGAACCAACCAACTAAGCAGCAGCTCTGCAGAAAAGGACCTGGGGGTTACAGTGGACAATAAGCTGAATATGAGCCAACAGTGTGCCTGTATTGCAATGAAGGCTAACAGCACACTGGGCTGCATCAGTAGGAGTGTTGCCACCAGATCGAGGGAAGTGATTATTCCCTTCTATTCGGTATTGGTAAGACCACATCTGGAGTCCAGTTTTGGGCCCCCCACTACCGAAACAATGTGGGTAAATTGGAGAGTCTAGCAGAGGGCAATAAAAGTGGGTAGGGGGCTGGGGTACATGACTTCTGAGTGGAGGCTGAGAGAACCTGGCTAATTTAGTCATGAGAAGAGCAGATTGGGGCTGAAGGATGAGTTAATAGCAGCCTTTAACTACTTGAAGGGGGTTCCAAAGAGGATGCAGTTAGCCAGTGGTTCCCAAACGCTGACAGATTGTGCACTACCAATTTAAAATGATACAACGTTAAGTACCATCAGCAAATGTTTGTCATATAATTATAATAAATCTGTTAACCTGGTACCATTGGCAAGTTGTCTGCATACCACTGGTGGTACCCATACCATAGACTGGGAACCGCTGAGTTAAACTATTCTCATTGCTGGCGGATGATAGAACAAGGAGCAATGGTGTCAAGTTGCAGCAAGGGAGGTTTAGGTTGGATATTCAGAAAAACTCTCATTAGGAAGGTGGTGAAGCACTGCAATAAGTGACGCAGAGAGGTTGTGGAACTGCCATCCTTGGAGGTTTTTAAGACCCAGCTAGACAAAGCCTTGGCTAGGATGATCTACTTGTGGATGGTCTTGCTTTGAGCAGGGGGTTGGATTAGATGACCTCCTGTGGTCCCTTCCAACCCTAATTTTATATGATTCTATACGAGTACAGTTCCCTGCTATCACAAGCAACTACAACCTATAATCCCATTATCCACTTTAACCCACTGGATTGAAAAAACAGAAGTTAGCAAACCATGATGGCTCTCTTTTTTACTTAATTAGAAAGCCACAGACACATTTTAAAATAATTACAGCCATGCTACAAAAATAAATAATAATTGAGCCGTGTGCTAAATAGACTGTTGGAATGCATGTAGAACTTTATTCAAAAATTTCCCCTTCAAAACTAATTGGAACGTAGGGTAGTTCTCTGCTTCTGGCCAATTCTAAAATCATCTCTGTGACATCTAACTTATTCCCTGGGCTCACAAAAATACTTTTTTCAGGCATCGTGGAAATGGACCATACAGAACCAAATTAGTGTTTTCTAAAATTATCACAGAGCTGGATGCCTTACATGAAAGGACTTTATTCCATTTCCTTGCTCTTCTCTGAATTACATTAATTGAACATTATGGTATGTTGTCACTATGCTCAGTGTGTGTGTGTGTGTGTGTGTGTGTGTGTGTGTGTGTGTGTGTGTGGCTGTGGTGGGGAGAGGATGCCACCAGCAAACCCTATTGAAATGCACTGGCTGTTCATTTACATTCACACTTTTTTTAATAAAAATGTTAA
>NW_017728992.1:160397785-160422502 GCF_001723915.1 Gavialis gangeticus | reverse complement strand
AAAAGTAGATAATTTTTTCTAACATGTTGCTTGAGAAAAGAGTATCCATAGAATATTGTTGGCTCTAAAGTAGTGTTATTTAATAAAATAATTTTACCTAAATAAGAAACAAACAGACCCCCCACCAACACTCCCCAGCACATAGCATGTATCATGGGTTCAAAAAAAATCTTAAATATTCATAGTATATCACTGCAAAAATCAAGAATAACTAAAAGCCAGGAATGTAGTTCCCAATTCTATGAGGTGAGATAAGTGCCCTCAATTTCCCAACACAGAAAAATTGTGGGTGCTCATTGTATTACAGGTCTAGGACTCTGATATATACCATGTTTCCTTACATGCCACATTCACCTTTTCCCCCAAAATCAGCCCCTTCCCCCAAAATTGAGTATTTTATTTTAAGCAAGGGGGATAACATTTAGCCTCGAATAGAAGTACCCCACCTTGATTCCTGACTCTCCCCGCAGCAGCAGTGGCATTTATATTCAGACACCTGAAGAAATCAAGTGACTTAATGCCATAATTCTCAACCTTTTTAGAGTCAAGGATCCCCTTGGAAAATGCCACCTCTTAGTTTTCACTCATTTTTTGGGTATGGAAAATAAAAGAACAATTTTTCTGTTGCAAAGAACTCAAAGACCACAACAGGCTAGAATGTTTTTAACGCTATGGCTTTCCATTTGAGATTTCTGGGTTTATCTTGTGAATCATTTTACACAACTAAGAGTGCTAGTGGAATGGAAAGGATCACAAGGTTAGAGAACCACCAACTTGCTGGTGCATTGTTCTTCACTCTGTGGTTTTAACAACCATACCTCCTTTTTAACAGTCTTGATGTTCCACTTGACAATCTACCCTTTCATCAGGCAGTTTTGCTGGCCGCTACCAACTCCTGGTCTCTTGTCTCCTATTTCACAGCTATGGAGACTTTATAGCTCTTTTCAAATTTATAATCCACCTGTTGAGACCACTCTTCAGCGGCAGCTAGGATTTCAGCTTTTGATTAGGGAGGAAAAGACAGGGGGAATAAACTGAAAATTAGGCTCTGTTCCTGCTCTATGCAGAGTTCTTCCATGGAACTCTGGAAGAATCTTTTTTTTTTTCATTTTGCCTTCCCCACAACAAGGTGCGTTTCTTATTTTGGGGGCATGTGGTATATGAGAAAATACAAATATATTACATTTTTCCTTGATTTTAATTTACTACCTGCTATGATGTCATATATCAATCCATAAAGTTCCTACTACATTACAACAGAACCTTCTATACTTAGTTATGAAATAGCAGTTGAGTCCCTCCCCTTTCCCCTTCCCTGCCTTCTCTCTCACCAACATCCATACCTACCTACCTACAATTTTTTTGTGTTGTCCACAATAGAAAATAACACCATTACGTTAATAAATAAATCTTCCTGCACTGGCTCAATCTCATGCATTTGACTTGTAAGAATCATAAATAACAACAAATAATTTTCCTTGCCCCGAGTCAACAAAATTGCTTATGTCAATGCCATCCTCATTAAGGGTTCTAATGCCATTAGAGGCTGATGAACGAATGAAGACAATGATTCTTTTAAGGTAAAAATGAGTCTTCAAGATTTTTTAAAGGCTTTGCTCTTTGTCTTGGGAAGTTTACAATCACAGGCATTTATGATAATTATGACAACTGCCATGAGAAGATCTCATTACACATCATGAGAAATTCAAACTATTGGCAGTTAGTGCTCTAAATTAAGTTCTATGTTAGCATTTTTTCACCTACTCTTCATTATCAATAAAAGTTTTTAAATTCCAAGATAACAAAAAGTGTATTTTTGCACTTTCACCTGCTTTATTTCTTTTCTAGGTCTCATCCATCCAGTATTTAATACAAAGTTTTATCCATTCTATGAAGTTTGAAGCCTTGTCTATAACAACACCTACCATATCCATGAGCACTCAGTCAGCAGAAAACATGGATTCCTGCTGGGCTTTACTTTGGACATGTCAGTAATTACTTGAAAATGGATCAGAGGAAACACAGAGGCATTCCTCCCTGCTCTGCTGATCCCTTCTCGCTTCATTGGCAGCAAGACTGACTGAATGACCTAACAAGCCTTTTCCCTCTCTTACTTCTATGATAACTGACAGCTCACAGATGAAGAGTTTTAGAGCAGGAATTTCAGTGTAGATAGGGAAGAAGTCCCAGGCATGGGGAAAGCACAGGAAGAAATAAAAGAGGCTTGGGAAGTAGGTCAATTTCTGCTGCTTCGAAGAACCGCATGACTGTTAGACAAATTAAATGTCCCTTCACAAAGTGTAACACTGAAATCTAGTGGGCTAAAGTATTTTCTACATAAACAGAACTCAAATATTTTACTTTTGAGCTAATGAATAATATTTCACTAATGTGATGCTATAGCCAGCAAAGCAAACCAAACTCTGCCATGCATCCCCCAGTGCATCGCAAGCAAAACCAGGGATGTCATCCTCCAGCTCTACTCAGCCTTAGTGAAGCCACAGCTAGAGTACTGTGTCCAGTTTTGGGCCCTCCACTTCAGGAGGGATGTGGATAAGCCTGAGAGAGTCCAAAGGAGAGTCACCCACACGATGAAAGGCCAAGAGAGCAAGCCGTATGAGGAGAGGCTGAGGGACATGGAACTCTTCAGCCTGAAGAAGAGAAGGCTCAGTGGTGACTTGGTGACAGCCTATAAGCATATAAGGGGGGTGCATCAGGATCTGGGAGAACGGTTGTTCACCAGGGCTCCACAAGGGATAACTAGGTCTAATTGCCACAAACTTCTGGAAGGTCAGTTTTGAATGGACATAAGGAAAAATTCCTCTACATCCCAAATGTCCAGGGTCTGGAACAGACTCCCCCCAGAGGTGGTGCAAGCACCTACTCTGGACTCATTAAAAAGGCATTTGGATGCATATCTTGCTGGGATCATTTGACCCCAGCAGACATCCAGCTGGGGGCTGCACTCAATTTCATGAGGTCCTTTTCAGCCCTAATGTCTATGAATTTATTTCACGCAAATGCAATGCTTTTTTCTTTAAAATAGTTATAGAAAAGTCAATGCCTCATTAATAATTTATCAAAAGTAGAAGTGACAACTGTAACATAACTTTGTAGGTTGTTACAGTGGTTTCTACTAATACCATTATTTTTAAGAATCTGTCATCATTACTACTTAAGACTACATAGATCATGGGTTTACATTTCAGTCATAAAAATCCAAATGATTTTCCAGGATATCAGTATGCTTTTTAAAAAAAAAAAAAATCTATTTGGTTATATGCATGAGAATATAACAAGAGCATTTCTCATGTGTTCTACCTTTTGTTGCAAAGTATTTATAAAACAATAAGAATTTCTCTCCCTTACTCTCCAAAATCAAAGACTATCACCACCACCACATTTGTCATTACAACTGACAGTTTTTTATCTATCATCAGTAACCAAATGTGTTAAAATTGTCATTAACAAACTAGTTAAAACAGTGCATCTTATACTGGAGTAAAAACTTTGCTACAAATACTGATCTCATATTAGTGGATTAACAAGCGTATAAATGAAAAAAGGAAGATCCAACATAAAGAGTAAGTCTACTTGGACCACATGCACTTTTCAAAGTGAGAGTGCTTTTCAGTTACATAATATATTTCTGATGATTAGAGCAAAGCTCATAAAGGAATTCAGAAGTTTAATATAAACCCCTCTTTCAACACTTTTATTTGATCACCTTTTCATTAGCACAAACACAGCATTCTCTCCATTTCCACTTACTAGGCACACCCACATATAAAGTATTGCAAACATAACAAAAACCAAAACCAATTCAAACTCTTGAAAAAGGCTGTCAAGACAGTATTATTCAGTGCCCTGCAAGGATGACTAAGATCACTTTTTATTTATACTCATGTAAGTACCAAACCATGAGAAACTTCTCATTCTACTACACTGACAAAATATCAATCAGAATTCATGTGGTACTACCTTTAACCACTGCCTTAAAGCTTCCTTAAAGCTTTATTGTAGCTACTGTTTAAATTGCTCAACATGCCACATGGAAGTCCATTACTTTCTCTTTAAAAGGTCTTGCAAAAGAGGAAGTAGAAATAAATAAGTGGTTGAAAAAGATAAGTGTGATAAGAAACATGTTAACAATGGAATTTGCTGTCACCAGAGTTCTTCAATAGATCAATCCATAAATTAGCAGCATAATCCAGACAGCAGTAAAAGATCTAAAGCCTCAATGTCTGCTTTTTATCATGCAAAAAACAGATCAATAACTCTGACACCTTAATGAAGTAGAATTCTCACCAATATGAATTATCAAATCAATAAGTCAGAAGGAAAGCAGAATTCTGACAACTAGCTGTTCATCTTTATATGGGTATTGGGCAGTTTTAAGACGACAAATCACACAAATGTGAACAATTCATTACTATTTAATTAGATTTCAAATTATGGAAGGATAGTAATAAAGGAGTCTTTATTTTAATCCTTACTGCTACTCCCCCTATAAAAAAACCACAGGAATAAAAGCATCTGAAAACTGACAGCTTAGGTCTAAGGTTAAGATACAATTTTTTGTCAAATTTACACTATTAGACAAACGGTTCCTCTATTCTAACCTAAAAATGAATATATGTTATTAGAATTTAAATTGTTTCAATTTTTTTTCATTTTGAAAGAAAAACATTTATGCCAGTGAAATACTACCATCTCCCACTATAAAAAAAAGAAATCAGTTCATTCAATTTTAATTTTGAAGGTTTTTAAGGTATTCATTTTGTCACCTCCTAAATGCCCTAACATGGATCCAAAGAAACAAATGTAGTATAGAAATGAAGAAGACTAGAAAAACACTGGGCTTGAGGAAAGCAGGGAAGAATAAAGGAGGAAAAAGAACGGGGAGCGTGGTTGGATGAAAGATCGGGATGCACCCCCACTGTGAAGTTCACTGTAATCTATTTGGTTATATGCATATAACCAAATAGATTTGAAGGCTTAATGGACCCCATATTTAGTTATTTTTAAATTCAGCAGGTTTATAAGGCTTCTCCCCCTGTACTAAATCTTAAGAGGCTTATTGGACCCCTTACAGCAAACAGACTAGAGAGCAAATAAATAAAAACAACAACTCTTGACAATGTTAAAAGGAATATTAGGAGACTTTTGGACAGCTGCTCATCTAGCAGGGTAAGGTAGCACAAGACTCCTATGACTTGGTGGAAAGGGATATGAAAAAGCTGCCCGCTGAAAGATTGAAAGTTCACACGTGTGTAAACTCAGATAGTTCCAACAGGGTGTGTCTACAAGTGCCTCTATGGCGCCATTGTTACAGCACTGCTGGTGGCACATGGTTTTTTTTAGCTACTACATCGCTGTAGCGATGCACTATAGCAAGGAAGCATGTTGATACAGTGATGTAGCTGCAGCATCACAGTTTGCGGTTGCTGTAGTGCATTGGTATGGCGACGTATTGTGTGTAGACACGACCGTGGTTTCCTCAGGCTCATGGATGGGCCTGAATACCTCATACTACCTGTGAGGGTGGGGAATTCCCGAGAAAGGAGTCCTAAGTTTGCAAAGAGTGGGGGGAGCCTTGAAAATCTCTTTAATTAGTATTTGTCTTACAGAAAACATAGCTATTTCTACTTGATCCTAGTCAAAAGACTAACATCACAATTTTAAAAGGTTTGCTTGCATGCAACTTACCAAACAGTCCACATCACTCTGTACTAATCATCATTTCTTTTCATAGATTTCATAGACATTACTGGCTGGAAGAGAACTCCTGAGTCCAGCTCCACTGCCAGAGGCAGGAAGTCTCCGGGGATCAGATGATCCCAGCAAGATAAACATCCAAATGCGTTCTGAGTGAATCCAGAGTAGGTGCTTGCACCACCTCTCCAGGGAGTCTGTTCCAGACTTTGGACTCTCGGACTGTGAAGTTTTTCCTTATATAGAGTCCAAATCGGCCTTTTAGAAGTTTGTGGCCATTAGACCTAGTTATCCCTTGGGGAGCCCTGGTGAACAACTGTTCTTTCAGATCCTGATACACCCTCCCTTATATACTTAAAGGCAGCCACCAAGTACCCCTGAGCCTTCTCTTCTGAAGAGTTCCATGTCCCTCAACCTTTCCTCATAAGCCTTGGTCTCTTGGTCTTTGATCATATGGGTGGCTCTCCTCTGGATTCTCTTGAGCTTATCCACATCCCTCCTGAAGTTGGGGGCCCAAAACTGGATCCAGTACTCCAGGTGTGGCCTCTCTAAGGCCAAATAAAGCAGGAGGATGTCATCCCTAGTTTTGCTTGCGATGCATTGGTGGATGCATGCCAGAGTTTGGTTTGCTCTGCCGGCCATGGCATCGCATTGGGGGCTCACGTTCATATTGTGGTCAATCAAGACCCTCAAGTTCCTTCCGGCTGCAGTGCTAGCAAGCGTAGCACTGCCGAGCCTATAAGTATGCTGCTGGTTTTTCTCCAAAGGTGGAGCACCCTGCATTTCTCTATGCTGAATGCCATCAGATTTTTGTCCGCTCACTTTGCAATCATGTCCAGGTCTGCCTGTATCCCCAGCCTGTCCTCCAGCATGACCACCTTCCCCCATAGTTTAGTGTTGTCCATGAACTTTGCCAGTCTGCATCTGACACCTGAATCAGGTCATTAATGAAGATATTGAAGAGTACTGGCCCGAGTACTGAGCCCTGGGGGTCTCCACTAGTACCCTTGTGCCACGTTGATTTGTTCTCATCAACTAGTACCCTTTGGGTCTGACCCTGGAACAAGTTCCCCAGCCATTGGACTGTAAAATGATCAAGGCCACAGTTCCCCAGCTTGGTTGTGAGGACATCATGGGAGACCAAGTCAAAGGCCTTCCTGAAGTCCAGATAATTGATATCATTATTTACCTCTCCCCCCATTTTTGTGTCATTGGCAAACTTTATCAGAAAATTTCACTTTCTTTCCCATACATTTGATAAAAAGGTTGGTGAGCATAATGCACAGCCCAAATCAAATCCCTGTGCGAGACACAGAAGCTTAACAAAAATTCCTTTTTACAATTAGATTTTGAGACTTATGATTTAACCAATTAATAATCAATTCAACAAATGCCATCTTGATTTTTTAACAGTCTAGTCAAAATGCCATGTGGTACCAAATTAAATGCCTTACATAAGTCTATGCTTACTATATAACCACCATTATCATTATCAACTATATTTGTTGATAAATATATTGAATCTACCATTTTCTATATATCCACATTGAATGGTGTTAATAAAAAAACTAATAGAGGGAAATATAATTAAAGTTCCACACAAAGATTCCATTATTTTGCCTCAAAATGAAAGACCTATGTTTACTTATGTAATTCTGTTTACCTTCCTTAAATAGTGGCACAAACTTTACTTTCTTCAAGTTCCCAAGACACATGAAAACTATAAAAAATCCAGGAAGTTCCACCTCTAGTTGTTATAAAACTCTTAGATGAAAGTTATTTGGATATGTTGATTTTAAACAATCTTACTTCAGATGCTACTGTTTGTTATCATTAAGGACCTACCAAATTCACAGCAGAAGTAGTGTGTGTGGTGATTCCTTTAATCTTGCATGTTCCCCCGCATGCACCTTGCCTCTTGCCCCCACCCCCTTGCTGCTGATTAGTGGAGGAAACCACTGTTCCCTCTTGATCAGCGGGGAAACTAAAACCGCGGTTTTAAAAGTGGCACCATTTCTGCATCATCGCCAGTCAGCAGCTAACAGCAGGGCCATCCGGGGCCCCTCAGTCAATCACTGGCGGGAGGCAAGAATGGTACCATATTTAAAACCGCAGTTTTTGCTTCCCTGCTGATCAGGAGCGACCTGCAAGTGGGGCCCCTCCACCAATCAGTGGGGGCAGAGTATGGGGGAACCTACAAGATTAAAAGAGCCACAGAGCAGCCCACTTCCTCCATAAATTCCGTAGGTCCCTAGTTATCATCTTTAGTTACTGTTCCCATGGAACATATCCAACACTTCTGCCTTTTCTGCATAAATACTGACACTTCTACCACACCCATCTAATAATGGATCATTTCCATACTTTGGGCCCTTTTTGTTCTTATCTTACTTTAAAATTCCTTGATATTATCTCTGTAGCCCATAATAACTTTCCTGGTTTTCTGTCTCACATTCTAAATTTCCTGGCTTCTAATTTATAGTCAGGCTTCTACGATTAAAGAATAGGTAATTAAAGAATTGGTGCAAAAAGATGTTATGCAGTGTAGACTCAAAATTTGACACCTGAATTTCCAGGTATCAAATAAAAACATCACGGAGAAAAGTAGCACAGGGCAAATTTTCCCACCATGACCTGACATAAGCTGGGGCTTGGACCTCCAGGGATGCTCTGGCATTTGGCCAGAGCATCTCTATGGTGCCTCCTGATGCCCTAGCACGCTGTGTTCGCATGCCAGGACAAGCAGGAGCAGTGCAAGGCTGTGACCCGGGCGCTGCCCCAGTAAGTAGGGACTGGCAGATGGGGGTGATTGCAGAGATGGGTAGGTTGTGCATGTGTGGGGGTTGTGTGGGGGGTAGGGGGCTGGTTGCTGGGTGTGGCACAGGGCAGTTTTATATGCTGTTGGGACCAGCACAGATGCTGGCTGCATATCCAGAAGGAGCTGGGCAGGCTTATTTTGCCCAAGTGGCACAACTTGACCCACACCAAAGTGCATGTCCAGGCACATGCACTAAGGCAAAAATCCCTGGCTCAAATATGTGCCACTCCTATTTGAGCTATTGCAAGCACACTTGCCGGTGTGTGTTGCTGTGCTCTTTAAGTCCAAGCAAAAGATCTGAATCTAGGCTCTTCAAAACCACCAGGATAATTGTTCTGTTTGCTTAGCTACCTGACCTACATAGTAAGCAGCGCTGCCCACATTAGTCCCCTAATTTAGGGGTTTTCAACCTTTTTGGGTCAGTGTACCCCCGGCGGCCGGACGTGGAGCTGGGGGTGGTGAGGGGGTGGTGCACAAGTGGATGCAAAGTGGTGGCAGCCGCCATGTCAGAGCTTCCCCCACCCCCTGCATCTGGCCAGGCGACTGTGCACAAGCGCAGGATGGTGTGTGGCAGTGCTCCATCCCTGCCCATGCATACCTCCTAGGGCCTTTTCATGCACTCTCGGTTGACAACCCCTGCCCTAAATGATTCTGAAGGTTGGAAATTCATCCTCAAGAACTCAACTTTTCCAGGCCTCAGTTTGTCTTCAGAATGGGTAATTAATAACAACAACAATTCTCTAATCCAGAGAAGTGTTCTGAGCTTTGCAGAAAAGCTCTATCTTCCTATTATTATTAAAAGTAACAATGATGATGCTAATAATAAAGCATATTCGCTTTTGGGCAGAGGGTGTCTACCTTGATATTTGTTGCAATATGTTGTATAGAAACTGTAACCAAAAAAAAAATTGATACATTTCTCCCCATAGAAATCAGTGGAATACTTTGTTTTAAATGAGTTGTTTCTAACATCTGTTGAGGTAATGTTTTTAAAGTGAATGTAAAGGGATTGCATTTTCTTATTAAAAGGAAAGTATCATTTTTCTCTCCAAGTTTTTAATAACTATCATGCTGCTGCTTTGCTGCTGAAGAGAATAACTCATTTCACAGACCATCATTTCGAGGAAAGAGCTGAAGCTATAAAAGGGTGTTAAAACTGTTTGAACTGTTGAAACTATGCTCCTTTTAACAAGAACAAATTATAAAAATAAACACTTATACGTAAATTCTTAAATGACTTCCCCATAATCAGAACACCATTTCATTTCAACTACATTGCAGCAAAGATATCTAAGCACTAGCTTTAAGACTTCACACTGCTTTTATCTCTTAGCAAAGCTACTGTCTACAACAGGGGTGGGCAAAATACAGCCAACCAACTGATGTGATCCAGCCTCCGGCTACCCCTGCGGCACTCTGCATGGGGCTAAGCCCAGCCCAGGGCAGCCCGCACCAGGCTCCAGCCTGTACCTGCTGGTCCTGGCCAACATGTGCAGCTTCCAGTGGGGCTGCTCTCAGTGCAGTGCAGCCATGTGGGTACTGCTCCGTTCCCCAGGCCTCCAGCGCCGGCTCCTCCTGCTCTTACTGCACCACTCTGGGCAGGAAGGAAGCTTCAGCCAGGCATTTCTGCCCCAGCACACAGGACTCTGGCTCCAGCTCCTGCCTGCCTTTCATCTACTCCACCCGCTAGGCACAGGCGGCCAAGTGGGTGTAGGGCAGCCTAGAGCTTCAGCCAGGAGGCTCCTGCCCCAGCACACAGGGCTCTGGCTCCACCTGCCTAGTATGGGTGGCCAAGTTGATGGAAGGTGACTAGAAGCTGAAGCCAGAGCCCTGCACACTACGGCAGAAGCCACCCGGCTGAAGCTTCCTCCTGACCCAGAGTGACGGAGTAGGAGCAGGAGGAGGAGCCGCTACTGGAGGTGAGGGAGTAGAGCAGTACCCAGGCAGCTGCAGCTGCACCGGAAGCAGCCCTGCTGGAAGCTGTGTACACTGGCCGGGGCCAAGCCAGCAGGCACAGGCTGGAATGCAGCACAGCTCAGGCTGCCCCAGGTGGGAGCAGCTAGGGTTCAGCCACATGCAGAGTGCTGCGGGGACAGCCAAGGACCACACGACTTGGGCTAGCTATGCTGCACTCACTCCCTGCCTCGCTCCCTCCTTCCCCTCACTTCTGGCTGGCTCCCCGGACGTACCACACACATTCATGCACGTGCCCCACAACCTCGCCCTGTGATCCTGGTCTTGCTCGCCCTTTTTGCTCCTGAACACTGCTCCCTGCCTACCCCCGTCTCCATAGGAAATTTTGGTGAGTAGTTGTGGTGGGGAAAGGGAGGGAAGGGGTGCTGACCCAACCTGCAACAACTTTTCAAAACTCCCTATGTAGCCCCTGGGCCCAAATAATTGTCCACCCCTGGGCAAAGACCTCTGCAAAGACCTCCTAAAATGTCCAACTATGGATTTTGTGCTTGCTCATGTCTTACAGCCCATCTTGCATTTATTACTTTATCCCATTAATATTCTATGTTTGCTCATTTTATGAGGCAAAACCACAAAACACCAGGTTAACAAAACCCTCACCAAGAAATCTCCTTTCAATAAACTGTAACTGTTTACAAAGATCCTCAATCAATTACTATTAAATACAAAACTGAAGGAAAATTAGAGGAGGAGGGCATGGAAATACTCAATGTATACCTAAATATGCACAGGTACTATGAAAACAAAAATAGATTATTTAATAAAGCAATTTATTTGGTTTAAAATAAATGAAACAAACAATTGGTAAATTCAATTTCCAACCTGACATCCAAAAATTGTCTTTCAAGAACCACTGTACATTCTGTTTACATTTCTCCAAAAATATGAACAAAGTCAAATCAAACCAATATTTATCTATCTGTAAGGTTACTCATGCATATTTACTAACATGTTCACTAAAATTCAAGGCCCTAAAAATCACGTTCTGCCTAAATGAGGCACTTTCCCAGTGCCTGGCCATAGTTGGGGACTAGAGCAAGGTAAAACAATGAAACATCAATCTAGATAAGACATAGTTGATACTGGTGGGTACACTACTTGACTCTGGGGTGAAGGGCTTGGGTAACCTATCATCAATGCAGTTCAGCCTCCCCTCAGGTTTGCAGTCTTTGGGTGCTCCTGGATCCTCTGCTGCACCTGGATCTTCAGATGATAGCTGTGAGTAGGAGCACTTTTTACCAACTCCATCTGATGAAAAGTCTGTAACCCCTTCTTTCAGATTCAGATCTGGCCACCATCATCCATGCCTTCATAACCTCAAGGCTAGACTACAATGCACTGTACACAGGACTGCCCCAGAACCTGTTCTGAAGCTGCAGCTCGTGCAGAATGTGTCAGCTCAACCTTCTGCTGGAGGTGGGGTATCACAAGTATGTCATTTCAAACCTCTTTACTGCCTCTCATAGCTTTTCAGGCATAATTCAAGGTGATGGTTTTGACCTATATGACCCTAAATTGGCTGAGCCCTACATGCCCAGCCTTCTCTCATGTTCCATTGCAATCCCTAAAGTCAGTCAAGAACAACTTCTTGCAGGTATCATCAGTACATCCAGTCCACTTGGGGAAAGCACAGGGGAGACTGTCCTCAGCAGCTGACTCCCAAGTCCCTCTCCCTTAAAGCTCACCAAAGGCCAAGCCTGGACATTTCTGAAAAGTGCTGTAAGACATTGGGGCAGGCATTTAGCAAACAAAACTAGGCAAAGGTATTGCTTAGTAGAGCGGTAGGGAATGTTTTTGGCCAAAGTGCTGAAAAACCTCAATGTCTACCATGTAAGGTGCCAGAGTGTCAGCATGCCAGAAAAACAAAACCAGGGCAGAGGGCACATGGCAGAATGCAAGGCATATTAGTATAGTTAATAATCATAATTGATTATAATTATTGACATAATTTTACAGTAAATATGAGTTTTCTAAAAATTATAAACCTCGTAACAATAAATACAACTTCATATACCTTTCTTCTTCTGCATTCTTTTTTGTTAAGTGTGTTGTGATGAGAGGAGAAAAAAGAGAGAGGAAGAAGGGAAAGAGGAGAGAGAAAAAAGAGAGAGAGAGAAAAGTAAAGAAATAAGAAAGAGGGGCGAGAAAAAGGGGAAAAAAAGAAATAGAAAAAAGGAGACAAAAAAGAAGAGACAAGAAAGAGAGGAGAAAAAAAGAGAGGGAGAAAAAAGAATAAAGAGGAGAGAGAAAAGAAGAGAAAAAAGAAGAGAAACAAGGAGAGAGGAGAGAAAGAAAAAAGAAAAATAGAAAGAAGAAAAAGGAAAAAAGAAAAAAGGGGAGAGAAAGAGAAAAGAGGGGAGAGAAAAGAGAGAGAAAAAAGAAAAAAAAGGAGAGATGCAAAGAAACAAAGAAGAAAAGAAAAAAAGACAGAAGAGAGAAAAAGGAGAGAGAAAGAAAGAGAAAAAAAAAGAAGAGAAAGAGCGCGTGTCCATTGCTGCCCACTGTTACCAGCTGCAGCTTGGCCCAGGGCAGTGTCTGGTGGAGGGACGCAGAGACACTCCAGCAGCAGCTGCCAGAGCCAGGCCACTCAGGCCTCCCAATGATCCCAGAGTGGGGGAGTCTGGGCCCAGGACTGGGAGGCAGGGATCAGCTGAGATAGGGGCGCTTGGGGCTCTGACTGCTGGCGCTGGGTGCCTGGGGTAGGGTCAGGGCGGCATGGGGAGAGGTAGATGTGGGAGGAGGCATAACAGACAGGTCAGCCCAGCTGGGCACTTGGTAAGGCAGCAGCCAGAGAAGAGTGGGGGCCAGGTGGGAAGAGAGGGATGCCCTGGGGCTCTGCAGACTTGGATCATGGCAGGTGGGTGGGGGCACCTATCAGCACCCGAGGTAGGGCCCACCCTGGTCCACACAGCCCTGCAGGGATGGGTCGCAAATGCTTTTGTCTGCCTGCAAGGGGATGCTGCCTAGCCAGGGCAGGATGCTGGGCTCAGGGGGCTCCTGACTCCAGGCTCGACCTCTCCAGGCACAGCATGGGTGGGATGAAGCTGCCCCCAGTGCAAGGGCTTGGCTTCGGGAGCCCCCCAGGCCCAGGGCACAGTTGCCATGCGCAGTGCTTGGGGCCAAGCTGGCTGGGAGCCTCCAGCACAGTGGCCTCCACAGTGCCTGCCTAGACCTGGACAAATGTTTTAGTGATATATTTACAACTTGAAAACAATTTGGAAGCCTAACAGTGCCCCAATCATTATATTAAAATAAATTCTATATATCTATATATTTTGGCATTTCATTTTATTTTTTTATCATGGAAAATCAAAGCTGCTCCTGTCCTCTTTGCTCACAAGGAGATGGGCCTAGCTGTAGCTGTCCCCCCATCCCTGCTGCTTGATGGCACTGAGCAGCCTTGATATGCAGATGCCCCTCGCTCTCAAGCCATAGTCCTCACCAGCCCTGCTAGCGTGACCCACATCCCCTTGTCTTGCCTGGGCCTTAGGGGTGGACAGAGCCGGCCTTAGGGGTGGGAAGCAAGGGCAACTGCCCAGGGTACTGAGGTGGAGTGTGGCATCAAAACCTCAGGGCAGGGCCCTGCCTCAGCTTGGGTGGAGGTGGGGAAAGAGGCAGCAGCAAACTGAGGGTGCCCCTCATTTCAGGCATGGGCAGGTGCTGGAGGGCATCTGTGCTGGAAGCTCCCAGAGGATGGGTGAACCCTGGGCCCAGCTGGGGCTCAGACAGATGGATGCCTCATCCCACCTGGGCGGGGTCAGTGCTGGGGTGCCAAGTGTCAGGGCCAGGCACACGGTCTGGGTGTGTGAGGAGAAGCAGGCATGGTGAGGTGCCACAGGCAGGCTGGCCCACCTGGGCCCTTGGGAAGGCAACAGCTGGAGAAAAGCAGGGGCTAGGTGGGAAGTGGGGCCTACCCTGGGGCTCCACAAGCTTGGGCTGTGGCAGACAGGCAAGCAGAGGTGCCCAGCAACACCCAAGGTGGGGCCTGGCCCATGAGGCGACACCGTCTGCCTGAGGCAGGACGCCAGGCTTGGGGAGCTTCTGGCTCAGCACCCCTGTGTGCTGAGCACAGCACAACTGGGGTGGAACTGCCCCTGGTGCAGGCCCGGGAATGGGAGCCTCCCAGGCCCTGGGCCCCAGGAATAGCCGCCATGGGTAGTGGTGAGGGCCGAGCTGTCTGGGAGCCTCCAGTGCAGCGGCCTCCCACAGTGCCCGCCTGTGCCCCAGCCTCGCCCACCCATGACTCCCCTCCAGGGGCCAAGCTGGGCTGGGCTGGAGGGTGCATCCTGGGGAGAGGGGGTGGGGTCAGCAGAACGCAGACAGCATCCCTGCCTCTGTTCTCCTGACTTTGCCCCCAGTGCCGCTCTGGAGCTGGAACCTGTGGCTGCTCTGGAGAGTCCAGAGCAGCAACTTAAAAACAATTTTTTAAACAATTCCCTCTCACATCTCCTGGAGTGCTAAGAAAAATGTCTTCGCGTGCCTCTGATTGGCACGCTTGCCGGAGGTCGCCTATCCCTGGTGTACGGTGTAATGTAGATATATTCAAAGTGTATTTCATTCTAAAACCATTAAAACAGAAAAGTAAGGCTGCTTCCGTTACTCGTTTCTGAAATGCTATGCTACCTAGAATTAAAAAAAAACAACACTACACCTTTTGACATTTTGGAGCATGGCAGTGTTTCTCCTGTATCTGTACAACATGTTACAAATGCAATTACAGGAATTTATCAATACCACTTCGAATCCACAAGCACATATCCAATGATTCTGAAACAGTACTCCTGCATTCTGCTATGTCTACAAGGTCATTCCTTTACTTTGGCATCCTTGGGCTATACTTTAAAAAAAAAAAAAAAAAAAAAGGAGAGAGAAGGGAACAAAGTATTTGTCTAAATGTGTATGACTAGAGACCTACTGAATTCACAAAGGAAGTGAATTAAAGCAGCTCCTTTAATCTTGCAGGTTCCCACCGCCCATGATCTTCTCCACCCATTGGTAGAGGGGCCCTGCCACTTGCTTCTGATTGGCAGGGAGGCGAAAATACGGTGCCTTTTTTGCCTCATAGCTAGTCAGCAACAAACACCAGGGCCATTGGGACCCCTCAACCAATCAGCAACAAGGGGAGGGCGGGGGAGGGGAGGGGGGAGGAACCTGCAAGATTAAAGGAGTTGCCACGCAGCCCATTTCTGCTCTGAATTTGGTAGGTCCCTATGTATGACTGATCAGATGTGCATGCCCGGTACACCCATTTCTTTCCTTGTGCTACACACATAAATACAACACAATTATTGGAATGAGGCTTTCCTTCCTTAGAATCTGGAAAAATCTTAGCAAGTGTTCATCAGTTCATTGATAGCTTCCCTACATGAAACCGAGAGTGTTACAGTAATAGTCAAGTATGTAACTGTGAATGTTTAAACAAATAAAAATTTACTAATAGCTAAGAACACAAATCACTTTATTTGCAAACAATTAAATTTAGTTCTGAAAGAGTTTTTAGGAGATTTTGTCCTGATATCATTTACATGCCAGTGTGAATTTGAAATCTACCAATTTCCACAAAAAATATGTTCACCATTGGAGGGAGTTCAGAATCTAGAGCATGTCACCAGTCATTAAGTTACTAATGTGTTAGATGACTTCATTCTTCTCCCAGATCTAAGAGACTGTTAATACTACAAAAAGGGCTACCGCTGATAGCTTCTGATATGGACAATTCTGAACCCCAACATTTTATTACAGATTCCAACAGAATGTAATCCTGCTTCTTTCCCCCTCAGGTCACAGCTTTGGTCAGAATATATTAATTTATATACGATATATTTAGTTTCACCGGGTCTTATTTTCTATTCAAAATATTTATTTCTTGGGAGTTAACTTCTTGAGTGTTTCTCCTTTCTTAAGTCAGGTGTAGCACAGTGAGACCAAGGTATATGGCTTAGCAGAGATGACAGACATTACACAAAAGACAGACCACCTTCTAAGATGCTATAACCCTCCCTTATGCAAGTCCAGCTTCTCTGTTGGTTTCTTTGACACCCAGAGAGGAAACTTAATACGTCCCCATAATGGATAAAAACAAAGATCAGGATACAATTTCCCATAAGGTTAGGTATTTGCATTAATTTAAAAAAATACTTTTTTTAACCAAGGACCAAAATCACATGAAATTAAGATTACACACTATCTATGTGGCCTTCCAAACATGCTTCTGTCCAACAACCACTTTAACAATCATTTCCCACTGGGCTAATTACTGTTAAACACCACCAAATTCCGCGTTCATTGTCCCCACTGTAGTTGCTCACTTCTAACATTATACTGCCAGGATACTTCTCCCCTGTTAGCTCCCAAACCAGCCTGAGAATGTACAGGTAAGCATGCTGTGGTAACTGTTTCTGGCATGGTTGCACAAATCAGAAATTCAAGGTGCAAGTTATTGATAAAGGCTCTAGTAATCACATGGCTCCCTCACTACATCCACCATATGCAAATTCATGTAGATAACCACGGTGACAGAATCATGTGGGAACAGGTTTAACCTAGATATACTAGACAGCCGTTTCATCTGCTAGCATGACTGGAAGATCAAAATTAGTTTGACTGTTAAACAAAAGAAAGGAATTTGTAATATCATCCAAGCACTAAGGGCATCTATGCACATGCTCTGGGATGGAAGGGGGAGCACTTTAATTAGAGCTGCTCCAAGAGAAATCAACAAAATAAAATTAATAAAAATAAAATGCTGGCCCCCCAGTGAATGCCAGTGGGCCTTGCTGCTGGGAGGGGAAGACATCAGCTTGTGGAGTGGCACAAAGGGCAGCAGACAGGATAGCTGCAGCCTGAGGTTTCTCTGCCAATCAGCACTGAGAGGTGGGGATGCACAAAGTGCAGTCAGCAATCAAAATAATGGCTGCCCCCGCACCCCTCCTGTCCCTGGGGCTTCTCCACCAATCAGTGCTGAGGGGCAGGACCACTGCAAAATGGCTATGGAATGAAAATTTTACACTGTGATCAACCTGCCCAAATTGGTAAGCCCCCCATGATTTATGTAGACCCCTATCCATCACAATGCTAGCACTCCTAAGAAGCCATGCATTGCAAAGCACTGTAATCTAGTAGGCCCATCTGTGGCATGAGAAATCTAAAGCACATAAAATTGATATTATGGATACTGTCTTCTGCAAAAAGTAAATAAAGACAGCTCAGCACTAGGAGCTTTCAGTATTCTAAAAGCTGATTTCAGTACTTCTAGGATAATGGGAATTCACATATCAGCTGATTTATTGCAGAACTACAATTGTGAGCAACAAAGGGAAGTCAGCACAGCGGTAGATCACACAGATGTTGTTTCACAACATCTGTAATTTAGACAGGACAGGTTTGCTTTCCCAGATGTTGCCTGACACATTACAGTCAACATTAAACAAAACAGAACAAGTCAAAAAGCTGGAGTAGATATCAATCACACCATCTGGAAACACTGATATCATAGATAAATTTACTGTCATCAGTAAAGCACGGAACTTGTGCTGCTTAAAGTGGTTCATCCCACTAATGTACAACAATTATTGCATGAATAGTAATGCATGGTTGGTGAATGGGTTTCTAAAAAATATTTATATGATCATTCAACCTGAGAATGAAACATGGGAAGCGTCATGTTTTATTGCTAATGGACACTGCACTTAGCCATGTAATCTCTGAAGACCCATGAGCACCCAAGTAGAATTTCTATTGCTGACAACCACCAGCCACTTAACAGTTAATAGAATGACCTACAAGGCTCACTTCTGGTGTTACTTCAGGCAAATTCATATGAATGCTATCTACAGTGGCTGCACATCCGAAGTCAAAATTAGTGGTATGATCTATTGGATAACACTAAGAATGAAGCCACTCTTATGACTATTAAGAATTGCTGGTATCATGCTGGGACTTTGTCAGTGGATGACAGCATGGGACAGACCACTCAGGAAGCTGCTGTAGTGAAACATGGCCCAGTTGCTGATGCTGTAATATATTGATCTTGGAAACAGATGTGAACAACTGATGATACTGCAGAACTGCTGATAACCCCTGGTGCCGATAACCCCAATCTTGTGGTGAATTTGCAACTACCTACATGTCAACTAATAACCACTTCCCCAATTTGCACCCTCCAGTTTTTCACAGGGAAGCTCAGCAGGCAATTGGTAGGCTTCTGTGGTACAGATCCTGTCACTGTCATTAAAAACCAGGTCAAGTAGATCCACTTGACAATGCAGATGCAGACATCCATAAATTATTATTTTAACACAGCTGTTCTGTAAACTGCCATTGACAATTTTCATTGCATATAGAATACAATTCATTAAATAAAACGCCTATTTATTTATCTTTATGATGCATCGTGTATGCCAGAAGCAGATGCAAACATTCTTTGCACAGATGTCTTTAACTGTATATCTTCCCAAACATGTTTGTATACTAACTAGGCCCTAACTGTCATAATTACATTAAAGGAAGATAACTTCAATTTATCTTTGTGATGACAAGGATTGTACATAGTATAGCATGCTGACAAATAAGACAATATAATAAAGCAATGTAAGTACAGCAATTTCTGGTTTATTCACCTATAAGATAGACTGCTAATGTAGTTTCATTCACTGTTGTTCTAATTTCCTGCCAATTACCAATTCCCAATAATGGTTCACTACTGGATAATTTGTGATTACCTGCATTCCCCTTGGAGTGGTTGAATTACTGAAGTTAATGTAACATTACTTTTGGCCCACTTTTGTCATACACAGTATAACAGGGGTAATTGTGATGCTCCTGTTATACTGGACCTCACCTCTCACTATGAACCAGTCTGGTAGGGACAGTGGCAAGATAACGAATACAGGCTGATAGTTGTCAGATACTACCTAATACACTGAATAAAATAACATTATACTTCATCAGAGGTTAGAAGTCTAGAGAAAAAATCCCAGGCCTCTCTCCTTCAAGCAAGGATTGAAGCAGGATGACAAGTGAGGGAAATCCTTTTAACATTTTATCAAAATCATCAGAAATACTGATAACATATTTGAGTCTACAAACACTGCATAAGTATTCTGGGGGTTTTGTTCTTTTTTCTTGAACCTGTGTGATGAGGTCCATGGGTTTTGGACCAACCTTGCACGTGAAGCTGCTTTTGCATGTGGACTAAACCCAGTGCTTCAGACATTATTTGCTGCACAGGGGGTAAGCTGCAGCCAGCATTGCTGCTGGACCAACACTACACACTGGCTCCAAAGCGGGTCCATATTGGGCTATGCCAGAGCCAGCGCACAGGACTGCCCACTGGAGTACTGCATGCTACACAAGCTTTGTGCTGGCCACCTTCCAACAAGCAGCACTGGTGACACCTGTTCCACCCTCTCTACCATGTGCACAATGTGCCTCACCTTGCTCTGGGGCTTGTGCTACCTGTGGTGTCCAGGCTGGATCTGGCACTGCAAGCACTGTCTACAGCAGAGGGGGCTGGCATGGGGTGTACATTGCATGTGATGTCTCACTAGACAACCCTGCATGATGGCCTGGGGACCAATCAGGAAGAGGATCTCCCCATCTCTGGGCCTGATGCAGCCACATTCGAGCCAGTGCGCAAGGCCAGTCCGATGGGGTGCCACATGCAACACATACCCATGCTGGGCCCTTAGGCTGTAAGGAGTGCTTACAGCTCTGGGTCTACCCCAAGTATCGCCTGTACAGGAGGCAAGCACAGGGAGCACACTGCACATGGTACTCCACTGGACTAGTCCTGCCCACTGACTCTGACCTGCATCCTGGGCCAGAGACTCACATTCAGCTTCATGACATCCCTGATCTAGCTGAAAAGTTGCCAACCACTAATTTACAGCAGGAGTGCTCAACCTCCGGCCCATGGTCCAAATGCAGTTCACAGAGCCTTGGAATCTGGCTCACAGGGCTCCCCATGGGTCAGGAAATCTGGCAGCAGAGGAGCACTGCCACTCCCCCCTGCTGCCAAAATCCTAAATTCTGTGTGGCTGGATCAGGGCTGGGCCACCCGTCCTCCTGCTGTGTGGCTGCATTGGGGGCCGCTGCACCCACCCCAGGTGCTGAATTGGGTCTACTGGTTGGATGTGGCCCACGAAGGAATCAGGCACTGATCATCTGGCCCACCAGCCAAAAAAATTGAGCACCACTAATATAGAGGATCTAATTTACTACAGGGTTACTCCAGTTCTCTTCTGGCATTCCTTAATTGATTTCAATGGTATTATACCAGCAACCCAGTAGTGAAATTAGAACCATAAGACAAGAATTATACAAAAGAGTGTTTCAAGTGATTCTGCGATAGAAGATGGAGAACCTTACTTCAAATTGCAACAAATATTAATAAACTGCATAATGTTCCTTCAAAAAAAATGGATTCTTCTCATAGGGAATAACATAGACTGAATATAGTGTCTTGCACTCAGAGTTCACCAAGATTGCTTATTGCATGTTTTTAACTACTAAGATGTGGAAAAAAATAATATTTAAAACATGACTAAATTAAATATATTCAGTGGAAAAAATGTTTGGTTAATGTGTTATTTAATGTTTTGACTGGATCAAAAGCAAAACTTCATTTCTGAGGATCTGAAAACCTAGCCCTAAAAATGTCTCTAACATATGGATAACCTCCAAGGTACAATGCAATGTTTTCCACTATTTAGAGCAGCATAGCAAATAGGGTAAAAATATGTCCTTGTGCACTCATGTATTAGGGAATAAATTAATTTAGGAAACAGTTCTCCCATACAAGCCAGAAACACCATTTTTAATCTTGACTTTCAATGGATGTGAGAGCGCCACATACGTAAAAGTCCAAAATAATTTCTCCTGCTAAATAAACAAGCATATGCCCAGAGGGGAACAGAACAAAGTTACTAGCCTCATTATACTGAATAAAATTAACTTGTTCTGTCTTGCCAAGACAGTAAATAGTGTGAATTTAATGGCAATTAGCTGCGATCAAAACTAAAACACCATGAGTAATAGGTAAAATTGACATGAACAAAGAAGATATTTATAATCACAGACAGCTCAAAAAATAAGGCTGCTTTGAATCCCTAACTAAGAAGGGAAGCATATTCTTAGATGCTGGCTATTTAAGGAGATTTCTGATAAGGGTAAATATTCAAGGGCTTCTCTACATGGTGAAAATGGCTAGAAAATCTATGGCACAGTGGTTCCAAACTTCACTTGAACCTTGTGGCAAGATGAGTAACACACTGAAGGTAACATCATGCTCTGGTCTGCCTGCTACCCTGGACCACAGCAGTATCAGCCTCATTTTTCAAACCTTATTAATGAATCCAACTTATGAAATAACAAATTTAACATTTAAAGATACAACCAATTCCCTGAAATATAGATAAAGATGGATATTTATCTCCCATCAGCACTGCTCCCTCAAACTAAGTCAACATCCCCAGAGGAGTCTTAACAGCCTCATTTTTCACTTCCTGGTGCCATAAGAACTTCAGTGATTTCATAGGAAATATGCTGTTCTGTAAGACCTCCATCTGTGGGCAGTGACTTTATTCAGAAATAATATTCACAATGTCACAATATTATAGAAGTTTCTAATTAATCTATCAAAATATTTTAATCAGAAATTCCACTGCGATTCAAAGGCAATGAGCTCTGCCTCCTTCCACTCCCCCTCACCCCCACACCTTCCTAATAAGCATCCCACTGATTAGTGTCAATTCAAGGCAGTGGAAAGACTCCCACTGGTTCAATATGGGCTTGATCAGGTTTCATATTAAGTAGAATGTTTAGAATTAGTAGTAGAAAAGGAAATTATTCTCATAAAAACAAATGTATTGTATCTTCACAAACACTGATGCATACAAATTCAGGGACCAGATATTTAAATTACAAATGATTAACATTGGAAAGATGATTTTCAAAAACACTTAAAGGAACTAAGTTCTCCACTTCTATTCAAATTTAACGGTAATCACTATTAAGTCACTTGCCACCTTAGTTGCATTAAAATGAATTTTTAAAATATAAAATGTTTGCCAAGATACAAATACAATTGTTTACAGTATCCCATGCTCTCGGTTTATAGTAACCCATGCCTTGCAATCGAAATTCTGAAAACTCTACACAGTAGTATCACAACACCCTTAAGATAGATGCTGTTATAAAATGTATTACAGAGAAACTGATATACAGAGAAGTTAGGTAACTTATCTACAGTCAATATTTCACTGGAAGAAACAAATGATATAGCACAGAATTCTGTAACAACTTGGCCTACCCAATCAATATAGGTAAATAATAAAAAATTAAAGCAATTAACAAGGCAGTTTGAATTAAACCTACTTGAACCTGCACACAATGAGGTAGAGTTCAGTATAACTAATGGTAGTATATTATTGACCTTAACCTGGAAGGTAAAGACTCTAAAGTTCTTAGTCAATTAGTCAATGGAGATTCGCTTGAGTAAGGACTAAGTTTCTCACAAGATCAAAGATAGTTAGTGTTGCATACTGCCCTAACCAGACCCAGATTCACACTTTCCATTAGTTATTTACATTGAGATCCCATTACTACTTTTATAGATCCATCAGAATAAGTGTGCTTTTACTCTTTTACTAATATTTGTTTAATTAAGTTAATTAATTACAGCTTAACTGAAATATCTCACAAAGGACCTCACGCAGCTTTCAAAGTGTAGCTTGAAACTTAATCCTCTCTTTTTTTCATCTAGCATTGAGGATGAAGTCAATAAATTGTCAATTAATAACATACTTGCTTTGATGGCTCTTCAGTAATTTACTTTCATACCACTTCATAAATTTCTTAGGAGAACTTCAGGGATTTCTAATACAGTACCTCTGCCATGGGAAAATTTGGTTTAAATCTGCTCTGCTACCAATAAGACTAACTGGCTGATAATCCTCCCACACTACACTGTTTAGGTATATGCACTCAACCAGCAAAAGTTTAATTTGTTCCGCTAACGGCACAGAAAACTACTCATACTTATTCACTATATAAATCTAAACTTTAGTCTGCTTCTTTTTGTCATTACCTCTGTACCAAAATCAAGTTATTTGGTACTCTGTAGTACCAAATAAATATTTTTATCTTTCTTTTGATCTAAAGCATAACAATAATAATGGACATGTATTAAACTGTATTTAGAAGAAACATAAAATCTTGGAAAACTTTGAACATTATTTGAATTGGCAGACTATCATACAAGATATACATTTTACCATTCTGACTAAATAAGTACTGCAGCATTGTTGTTAAATTAACGCACTTAAAACACAAGATACCATCTACTCTTTAAAAATGTCAAGGCACATATTAAGTATTTTAGTTTAAGATTTCCAGCCAGATGGTATTATGAATCTTTATTATACACAACATGTTTAGTTGAAAAAAGTCATTTAACTTTAGAACAGACAACATATTAAGAAAACTGCACTAATTTTAAATCGTCACTTGAACAATAATAGTAACATAACCAATTAGATCGATTCCTAGGGTGAAAAATGCATTCATACATTCATTTTGAAACATCTATAATGAAAACCAAGAATAAAATGTGAGATTTGATCACTATTTAATATTTATGTTGCTCAGTGTTAACAGGGTTTGCTTTTTATTTTTCCTATTTTATATTCACATGATAGCTTGAATTACTACATAAATATTAGATGATAATATAGCATACAAAAATTCAGAAATAAAATGTTCGATAATCAAATTATTCATAAGTTGTATAGCCAAAAACTATCAAACAAAAACTTCATATATCTTGATGCATTATACCACATTTTATATCATAGGGTATGTCTACAGGAAGTGCTACGTTGCCGTAGGAAGCTATGGTGATACAGCTCGTTGCTATGGTGACAAAGAATCAGCAGAGATGAACCGGGATGCTGATGCTAGTACTCAGTAGCAATGAGCAACTGTGCAATAGCTCGTTGCTACGGTGAAGTAGGGTCAAAAATGGTCCATGTGTTGCTGGGACTGTGCGGTGTGGCAGAAAGCCACCTTGGTTTCTCCCCAAAAATCTCTGCCCTGTGACACTGTGATTTAAATCTCTGTGCTGTGACCATTCAATTAGGGTGGGCCCAGCACACAGGGGACCACACCCTCAGCCTGTCTCTTTAGGGAACTGGAGCTGGCTGCATTCCTGA
>NW_017728992.1:160386923-160397615 GCF_001723915.1 Gavialis gangeticus | reverse complement strand
AGATATTGCTCTATCCTGTACCCTAGTTTACCCTACCCCCTGTAATCAATAAAGTTCTCCTTTGTGACTGGTGTGGGAGACTTATTGAGGGGTGGGTCTAAATTATGCCTAAGAGACCCCTTAGGTCTGTGGACTAAGGGAGACTATACCTTTTTGCCCCCGGACTTGGGGAAGTACCCCAAGTGCCTGTGCTGGGTTGAGTACCCGTGGGACTTTAGGCCTGTGTTACCCCAAGGACACAGGGCCGCGGGACAGTCCATTCTTGGGGTGGTGGCAGCACGTTACCCCCAGACTAGCGAGTGTGCTCCGGGAGAGGGGTCGGCCAGACATAAGGCGCCCTTAGGGAGGCATTCGGAGCCTGGAAGGTGGTCGGGCGCAGGGAGGTGGGTGGCTCAATGCAGGAGCACCCCCTACTGGTCCACCTCAAGTGGTGGAAACAGCAGAGGGATACGAATACCCAGCTGTGTTCCTGAGGTGGGATCTCTGCACCTGCCACATGCAGTAACAATGATTACCATGAAGTCACTTAGTACTTGCTTTAGTACTTACTTAACAATTACTAAATGATTGTGCAGTAACAATTCCAATGTATTTTCTGCATTAGGCTACATCACAAAGAAAAGCTATTATAGAATATCTTTACAGGTTTTTAACTGTTTATGTTTAGTTCTCCATATCCAAGATGACTTTGCCTCCATCTCTACGAAACATGGAAAATAAAGTTTACTGGACAGGCAAACTGATATATGTTACCACTAGAACATTATTAAAAACACTTAACAATCCTACCTGCATTCCCCAAACCATGATTAGCATTTTATTAACATATTTCCTGAATTGAGAGCATCAGGGGGACAGTAGAATAAAAGAGTTGGAGAAATTCTTAGACGATTTATGACCCTCTCAGGAATAAGAATTCTTGTCGGTCCTAGGCTGGAAACAGATGTCCTAGGTGAGCACGACTGCTATAGCACAGCACAGCTGATTATGTTTCAGGGATGTCTACAGACACCCCTAGTTGCCACACCCCGATTTGGGGGGAAGCGAACAGACATGGACCACAATAAAGTGGCCCAACTTATTACCAGCTTCTGTCATGGCCACAAATTTGAGCATTTGTAGCATAACAGAAGGTATGGACATCTATTTGCTTTCATTCTGTGCCACCATAAACATTTTTATGGCAGAGCAAAAGTGACATCTGTTTCCACCTTAGGATATTACTGTGGTTTGCAAATTGTGTTCCATGGAACCTTGGGGTTCCACGACATCATTGGGGGTTCCACAAAGAGATGGGGGGTAATGGACAGCAGGATGGGAGGCAGTGCACCACCATTGCTGGGTGGGTTGCCTGGCTCTGTGTCAGTCATTAGGACAGAGGTAGGGGTTTTGAATCTCATGTGATACAAAAGGGTTCTGCGACTTAAGGAAGTCTGAAAACCACTGGGGTGCTACATAGGTTAAAAAAGATTTAAATTTTATCTGAAGTCGCATCTGTCTGAAATTTGATAGGTATATGCCATTACAAATACTGCAAATAAGATCTAACTGAAAAATGGATTCATGGCCTCTCAAACCTGAATTTTGGAAGTCTTGTTTATCCAGAACTGGACAAAATTAAATTTTGAAAATTTGAGAAACCAAACTACCAAAAAATTTCACTTAGAAACACTGAAACTTCCTATTTTGTCAAAAATATTGAAACCAAATATTTCAGTCTTGTTCAACAGGGAGCAAAAAGTCAGTGGTGAACATTTAGACATCTAATTTCACTGCGTCTTTGAAAAGACGACAGAAATTGGGTTCTGTCTCTCTCCAAGAAAAAAAAATGAAAAAGCAGCTCCCTAGAATAGGGAAGAAGGTTCTGGCAGGAGCGAATTGGGGACAGAAGAAAAGAGTATCATAATTCATCATGAATATTCACACATATAGGAGCACTATGCAGTGGAGGCCAAACACTGCTGCCTGCCACCATTTTCACTACGGTTGCAAACAGACTTTTATGATGGTACAAAGCAAAGCAAAGCCAAACAAATGCCCATGTATATTGTGGTGTCACAGATGCCCAAGTGTGTGGCCACAACAAAAGGTAGTATAACATTTGTGCTACTATTTTGCAGCAGATGCCTGCGTGTTTTAGAGTGGAACAGTACAGGCAGCCCAAAGCTATCTGCATCCTCCCTCCCACCCCAAGCAGACGCTCACAGGGCGTCAGGAGACTAAGCTTTTGTGCCCCAGGGAATTCCCCTGTAGGTGTCCATCTAGGAGTACAGGTTTCCTGTTGGGGGACAGCTGTCCCTGTAGTGAAATTTCCAGGGTGTGCAGGATTGGGTGTCCTGAGGCCCCAGCTGTGCCTACCCAGGTTTCCCCATTTGCAAAGGCATGCCCTGAATCAGAATCCCAGGGCACACCTCTGCAAGCCCTACTTTTCTATGATTCTAAGTAAGGAATCCTGGGTTGCAGAGCCACACCTGGAGATTCTGACTCTCAGTATACTTCTGCAAACAGTGGAACCCTGAGCTTCCCCATTTGCAGAGCTGTACCATCAGCACTGTCCCACAGGATTGGGCTCCTGAAATCCCATGAGTGGCAGGGGCCTGGCCATATCGGACAAATGGGCAATGTCCATTTTGGCTGATGAAGCAGATCAGCTGTGCCAGTCACATTGGCTAGGGACAGACATTCAAAAAGCTTGAGCCTGAATTGATTCAATCTTTGCAGGTTAGTTTAATCTAGCTAGACATTGCATAAACTGTGTTGACCCTAATCAGTTAAGTCTTAATAGACATTAGGGGCTGAAAAGTATCTCACGAGATCATCGAGTCCAGCCCCCCTGCCCTAGGAAGGAAGTCTGCTGGGGTCAAATGATCCCAACAAGATAAACATACAAACATCTTTTGAATGAATCCAGAGTAGGTGCTTGCACCTCCTCTGAGGGAGTCTGTTCCAGACCCTGGACACTAAGACTGTAAAAAAGTTCTTCCTTATGTCTAGTTTAAACCGGCCTTCCAGGGCCATTAAACCTAGTTCTCCCTTGGAGAGCCCTGGTGAACAACTGTTCTCTCAGATCCTGATGCACCTCCCTTATATACTTATAGGCTGCCACCAAGTTACCCCTGAGCCTTCTCTTCTCTTGGTGGAAGAGTCCCATCTCCCTCAGCCTCTCCTCATACAGCTTGCTCTCTTGGCCTTTGATCATATGGGTGGCTCTCTTTTGTACTCTCTTAAGCTTATCCGCATCCCTCCTGAAGTGGGGGGCCCCAAACTGGATGCAGTACTCCAGCTGTAGCCTCACTAAGGTTGAGTAAAGTGGATGAGATCCCTGGTTTTGCTTGAGATGCATTGGTGAATGCATGCCAGTGTTTGGTTTAATTTGCTTTGCTTTGCTGGCCGTGGCATTACATTGTTGGCTCATGTTCATCTTGTGGTCAATCCAGATGCCCAACTCTCTTTCAGTTGTGGTGCTAGTGAGTGTAGCACTGCTGAGCCTACAAGTACGATGCTGGCTTTTTCTCCCAAGGTGGAGCACCCTGCACTTCTCTATGTTGAATGCCATCAGGTGTTGGTCCACCCACATTGCGAGCCTGTCCAGGTCGGCCTGTATCCCCAGCCTGTCTTCCATTGCGACCGCCTTCCTCCATAGTTTAGTGTTGTCTGCAACTTTCCCAGTCTGCACCTGATGCTTGAACCCAGATCATTAATGACGATGTTGAAGAGTACTGGCCCGAGTACTAAGCCCTGAGGGACTCCACTGGTCAGCTTGTGCCACACTGAGTTGCTCCCATCAACTAGTACTCTTTGGGTCCGACCCTGGAGCCAGTTCCCCAGTCATCAGACCGTGAGATGTTCGAGGCTGAAGTTCCCCAGCTTAGCCATAAGGACATCATGAGAGACCAAGTCAAAGGCTTTCCTGACATCCAGATATATAACATCAACCTCATCTCCCTTGTCCAGGCAATGCATTACCTGGTCATAGGAGACGAGGTTGGTCAGGCAAGATCTTCCAGTGACAAAGCCATTTTGGCTGACATTCAGAAGGTTGCCTTCCATTAACCTGTTGCTAGTGGATCTCTTGATGATTTTCTCCAAGATCTTTCTAGGGATGGACATCAGATTGCTTGGCCTATAATTCCCTGGATCTTCCCTCCTTTCCTTCTTAAAGACTGGGACCACATTGGCTCTTTTCCAGTCTTCCTGTACCTCACCCGAGTGCCACGAATTCTCAAATATATTTGCTATAGGGCATGTTATAATGTCTGTCAGCTCCTACAAGACTCTCAGGTGTGTTCCATCCAGGCCCACAGACTTACGGATGTCTAGCCTGTCAAGGAGTTCTCTCACTTGATCTGTGTTGATTGTGGGCCCATCTCCTGCTTCCTGGATGTTTTAAGTCCTAGCTGACAGTGTGACTCCCTTCGGTGGGTAGAAAACTGACACAAAGTAATCATTTAGGAGACTGGCTTTTTCTTGGTTGTCAGACGTCAGCTGCCCCATTTGATCTCACAGGGGTCCAATGTTGCCTTTGTTCTTTCTCTGACTTCCCACATATCTGAAGGACTTTTTGTTATCTTTGATTCTGGTGGCTAGCCTGAGTTTGGTTTCTGCCTTGACTTTTCTGGACTGCTCTCTACAGGTGTGGGCTAGTGTTGAGTAGTCCTCCTTGGTGATGATCCCTGCTTTCCATCTGGCGTAGGCTTCTCTTTTAAGTTTCAGGAGGTCCACATGTTCACTGTTTAGCCAAGGGGGCTTCCCTGCATGCTGACTGCATTTCCTGCAGGATGCGATGGCCTTCCCTTGCACTTCAAGGACTGCATTATTAAGGAATACCCATTCCTTGTGGACTCCTCTTTCTAAGGGGTCTCTTAATGCCTGACTGACCAGTCTTCTGAGTTTGTAAGTCAGCCTTCCCAAAGTTGAGGTTTTCTGTTTTACTGAGGGATTTGCCCGCCCTGAGATGGACAGAGAAAATGATCAGTTCATGGTCACTGTCACTAAGCTTCCCCTCGATCCTCATATTGCTCACCAGATCATCCCCGTTGGCCACAACCAGATCCAACAGTGCCTCTCCCCTAACCGGCCCGTAGATCTCTTGTGTTAGGTAGAGGTCATCAATGCAAGCAAGAAAACTATGCGACTCGTCAGATTTGGCCAAGTGCTCTTCCCATAAGATGTCAGGGAGGTTGAAGCCCCCCCATGACGATCATGCATCAGGAGCATACAGCCTCAGCCAGTTCCCTACTGAATTCATGATCCAGTTCTTCTTCTTGATTGGGAGGTCTATAATAGACTCCTACAGTCATATCCCCATTCCCATGCTCTCCCCATATTTTAACTGAGAGGGTCTCAAGATGCCCTACTTGGTTAGTGAACTTGGTTTAATGGGAAGTGTACTGCTCCTTGACCTAAAGAGCTACACCCCCACCTCTCTTCCCAACACGATCTCTCCTGTACAAGGTATAACCTTGTATAGCTACAGACCAGTCGTAGGTGGAGTTCCACCAGGTCTCAGTTATCTCTACAAGTTCGTAATCTTTATTGCACAAGAAAAGGGCCAGTTCCTTTTGCTAATTTCCCAACCTCCTGGCATTTCTGTACTGGCAGTTGAGTATGCCATGGGAAGCCCTAAGCTTCCATGTGTGATGGGACATGACCTTTCCTTGGGCTGTTGTTGGAGTGGGTTCCCTTGGGCTACCTAAGCTGTTACTACTGTGGCTGACATGACCTGGGCCAGAACTGTCAATTGACTGCCCATCCCCAAATGATCCTAGTTTAAAGCCCTGTTGAGTAGGTCAGCCATTTTGGCTGAGAAAAGCTTCTTCCCTTTCAGGGTGAGGTGGAGGCTATCCCTTCCCAACAATCTGCTCTCTCTCTCACTGAAGTGTGGACCATGGTCAAAGAAGCTGTACCGCTCATGATGGCACCATTGCTGGAGTCTTCTGTTCACCTCACCAATGCATTTTTCCCTCCAAGGCCTGTGGCTGGGAGGATTGAAGAAAAAAATACCTGTGCCCCAGACCCTTGAGCCCAGCCCCCAGAGCCCTGTAGTCATGCACAAGCTGGCTGGGATTGTTCCGAGCTGTATCATTCGTGCCCATGTGGATGAGTAGCATGGTATGGTGGTTGGAGGGCCAGATGAGTTTGGGGATCCTCTCAGTCACATCCCAGACATGAGCCCCAAGGAGGCAGCACACCTTATGCGCTAAGGGGTCAGAGCAACAGACCGCTCCCTCTGCCCCCCTCAGGAGGGAGTCACCCACCACGATTTACTTCTTCGGGGTGCAGTTGCTGGTGGCCCTCCATCCTCACATGCTGGAGCTGGCAGCTTGGCTGGCTCTGCTGATGTGAGGGGTTCAAAATGGTTGTGCAGCTCCAGGGGAGTGGTCATCCTGGTGCAGTGCCTCCTTGGGCCAAAGACTACATTCATCCAGGCAACCTCTGGCTGGACTTCATGGCAGTTCTTTGTTTCCACCATGGCATCGCCAGCCGTCTAGTGGACAGCCTAGATGTAGGCACCCCGTTCCTACTCTACATCTCTAATGCTGCGCAGCTGCTGCACTGTTGCTTGGAGCTCCCTAATCTGGCACTCCAGGGCCTCCACCATTGAGCACAGTGCTCATAAACCCAGCTGCCTCCATTCATGCCAGGCAGCCTCCACAGGAAGTCAAGAACTCCGTCTGAGTGGAGGCTGGGGCTGTGAGTTCCACCTAGGTGTGGGCAGGGACCACAGGCTCCATTTGGGGAGAAGCCAGAATCACAGGCTCCATCTGGGTAGAAGCCTTGGAGGTATCAGAGGGGAGGGGTCCACTCACAGAGGACATCTTCAGGGTGCAGTGTGTCCCCACCACGGTCTATGCAGTAGCCCAGGCTACTATTGTGCTGACCCTTCTCTTCAGGCTTGCTGCCTGGGGAGCCTCGTGCCCCTCCTGCTCACCCTCCTGCCCAAACTCCTGCACTAACGTGCATGCTGTGTCGAGAGTGTGCCTGTTCGCGTGGCTCCCTGGGGGGCTGGGCCAAGTAGAAACCAGGTGGGGCATGACCCTCCTTGGCTCCTCAGCTGCCTCCTGCAGCTGTACTAACTCCCACCCACCATAAGCCCCACTTACCTCCTGCTGTGCTGGAGGTCAGTCTGGGGTCCACCGTATGCCGGGGGTCGCAGTGGGGGTCCTGGGCTTGCAGGGGCACGATAGACTTCTGCCCGTACGTCACTTGCCACTGCTGGACCCTAACTGTGGCTTCTGCCATTGGTGGGACCTTTTTAAACTCTGTACATGTGCAGAGGGCCTGTTGCCAGTGCTATGCTCCCCTTGGGGGCTGTGGACCCTGCCTTACTGCAGAGGGGGACAGGTAAGTCCCCTTTCCTCTCTCTCTCTGGGGGCCTGGGCCAACTAGAAGCCAGGTGGCAGAGGTGGGGGAGGGTGACCCTCCTCAGCTCCTCTCAGCTGCCTCCAGCAGCTGTAGTAACTTCCACTCACTGCAGGCCCACTTACCTCCCAGCTGTACTGGGGTCAGTCTGGGTTCCACCATGTGTTGGGGGTCACTGTTGGGGTCCTGGGCTCACAGGGGCATGATAGGCTTCCCCCCATGCATCTCTCACTGCTGCTGGACCCTAACTGACACTCAAAACATTCAAACCAGTTTTAGCCATTTTCAAACTGGTTTATGTGCACTGAACATCTGTTCTGTTACAGGTATAAATCAGTTTCTGATCACTTAAACCGACTTATGTGTAATTTCTGTCCCTAGCCATCCTGATTCAGCTGATCTGCTTCATTTGGCAACGCCTGTTTATAATCTAAGGTTAGTCCCCAACTGGTCAAGGAGAGTGGGAGCACTGTTTTTGCATGTCCAGATGTAAAATGCAATAGGCTACTCAACTCTTGTTCCATTAGAGTGAGACTGGGGAAGTCCAGAGGGACAGCAGGAGGTTAGCCTGCTCTTCTCATGGAGGAAGAGAGGAAGGAAGGGCACTATGAGAGCATAAGGGTTTGGTTGCAGGCTGAGAAAGGGCTCTAGAGGTCCACAAGTGCCTCCAGACCCACAGTGAGGAACAGAGAGAGACATTCCTAGTGCACTGAGGAAGCAGCTAAGCTTCTCAGGAGTACTTTTATATTTAATAAATGATATAACACATAAACAAACCAGGAGGGCAGGGGGTGCTTCTTCTTGTTTGTTCTGTTGCTCTGTTCTGTTCCTGGGAGTCGCATTTGGCTGCAGTGTGAAGACTTGTGTGTTCCAATAACCATGACAGCTAGATCCATCAGAGTTTAGAGTCCTGCTAGGACCACTCCCAAACTAGATACGGCAGAAGGCAGAAAGTGGACAAAAAGCAGGCCTCCAAGCTACAGAAGTGACAAGACAACAACCTAGTACTGTAAAAAAAGCTAAGTCATAGAAACACAATGTGGTACCCATGGTAGAGAAGAGTGGCAGAACTATGTCTGAGAGCATGGGAAGGATGCAGATTGAAAGAGAAAGGGCCTATAATATTGCTGCCTTTATCACCACATTATGTTGGCTCCAGGAAGCACAGGGTATTCACTTGCATGGGATAGGTACTACCTGCACCCACCACATCAAAACAACCCCTTTTGCCTTACAGCTACATTTGGGAAGGCTTTATCCACTATTAACACTTGTTTTTATTTCTTAAGGTAAGTGTTTCAAGAGCAAAGAACGGGAAACATTATATTTCATCTTCTGCAACTGATCTGCAGGTAGTAGAGTGAGCTCAAGTCTTTATAGAACTGTCCTCCTTCCCACAGATCCATTTAACCAACCATGCACACACAACACTCCCTCACACTGTGGCTTCTACACTGAAATCAGTGCCAGAAGAGATGACAGAAAATTATGAAAAGTCTAAAAGTGAATTGGTCTGTGAACACGAAACGCACATAACAGTGAACAAACTAAAGTTGCTGTTCCATAAACGGAAAAGAAAAGTTTGTGTCTCCTCCCCACAGAATTCCTTACTTCCTCCCTAACCCCAATAAATTAAACACAGCCCAGACAGCAGCAATATTAGTTATGTGAACATGAACACCCTGAGTAAATCAAATGTAGTGCAAAACCACTAGCTATTCCCTATTATCTGAAACCAAATGATGTGAAAGAAAGCAGTGCTTTACAGAAAACTCCTTCCAACTCTCTCCCCCAGAATCAACTTAAGTACAACAGCAATATGTGTTCCATGATACACAGGCAAAAAAGTAAGAAATTATCACCAGCAGAGGCTGCCAGCTAAAGCACTATTTGCTCCTTTTTCCACTTCATGCAAAAGGAAATAAGTAAGGGACAGGAATTTATATACATTCTGCGAACAATAAGCAACACAAATATCAGTAAACAATGCTATTAAGTAGCAACACCACTTTCTGCTCTATTTCATTTGGCATTAAAACAAAACTCAGGTATATTTTTCAAATAACTCCTCCAATGTTTTCCTTATCCTCAAGGAAACAATGACAAAAAAAAAATGGCCTCAGAAACATCCTCTTTCATCCCTATTCCAGCCATGGCCTTGAGGGCTTCAAATAAGGCTGCTGCTGCTGTCACAATACAGGTGAATCCCTAGAGAAGGCAGTTCTATTAATTCAGATAAATGAAAACCAATCTGTATTCCTATGAGAGATGTATCTTTTGAAGACTATGTAGTATCTGCTGGTAGTAAAGAAGCCTTCCAAATGCATGTGATGGTAGCTAAGAGAGGTAGGTAGCAGCTACCTGGTGCACCTCTGGTTACATGCCTTTGCTCAGCTGCCGATAATAGAGAGGGCCTGACTCAGTGGGTACTAGCTTCCCATCTTCTCCAGTGCAGCAGCAGCACATTCCTCCTCAGTGAGGAAGGATGCAATAAAGACCACTTCAAAATTCTCCCAACTTCTGCCGAAGACAGAAGAGCTTTCTGCTTTCTTGGAACAGCGCCGCTCAGGAGTCTATTCATCCTCTGCTGTATTACCTGCCATACTACTGTTATCAGGTGACGGTGAATGTCTTAAATAACCATATACAACAATATACAAGGATTCAAGTCATCATGTCTCTACCACACTTTTTCAATTGAATTATTCATGCCTCACTGCTCCCTGCTGAGAAGGAAACTGTGGTACTTTTGAGTCTGGGGCAGTGGGGGGGAGGTTTGCTGCCATGCAGTACTGCATCTGCTTCCTAACACCTTGGAGATAGTAATTATACAGAAGGGCAGACAGCTTGACTCCCACCAGGGGTTTCAGACCTGCAGCTGGTGACAGCTGCAGCTGAGTTTTGGGAACCTACTTCCCTCCTAGCTTTCCCACCAATACCATGTCCAGCTGAAATGGAGGCAATGACCTCCCCCACCAACCTCGGAGTTATGACTAACACATTCACATGCATAACAACCACATTCATTCGACAACAGGAAAAAAAAATCAAGCGAAGTTTCACAGCAAGCGGATGGTGTTTGGTATCCCAAGAGAAATAGCCTCGTGTGCTGAACTGGCTGGAGATATACTAACCTCTTCTTCCTCCTCCTCATCAATATTACAACCTCCTGCATCTAGAGTGACTGATTACGTTATATGGTCTTCTTCAGAGGAGCCCTCAGCTTTGTGCAACGTGACACCTAGTGGTCCCCCTATCTTCACTTCCTGGGATTCAGATGACAGAACTTCCAATATGGCTCCTCCATTTTAGCAAGCAATCATGTCTTTT
>NW_017728992.1:160384927-160386838 GCF_001723915.1 Gavialis gangeticus | reverse complement strand
TTTTTTTTTTTTTTTTTTTTTTTTTTTTTTACTCTGAAGTGATTCACAGAAGAAAGCTGCTTCAAAAGTAGCTCTGTGCTACAGAACTGTAGATCTACTAACAACATTCTTAGACAGTACATCTGTGGGCTAGATGGGGCAACATTGCTGCTTGAACTGGAAAAATGTCACAGGCAGAATCTCCTTCTTTTTGGGAACAGACAAGAGCTACTTTATAAACCCTATTTACCTTGCAGATGGGCAGACTGGTAAACTTTGTAGCAGTAAAATGAAAGCAATCAATACTTGCTGCCACACAACAGTAGAAGTAGCCACCAGCATGGTTATGGGGGTCATAAAAAAAGAGTTCCAGGCTGTCCTGCTTTGCTAGAAGAATTCTTTCAAATGAACTGCTGCTTCCTATATTGCTTTCACTAAAGATGCAGTCCAGTGTACTGCACGTGGAAGACACAGCTTCAAACAAACCCTTCATTATAAGGAGAAGCTGACTTCAAAGCGAGGGACAGACATTCAAAAAGCAGCCCAGCAGGCAGTTGATAACATAGTGTTTATCACCCTATCAGAAAACAAAGCCTTGCTCCATTAATTCAAGCTCTTCTTAAACAGCTTTTCCAAGGAAGGAACCAAACTCCCACAGCACAGACTGTAGCTAGTATGTGGTCTGCTAGATAATGCTGAGAGGTACCTATGCAAGGCAGAGGGAGCAGGGAGTGGGGAGGGGAGGGGTGGGGGAGCAGTGGGAAACCAGGCAGACACCTGCAGTCTCTGCCAGAGCTCCAGCCAGGGTGCAGAGGGAAGGGGCCAGCTCTGCTTCGGAGCAGAGCGCCCAGCCTAGAGATCATGCTGGGATGCTGGGAGAGTCTGGTTTAACTTAAACCAGTAAGGGCCTGGGACAGACACTGCATAAACCAGTTTGACCCAAATCAGTTGAGTCTGAGATTACATTCAACCAAGTTTATCTCAAACCAGTTTCAGCCATTTTCAAACTGGTTTATGTGCACTGAACATCTGTTCTGTTACAGTTTTAAACCAGTTTCTGATCACTTAAACTGGTTTATGTGTAATGTCTGTCCCTAATCCAAGTGTCCAGTCAAACAACATGTATGGCAACTTGGGACAGATAACACAGAAAAGGATTTTTCCAATGTCAAGTAAAGCTCTGGAAGATCCTTGCAATTGGAACAAAAAGCAGAAAGAGGTGTGGGGAAAAAATCAAGCAGTTTAAAGAGGGTCTTGATAAACTTATTAACAAAATTGCATAATGTTGGGGCCATAACAGAAGGGAGCGCATTTTAGGCCACTGCCAATCTTATGATGTGAAATGGAAAGTTAGAAAAAAAACCCACTGATGACAAAAAGAAAAACAAAATTCAAGATCAAATTCTAAAACTAAAGTGAAACAAAACAGTACAAACTGAATGAAAACAAATAGTCTATGTATTTTTCATCCCTTCAAAAATTTTGGCAGAAATTACATGGAAATCATTTCCATTTTTGAATTTTGCTAAACTTTTTGTTTTCAATTATTGGGTAACTTGTGATGAACAGTTTTGTAAAAAAAATCCCAACCAAACCTTGAGTAGAGTTTTGGGCAGCGATGCTCACAGGTTTGGCCCCATGGGCCAGATGAATGGCACAGGGATAGTCTACAAGGCAGATCAGGCTCCATCTGGCCCCCCAAAATGCCCTGTGCAGCTGCTCTGGCGGGCAGGGCCATGGCCCATACCCTACTGTGGGGATACTGTGGGGAGCCCTGCAGGCTAGATGACTGCACCAGGGACCAGACTTTTGCCTACAGGCCAGGGATTCAGTGCCCCTGGTTTAAGAGGTTGAAGGGAAAAAATAAGAATCACAGAAATAGGGTTGGAAAGCACCTTGTAGATCTTCAAGTCTGAACCCCTGCCTGGGCAG
>NW_017728992.1:160376018-160381277 GCF_001723915.1 Gavialis gangeticus | reverse complement strand
TCCAGCTCCTCCCCTTGGTTGGGGGGTCTGTAGCAGACCCCCCCCGTTAGATCCTGCTCCCCATGGCCTCCTTGTATCTTGACCCAGAGCACTTCAGCTTGCTCTTCCTCTGATCCCATTTTGCTGGCAGAGGATGTGTATTGCTCCTTGACATAAAGCGCCACACCCCCGGCCTTTCCTTCCTTCTCTATCCCATCTGTAAAGCCTATAGCCTGCATCAGTTAATTAAAAGATGAGACTTGCCTGTGAAAGAAAAGGGTAGGCATGCAATTGGCCGGCTAAGTGCCCTGGGATGTTTAAAATACAGGCAGAGGGCAGGGGAGGAACTGAGAGGTATGCCCAGCCAGGGAGCAGGGACTGTTGGGGCCATGCAAGTAAATGGGAGGTCTTGTTTTGCAGACTGCCAGGAACTTCAGAGGCTCAGCTGCTGAGGAGGAGTGCCTGTAAAGGGGTAGTGTTCCTTTCTCCCCCCTTCCCCCTCCTTTTGTGACCATTGACTCCAATATATTGAATACCTGGAAAGGGAGAAATTTATATACAGCAGCAGCCTGCGTTTATGTTGGACTTTGTCAGGTACACTTACAATAGGGCTGTATGGGAGCATGGAGGCCACAGTGAGGCGTAATAAGGGTTAGTGCCCTGCCAGGACAGGGCAGAGGACGGAGACTGGGAGGGCTGCAGCTCCTATGCTGGGCGTAGGCAAAGTAGGCCTTTGGTAGAGAAGGCCCAACTAGAAAAAGTGGGCAGGGAACAGCCGAAACCCCAATGAGTAATTAAATGCTGTGACAGATTGGATGTTAGTGAGGAGAGAAGCCTCCTAAGCATGATATTTGACAACACGAGTGAGGCATGGATGCGACTATGGGAGAAGCAGGAGGTCATGACTAATGCCCTTAAGGCTTAAATTGGGAGGTAGTCCTGAAAGGGATGACATCTCCCATGAAGAGCAGTGTGTAAATCTGGGAGACTGTGGACAACACTGGGTGGTCCAAAAATACCTGCAGGCAGCTCTTTTCTATTGGCAGCTTCTGAATTTTTAAGAATTCTACATCAAGATCAAGTTGTGGGAGGTGGGACTGGAGGTAGAGAAGAGACTGGGTAAGCCTTTAGGTAGTCCAGTTACACAGCTCTACAGCATCTATAACAGTGGTTCTCAAACTTTTGAAACTCGAGACACTCCTCCATAATTTTTGTGAATTTGGTGGCACCCCATTTCAAAATATTACAAAAATAAGCAGTAACATGCTTATGTTCATTCTGGTATGCAGTTGTTGTTTGGTCTCTCCTACAGCCCAAAATGCACTGAATGGATCCAAACCATGCCATGACAAGAAATGTAAAACCTACCAACATAGCTCCACCATCCCCACAATTACTACACCCCGCAACAGAGCCATCTGCATTCCTGGATCTTACAGCTGCACCTCCAGAAATGTAATATACTTCATCCAGTGCACCAGATGTCGTGACGGAAAATACGTAGGAGAGACAAACAACTGCATACCAGAATGAACGCACAACGGAAATCTATTAAAAACAAGAATATCCAATTACCTATGGGGACACATTTGTCAAAAGACAACCACTGTTTCTCCAATCTCTCAGTTCTAACCCTCAAAGAGAATTTACAAAACACCTTTCACAGACGAGCGTATGAACTCCAATTCATCAACCTCCAAGATGCAAAAAACTGTGGATTAAACATAGACACTGAATTTATGACACATTACAACCTGCCTAACATCTGATTCCCCAGGTATCTGCCCAATATTTACCAGCTATATTCAGAACTTTCACCCACTGACTTCTCACTTTAAATCTTTGCTGACTGGATTTCTTGCATGCATACCAGTCTCTGGCTTCTTGATTATACATTCCACCCAGGAAGAGCACAGACCAACTACAGATGCTTTCTCAGCCTGAAGAAGGGTATTTGTGCCCAAACGCTTGCTAAGAAGAAGTTTTCCAAATATTTGAGCTGGTCTAATGAAGTATTTCATACATTTCATAGACATTCAGGCTGGAAGGACCCCAGAGAATCATTGAGTCCAACCCCCTGCCCCAGGGGCAGGAAGTCAGGAAGGATCATAGGATCCCAGCAAGATAAGCATCCAAATGTGCCTTGAAGGCATTCAAAGTGAGTGCTTGAACAGCCTCTGGCGGCAGTCTATTCCAAACCTTGGGGGCTCAGACAGGAAAGAAGTTCTTCCTTATGTCCAGCCTGAATCGGTTGTGGCGGAGTTTCTGACCATTTGATCTTGTCATCTCTTGGGGCACTCTGGTGAACAGACATTCCCCCAGATCCTGGTGAGTACCCCTGTTAAACTTGTATGTGGCCACCAGATCACCCTTGAGCCTGCGCTTTTCTAGGCTGACGAGTCCAATGGTTCTCAGCCTCTCATCATAAGGTTTGCTTTCCTGACCTCTGATCACGCGCGTGGCTCTCCTCTCCACTCTCTCAAGCTTCTCCACATCCTTTTTGAATTGTGGAGCCCAAAACTGGATGCAGTACTCCAGCTGCAGCCTCACCAAGGCTGAGTACAATGGGAGAATGACATCCTGGGATTTGCTTGGGAAGCATCTATGGATCCAAGCCAGCGTTTTGCTTGCTTTACTAGTCGCAGCATCACATTGCAGGCTCATGTTCATCTTGTGGTCAATCATGGCCCCCAAGTCCTTTTCATCCGTAGTGTTAGTTAGCGTAGCACTCCCGAGCCTATAAGGATGCTGCAGGTTTTTCCTCCCAAGGTGGAGAACCTTGCATTTTTCAGGGTTGAACACCATCAGGTTCTCATCTGTCCATTTCCTGAGCCTGTCTGGATCACCCTCCTATCCTCAGGTGTGGATGCTTTACCCCAGAATTTGGTATTGTCAGCGAACTTGGCCTGTCCATTTCTGACTTCAATGTCCACATCCTTAATGAAGATGTTGAACAATACAGGTCCAAAGACGGAGCCTTGGGAGACCCCACCGGTCACAGGGCACCATGATGATTGACTTCTGTCCATCACCACCCTCTGGGTCCAACCACGGAGCCAATTCCCCAACCAGTGGATCGTGGTGGACCCAAGGCCACAGTTGGCCAGTTTTACCAAGAGGTGATTGTGGGATACCAGATTGAAGGCTTTTTTGAAGTCAAGATATATCACATCAATGTCCTCTCCCTTGTCCAGGTGATAGGTCACCTGGTCATAGAAGGAAATGATATTGGTTAAGAAAGATCTACCTGCAACAAACCCATGTGGGTATCCTTCAAGATATTAACGTCAGCTAGTCTGTTAAGGATGGTCTCCTTGATAATCTTTTCTAAGACCTTACCCAAGACAGAGGTCAGGCTGATGGGCCTGTAGTTTGTCAGATCCACTTTCCTCCCTTTCTTGAAGATTGGCACCACATTGGCCTTCTTCCCAATCTTCGGGCACTTCATGAGAGCGCCAGGAGTTCTTGAAGATCCGTGTCAGAGGCTCCAGCAAGACTGTTATTTGCATTTAGCAGGAGGACAAGTTCCTCCTGTTTATTCCCTAAGCTCCTGGCATTTGTGTATAGGCACTCAAGAGTCCCCTTGGGGGCTCTTGCCGTGCCTACAGATATCAGATTTACCCAAAGAACCTCATCTTCCCAAGCTCAAAGAACTTGCTTTTTAATATTCAAAAAGTCTCTAAAATGTACTGGCTAGGAGACAGAAGAAAAGTCTCATTTAGCCAATACCAAAAATTTCCACCAGCTTTCCAAACAAGCATCTTTTTGCATTCTCCTCTGTAGAACACTGACTTGATAAGACAACTTTTCCACTATTAAAGCTTCCCAAACTTTTTAAAACCAGTGATTTTAGGGGTGTCACTTGTCTTCAGGACATTTACAATTGCAATTCTTATAGCCACTAGAAGATGAGTGATCAGTTCATTGGCACTTATATGTTGTAGAGATCTCAATAGGTTTAATATGAATACTAAAAGAACTGCATCTTTCATCAACCTGGCATCTCTCACTGCTGTGTTGAAAAGCACCTGCAGTGATATTTTGACTATGTTGACCCTCAGCCATGAAGGATTTAAAACTCCTCTTTCAAAGCATAAGAATATTTGTTATGTAAAACATGTATACTGGATTATAGATAGCATCTAGTAGTTTATAGAAACAGATACATATTGTTGCTGAAATCAGTGGGTGTTCACAGAGAGAAACAAGTGCCTATTTCATTGCACTATATATGCCATCAGAAAAATGTTTGTCCATAACTATTTTACAACATTCATAAATTTCCACATTAAAACATTTATACAGAATCCTAAATCTCATTCTCATTGCAATTTACCATATTTACTTAATTCTAAGATGTGTTCCCTCCCTGCCTGCATTTAACATGCAGGGGAAAAGCCCCTCATCTTAGAATCAAGTATGGGGGCAATGGCAGCACATGGGGGAGCAGGCAACTGCTGTGGCTCGGGCTCCTGGCCGTACCCGGGGTCAGGGCTGTAGCAGCAGCTGCTGCTTGTCCCTCCCTGCTGCTTCTGCCCCCCCCCCCACAGTTTACTCCTCCCCATATGCCTTTCTCCCTCCCTTCCTTACTGATGCTCTGTACTGGCAGGCTCCATCCATGCTGCAACCTGGAGGACCATACACAGCCCCAGTTCAACCTCATAGCAGCAGCATGCAGCCTGCATGTCTGCTACAGGGGCCAAGCTGGGGCTGCACTCAGAGCCCCAGATTAAACTAGGAAAGAGTCTGCCAGTGTAGAGTATGGGTAAAATGGGGGGTGGGGTGGGGGGAGGAAAGATAAAGGATGTGGATGGGAGTGAAGAGCTGAAGCTGAGGGCAAGGGGGGAAGCAGATGCTGGTGGGGGGAAGAGAAGCAGAGGTGAAAGGGGAAGAAGGACAGGCACAAGCAAGGGACAAACTGCTTGACCTCCCCACTACCTGCCCCCCCTACAGCGGTGGGAGAATGAATTAAAGATGACTCTTCAATAATTAGATTCTATTCATGAAAAAAATTGTAATTTTCCCCATGTATAGAATCAATTATTGGGGGGTTGTCTTAGATTCAGGTAAATATGAATCTGACGGGGTACTTTTTTGTTTTAAATCATATTAACTGAAATATCCCAGCCAGAGGCTTCATTATCGATGTCTTTAAGAAATGTGACAATAATCCTAAACAGAAAAATGTTTTAAGATAAATTCTTCAGACTTTTAAGCCTTTTCAGTGAAAACAGTAGTGACTACCCCCGTCCCGTTCCCTTCCCCCCCTCCCCCCCAGCC
>NW_017728992.1:160357935-160375830 GCF_001723915.1 Gavialis gangeticus | reverse complement strand
GTCCAAACAGAGCACTTCAGTAATTCCTGTTCTTATGTATATCAGTGAAAGATGGAGCTTTGAGGTAAAGAAATCTCTCTCTGTGGGTCCTGGGCCTCTTGATATTCCATGCTGTAGGCAGCTTACTTCACAAGCCCATGTTTCTGGCTCCTCTTACTCTCAACTAATGTTTAGCTCCAGCTCAGTGATACCATAATGTCTGCTTTTATGGAAGAATGCAGGTGACGGATGCTGTAATCTGATTGCTTTGATCTAAAGCAAGTCATCTGCAGGCAGATCCCAGTAAAACATGAAGACAAACAAAATACGGCTGCTCCAAAATGGCAACTTCTGCAGGAAAAATAGCAAAATTCCATAGTATCTTGGAAAAAAGCCAGACTTCATGGACATGGAGTTATAAGCTCCATGGGATTTCTATAGATGTATGCAGGGAGGCACCATTGCATTGGCTGCCTTTTATTTCAAGTTTTCAGTGGTCTTCCCACAATCATAGCTGAAAAAATGACAGTTGCATTTCTGGGGCTTAATTTTGTGGTGAAGACTAAATTCCACAGAACTGCAGTGTACACAGTCCTAACTAATATATCTCCTAGTAGCAAAAACTATAAAATAGTTGTCAAAGAGAGCACGCCCAGAGGCAGGAGTGAACAAATCAGTTACAAACCAACATATTTTGTTCATATTTACTAGGATTTTTAGTACAACCTAATGGAATCTCACTCACATTTACATGTCACTGCATATATATTCCCAGACTAGGCTTCATTTGGTTGTTGTCAAGACAACTGGTGAAATGTTTTACTGAAAATGTCTCACTGAAGCACACAGTAGAAAGGAGAAAGAAAATAAAAGGGGTCTGCAACTTCTACCAGCAGCATCCTTTTTTTCTTATCCTTATACTCTGGAATACACCTGCTTCCTCCCTATCTACTAAAATCACTCTGATATAGAGCTTTCTCTGCAACTCATCTACTTTCAGGGAGAAGGAAATAAACCTAACGGGAAATCTTCTCCATGTGTGAGAACACCTGTGACAATATTTTTGTTGTGGCTCAGCATATTCAGAAAACCCTATCGTCATCATAATTCAAACATTACATAGCAATTTCAGGGCATTATAGGTTATTCTATTGCTTTGTTCATCTTCATTTCACTTCCCCTATCTCCATCCAACATGCTCCTAGTTACCAGCAAAGTGTAAAAATATAGGAGACTTGGCAGAGAATAAGCAGCTCTAATCAGACTCCACAAGACCTGATTATTACTTCATATATGAAGAGTTGCGGTAAAGACACACCTGCCTAGCAATGGCCAGAAGAAACGATTCAATGGTAATGGCAAAAACAGAATTTTACAGCAATTTCCTGGTGTCTATTCTACAGATGGTATTAATTTATTTATACAGTATTAGCATAATGTTTAGCAGCAACAATCACTGATCTATGCCCCATTCTGCTAGGCACTATACAAGCAAACAACAAGTTTCCTGTTATATACCAGTGCATGGGTGGTCTTGCCTAGGGTTAGTTACCCAAAGTACAGGTAGTCCAGGGTGGTTTCCCAGAGAGCTGGGGTCTGGAGGGGTCTGATGCTGGAACTCGATTCAAAAGTTGCAGCCAAAGTCAGCACAATCTGAGGTCAAAAGCTGAACCCAGACACAAGGTAAGCCGAGGGTTAACCAGGATCAGAAGCCAAAAGCCAGAGTTGAAGGTCAAACCAGAACAGTGGCGTATCGACAGGGGGGCGGTAGGAGGCCATTGCTCCCGGGGGCACAGGGCTGTGGGGTGCTTTGGCTGGCTGCAATACTGGAAGCAGCTATAGCAGCATGGAGAAGCATTTCCAGTTTGCGGTTCTGCCCCCACCCAGTCTGCGATTGGCCACTGGGGGACTCTCCCCTTCCCCTCTCTGTGAAGGGGGGAGGGGGGCACAAATGTAAGCATTAGCTTCCCACTGAACCAAAATCATGAGCAGGGAACCAGAATCAGGGAATATCAAGGGTCATATCAGAGTCAGAGCAAGGAGTCAAACCAGAAGATCAGCAGGATCAGCTGGCAGGAGTCCTAACCCAGCCACTGGCAAAGATTGTCAAAAACTCCTGGCACTCAGGTGAAGATTGGAAGAAGGCCAATGTAGTGCCCATCTTCAAGAAAGGGAGGAAAGTAGATCCAAAGAACTACAGGCCAATCAGCTTGGCCTCAATCCCTGGAAAGTTTCTAGAAAAAAAATCACCAGAGACCATTCTTGACAAGCTGGCTGATGGCAACAGCCTGAGGGATAGCCAGCATGGGTTTGTTGTGGGTAGGTCTTGCCTGACCAATCTTATCTTCTTCTATGACTGGGTGACATATTACCTGGACAAGGGAGAAGAGATTGACATCATATATCTGAATTTCAAAAAAACCCTTGATTTGGTATCCCACGATGTCCTCTTGGAAAAACTAGCCAACTGTGGCCTCAGCCAATGGCTAGGAAATTGGTTCCAAGCCCAGACTCACAGAATGGTGGTCGATGGAAATGAATTATCATGGTGCTCTGTGACCACTCATGTCCGCCAAGGTACTGTCCTTGGACCTGTTCTCTTTAACACGTTACCAATGTCGTGGATACTGGTGCCAGAAGTGGACTGGCCAAGTTTGTTGTACTTCACCTTGGGGGGGGAGGTAGAAAACACAGCCACCAATGTGATGTTGCAGCTGGTAAAGCAAACCAAACTCTGGCTTGCAGCCATAGATGCTTCTCATGTAAATCTCAGGATGTCATCCTCCCACTGTACTCGGTATTGGTGAGGCCACTGTTGGAGTATTGCATCCAATTCTGGGAGCCACAATTCAAGAAGGATGTGGAGAAGCTTGAGAGAGTCCACTGGAGCGCCACACACATGATCCGAGGACTGGAGAATAGGCCTTATGAAGAAAGGCTGAGAGTCATGGGACTCTTCAGCCTGGAAAAGTGCAGGCTCAGGGGTGACCTGGTGGCAGCCTATAAGTACATCAGGGGTGTGGATCAGGATCTGGGGGAACATCTGTTCACCAGAGTGCCCCAAGGGATGACAAGGTCCAACAGTCACAAACTCCTCCAAGACCATTTTAGGCTGGATATAAGGAAAAACTTCTTTACTGTCCAAGCCCCCAAGGCCTGGAATAGGCTCCCCTACTCTGGATTCCTTTAAGAATCATTTGGACGCTTATCTTGCTGGGATCCTTTGACCCTAGCTGATTTCCTGCCTTTGGGGCAGGGGGCTGGACTCGATCTCCTGAGGTCCCTTGCAGCAGCATCCTGAACATGTGGGATTTTTCTCAAGGTTGCCGAGGAACAGATGGTGACAGTCAAGACATGAAGTGAGTGTCTGGATGAAAGATTTAGCTGTGTGAACAGACAGCCAAAGCCAGATCTAGAGCTGTTATTTAGGAAGACACTTTCTGGACCTGAAGATCAAGAATGACTGCTAATCCAACAATAAGAAGAATCGGGCTACATGCCTGAACTGTTCAGTAACCCTGTCTCTAGCCTATGTATTCTCAACAGTTTATATTTAACTGTTCTTAATAACACTGATTAATTATAACCTACATACTTCAAAAATAGCCCATGTGCATGAATTCACTTAAATTTAGCTATATGGAAAATTCAAAGCATCTCTGTCATGCCATTTATAAGATCTTTCAGGACATAAGTGTCTAACTGATGTCTAATTTCTCAAGAGACTGTCTTTAAAACCGGCTCAAATGAACCAATGGATTTACTTGGTAATCTCAGAGAAAATGCTGTAATTTTGAGAAAAAGATTTTATTTTTCATAAATAATTTGAGTCCTAGATTCAAATGCAAAACAGAACTCAATCTGTTGAATTTTGAAAGTTGCTTTCTAAGTGGTTAACCGCTTGTGAAACTATAAAGACTAATGGTTTTATGAATTCAGAATGCAGCAATTAAAATAACAGTGAAGTTGGTCAGTAACTGAACTGACCACATCTCCCTTAACACCAAAAATGTAGACAACAGCTAGTAGCTGACAACTTTGACGTTTTCCAGCTGCTGCAAAAGTAAAAGCTTTAGGCATCTAAAATGTAAGCATGCATGCATCTTATTTTCCCAGGATTTCAAAGTCCACATGCAGGCTGTTGCTCAGCTATTAAAATTGAGTAATTCAAGTAGGGCATGACTGCTTCTTGTATTAACTTGATAAAGATGTTTCACTCCAAGTGCATCAGCAGTTGTGTTAAGTCATCCCTTTCACAAGCTGATCATTATGTCATGTTTTGTTACCATTGAAAAAATAAAGCAGAATTATTAACCTTCAATTCTCATCGTCACAACTAGCAATACCATTCTAATAATTAACTCTTGGCTAATGAATAAAAAATAATATAAAGCACTTAAACTCTTGTAATAGAAAATGTTCAAGACCACACCTGCAGGCAAATAGTTTCAATGCTTTGTTTTCCTTATTGTAAAATAGGTCCTTATTTCTAGTTAAAATTTGTACTGTACAGGTATGTTGCTAAATACTGTAAGAAGTGTGATAATATTAGAATAGGAAAAAGATTAGGGTTGTCTGTAAATGTGATGCTAAAACAAGAGAAGAGAAAACAACAAACATTTTAATTACCACTTTGTAAGTAATGTAAACTCCCCTAGATGGGGGTGGGGAGGGTCAAACCTGGTGAAGCAGTCTATTGCACTGACTATTAAAGTTCAGTGACTGGGATTATGAGAAGTGTGTGATAAATCATTCTGTTTGGGTATTATGCTTTTTTTCTATTCCTCCCTGTTCTGCTTAGGTATGGAGAAATAGTTAAAATAAGGCATATTCAATGGGTTGTTTTTAAAAAATAAACAAATATTGGCATCCTATTGTTCATGGGGTGGGTGTGGGTGTGTGTGTAGCCTTGCAATGTTTCCATTAGGTTCAGCTACCATAGCCTTGAGATGATTTGCTATACTTATCTCTCTCCATCCATCCGTCCACCCACTCACACAGGCTATCAAACTATTAAAAAATTTGATCACGATTAGTTGTAAAGTTAAAAAATTAGTCACAATTAATCACAATTTTAATTGCTCAGCTAAAAACTCAAAATTTTGTGCAGAAAAACTCTAAATTACACAAAATCATGCAGGTACTTTGTATGGTTGAGGGTGTATGTGGGGGGAATTTGTGAAGGTGTGCAGGGGCTGTGGAGTCTGGAACATGGGGAGAAGGGGTCCCCACACACCCTGGCAGGATGCAGGGTAATGTGAGTGAGGGGCAGCAGCAGGGCTGGGGGGGCTGTGGCTTGGGAGTGAGGGGTAGAGGCAGGGTACGGGTATACCATAGCTCCCCCCACCAAAATCATATTACCCCCACCACAGATGTCTTCTTTTTAGAAACTAGAAATATGGTAACCCTACAGGAATGCAACCTAGCAGTGTGTAGAACAGCACCCAGCAGGTAAATCTGTGGAGGGGAAGAGGCGTGGAGAGAGGAAAGGGATGGGAGAGCAGATTGAGTTCTCCATGGTGAGGGAGAGAGTGGGGTAGGGGCGGGACATGGGATGGAGCCATGAGAGGCTCGTCCAGGAGTATGGCGGGGGGAGAAGGAAGCATGGCTCCTTGCCGCTGTGTACACCCTCTAGGAAGGCATGGGTGATGCGTGCCCCCTGGAGTTGTGCACGCGGCAGAGGTGGGTTGCCTGCTGTAGGCTGGAGCTCTGCACCCTGATGCCTTTGCCCCAGGAGATGCATGCTGGCGATGCACCCCCTGCCCACCTGGTGGCAAGAGGCACAACATGGCATCATGCAACTCCTAAGGCAAAGGAAGCAGGGCGCTGAGCCCCAGCCTGCAGCGGGCAGCCCACCTCTGCCCTGCACACAAGTCTGGAGGGCACATGCCCTCCAAACCTCCCCTGGGGGTGCGTGCAGCAGCAGGGTGCTGTGCCCCTAGACAAGCCACCCGCAGCTGTCCCATGACCTGCCCCGGGACCCCATTCACCCCAGCATCTGCTCTACTCCCTCCCTTACCAAACAGGCTTCAATCTGCCCCTGCCCACCCCTTCCCCTCTGCGGACTTACCTGCTGGGCACTGCTTTACATGCTGCCAGCTTGCATTCCTGGCTGCGTGAAGGCTGCCTGTGCCTGTGAGCTACCCCACTGGGCAGCCTGGAGGCAGCAGTGATAGTGGCAGAGCAGATCCCAGGGACAGGCTCCAAAACCATATGCGTGATTAATGTGTTAAAAAAATTAATGCAAGAACCAATTAATGTTTTAATCACGCATGTTAACGTTGATTGACTGCCCTAATATACACATACACACACACAACCCCTCCACACACACTTGCATATCTATATCTCTAGATAGATAGATATACACACATATACACATATAGATATACCTATACACACACACACACACACACACACCCGCCCTAGGTATAAACACACACATCATAGATATGGATCTATATAGAGAGATATCTACACACACTCACATACCTTTACTTATACGGAGAGAGAGACAGAGAGAGAGAACTGATTTTCCAGGTCTTTTGGCAAAGAATAAAGCCTAAAGTTTTCAAACCTGCACGTCTGATCTTTAAAAGATAATTCTAAATCACTTTCTTGTTTACTTGCGACATTTTACATTGTAGATGTAACACGGCATTTAGCTACAATAAATTAGCAGCAAAAGACCTGAGTGTAAAGACAGGGTCCAAGTTCTATATGTACCCTTGCCCAAATTCAGTTTGGGCTTTAAGTTGAGGCATCTGAACATGAGTTATTTTAATAAAAACCATTGGTCTCTGCTGGATTGCCGCCTCTCCTTCCTCTAATGAAATAACCCCAGTTTAAAAAATATTTACTTAATTGAAATTTGATTTGCAGTTAAATCAATTTGTTTCTATTATACTCTTACCAATGGATTCCTTAAGTATATGTAGCTTCCCAGAAAGTAAAAAGAATATTAAGACAACTTTAAATAAGATTTAACATTACCATGACACATGTATTAAATATTTTGATAGGTTTGTAGTAATTATGTTCTAAATAATTATTCTTTTTTAAATCATTACTTTATAGAGATATTTGTAGCAAAGTGCATCTGTAATATGTGTGTATATTATAGTGAAGAATAAGATTAATTTACGTGTGGTATTACATATAAGGGAAATAGTATTATCCTATATAACAGCCTACTAATCAGAGGAATTTCTGAAGCACCCTATTTCACACACCAGACAGACCCTCTTTTGACTGCAGGTCAGAATGAGCCATTCAGGTTAGGGCAGTGCAGACAGACAGGTGCTAGGACCCAGCCACTGCCACTGTTTCTCCACACAGCAGCATGGCAAAACACCCACCACCACCACCACTTTTCCCCTTGAAGGCATGGGAAAAGCTCCCACTGCTACTACTTCCCTTTGTAGCAGCACAGGAAAATGGAGATAGATAGGTATTTGGTGCAGATTCATTCTATGAGCATGCACTGGAGGAAAAAACCAAACCCTGCAGCTGTTACTTATTCAGTGCACACAAAATTACACAGCAAATTTTCAAAATGATTAAGTTTTGACAGTACTGATTACTGGATGCCCAACTTAAGACAACTGACAGAGGGTGGCCAATCATCACCTCATGAAAAATTAGATTATCTAGAGCAGTGGTGCTTAACCTCTGGTCTGTGGGGCCATGTCATCCAGCCTATAGAGCTCTCCCTGGGCCTGGAAATTTGGCAGGGGGTAGCAGTAGCAACACTAATTTGTGGCTGCAAGGCCACTCCACAGCCCGATCTAGTGCATGCGGACATGTCAGTATGTACAGCTGGTCCGTAGCTAGATCAGGTGCACTGGATCAAACCCATGGACTAACTCCATGCACCAACATCATGCTGGATCTGGCCAACAGACTGGCCCCAAGCTGCTCACCTGGCCCACAGGGCTGGAAGGCTGAGTACCACTGATCTAGAGCTGCAGTTCTTGAACTTTTTAGACTCAAGGCACCCCTCAGAAATAGTTACTCTCCACTGTGTTTTGACAATGTAAAAATAATAGAGTAATTCTTCAGTTGCAAAGAGCTCAGAAAGACCAAACCATGTGAGAATGTTTTTGACTCTATGGACTCCTGTTGGGTAGTAACTGTATAGGAGTTTGTACATTTAACAGTACATACTGTGTGGCACCTCACAGCACCCTTAAAATGCTCTCATAGCACTCCAGCTTCTGAGGCACCAAGATCATGGTTGACAAAGTTTCTGAAGTTGGCACCTAAAAACTGAGGGTCTCAAAATTATTAGTCACCTTGAAAAACCTCACATTGGTATAGAAAAATACTATTTTAGATGAGAGTTTGTCACTGGTATTGTTTTTGTGGATTACAATTAACTTTCTGATTAAATACTAATCAGTTTTGTCTATTCCATATTTCATATGAAACCATATTTACAAAATCATATTGTAACCGTACAATTATCTTACAATTTTGGTGTGGTTAAGTATGGCAAATTCTTATGAGTCACAGTGACGCACTTCCTTTTTAATTTTGCTAAAGCTCTTGGGGGGAGGAAAGAGCTGGGGAGAAGGGGAAGTAGTTTTCATTATTTGTATATTTGAGATTATGTCCCAAAATAAATGGCCTGAGTTCTGATTTTAAAATATGTCCAAATATTGCTAGAATGTTATTTTATTTGCACACAACAAATGATTTTTACATTGTGGGCACTTCCAGAAAATATTTCAGCAGTAGCCTACACATCCTCTTAACTGCTGGAGAGTTTGGGCCAATGGACCAATCCAGAAGGGGAAAGGAACAGCAAGGCAAAAAGTTCCTTATCTGTTCCCCATGCTGGGCAGTGCCCAATTTGGCAGGGTACAGTGACAGACGCTTTCCTCCCCAGTGTCAGTGCTGTCACTCCCTGTCTTTTCCCTGGTTTCCCCCTGCTCTCCTCCCAGAGGAGATAAAAGAAGGGGATAGTCCTTCTTTGCTGCTCCACTCTTTTGGGGATTGGGAGGAGTAGAGCAGACACTGCTCCCCATGCCTTCACCAGATCAGCATCAGCCCAGTCTGGGGAAAGTGGGCAGAGCAGGGGGGAGAGAGCGCTGCAGGCTGTATGTCTCTATGTTCCCCCTCCCAGAAAAATTCCTACTGCTGGAAGTTTCTCAGAAATATCCACCAGTAAAAATTAACATCTCTTCATGGCCTTAGATCAACAGTAATATGAATGCTATTTAATTAAATAAGGTTTTGGAATCATAACCAGCATAAACTATAAATACAACTGAAATCCTTAATTAAAAAATTACATTGTATTAAAATGCAGTACCCTTAAAGAAGAAAAACTATAATATTTAATCAAATGTTATGCTTTAAAAGAACACAGTGTTATTTGAAAAATAAAGGAATTTATCTAAAATTGCATAGAACTTAATTTATATTTTCCTATCAATGTTTATTTTTAATTGCTCTATTTACTTATTTTTAACAAAAATGAACTAGTAGCAGTACATACAGCATCTATCTTTAAAAAATGAACAATTATGTCAATTTAATTAAATTTTTAAAAGTTGGAGACAGTTTAAACATTAGCTGAAAGTAAACAGCTACAGTCCCTTATGCCCATCTCTGGTAAGCATTCAAGTGGAAGTTGAAGATCCCATGGCACTTTTTCAAAATGAGCAAGAGCTATCCCAATATCTTGGCCAACATACAGTCTCTCAATTAAAAACAGATTTTTAACATCTAAAGCTATGTGTCAGCAATTGCTGAGTATAACAGCTGTCAGGTTCCCAGAAAAATCTCTGCACTATCAGTATCTATTCACCTTGGCTAATAAAGTGCTTTCAGATGCTTTGAGTAGGAAAACTGCTTTATAGAAATATGGTTTTACAAAGACACTATTCAAAGATGCATTACCTAATATCATTATGGAAATAGGATCTAATGTGTGATTTGTCATATATATTATATTATGTACAAGTGCTATACAAGTTACTAAAGCAAGCCCTTGCAATTTTGGAAATGCTAAACTGAATGTTACCCATGCAACTTTAATTGTGCCAACCTGGGAAATGAAAGAAGTGAAACTTCCACGGAAAAAGCATTATGTGATAAAGGTAATTAAAGAGGCTCTCATAATTAGAGACCCACCAAAATCATGATTTTCTGGAAAATACAAAATCCAGCAGGGTCCATGAAATCCGTGGGGGAAAAAAAAGAAAAGAAAGAGAAAACTTACTTAAATAAAACATTAATTTCCCAAAGGGAGCCAACAGTCCTCACATGGAGGCAATGGCTACAGGCATACAGGGGAACCCAAGATGTCTGCTGCCCCCAACCCATGCTGCTGATTGGCTGAGAGGGCTGCCTGTCATGTGGCCTCAAAATGTCTCTACCAATCAGCAGCTAGGAACAGGCCATATGACGACAGCCCTCACAGCCAGTAGTGAGGGGTAGGGACCTTGGCTGATCAGGGGTGTGGGGGGGGGACCAAGCTACAACTATCCTGCAAAAATGGTGCCCCACCCGGCAATCTCCCCACAAAATTGGCCAGCCACCTTTGAGTTGGGTAGACCCCCTACTCATAATACATATACACAAGGGATATAGTTAAGGTTTGCAGATTAACATGTAACTGGCATTTCCTATCTTTTACAGGTTTCGTTCTGTAATCTAAAAAACTGATTTAAAGTAGGATATTTTTTCTTTTTTTTTGTGTAGCTTCTTAGACTGTTTTATTTTCTAAATGAAAAAGGGGGAAATGAGTTCTATTACCTACAAGTAACAGCATCAGAACAGACCTCTATTACTTCAAAGCTAAGGACAAAAATTACACAAACTAGTATAAGTGATCAGAAACCAGTCTAAACCTTCAACAGAACAAAAGTTCAGTGCACACAGACCAGTTTCAAAATGGCCAATCTCAGTTTAAGATGGACCTGGATGGATGTAGTTTCAAATTTAATCAATTGAAGTTAGACCAGTCTATCGAATTTCTGTGCCAGATCCCCTACCAACTCAAGTTAGGTTGCAGTCCCTTGGCATCTCAGGATGTGTGGCAGCTTCCCTGCTAATCCCCTCTCACAGGGCAAGCAGGCTAGCCTCTGCCTGCATTATTCTGCTCCTAAGGCCAGCTATCACAGAGCCAATGTAGCAAAACCTCTGTTCCCCAGCCTTATATCCTGCACGCATCTACCAGCTGGGCCGTATTGGGGGGGGCAGGGGGAAGCGAAAGCCTCCCCCCCCAGCACCACCCCGGCCAGAACTGCTGGGAGAAGCATGCTGCAGGGGGCTTTTCCTTTCCCCCACTGACTGGCCCAGCCCCATGCCTGCTGTTAGGGGTGGGAATGCAGCTAGGGTGGAGGCAGGGACCTCAACTTTCTCCCCATCCCTCACTTCCCCCTCCTGCCCCTAACAGGTGACAGGGGGTGGGGCTAAATTCCCCAGTCCTGGCCAGGCCAGTCACCAGGGGAGTGGAGAAAGCAGGCTCCCTCCCAGCAGTTCTCGCTGGGTTCAGGGAGGCTGAGGCAAGGGCCTCTGCTTCCTCCACATTCTTTCCTACTCCTAACAGGTGATAGGGCTGCATTCAACAGCCCCAGCTGAGCCAGTCAGCAGGGGTGGGGAGAAACACCCCCACAGCATGTTCTCCCTCCCCAGTGGTTCTGGCTACACCAGGAGGAGCTGCAGCAGGGATAGGATCCTCCTCTTTCCCCTGCATCCCCTTCTCCCCCACACCTAACATTTCCCAGCCCTTGTGGAGCCAGTCAGCAGGGGAGGGGAGAGGAGAAAGCCCCCACATGGCATGCCCCCCAGTGGTTCTGGCTGAGGTGGGGGGGCTCCACTCCCCCCCGGCCCTAACAGCTGGGAGGTGGTAGGCTGCATTCCCCAGCCCCAGATGGGCCAGTGAACAGGGGAGGTGAGAGAGCCCCCAGTGGTGCATTCCCTGCAGCGGTTATGGCTGGGTTGGGGGGAGGGGGGAGGGCAGGGCAGGGTATATAACTAACTACATCTACTGTCAGCAGAAGGCTGTTTTTCTGGAAGGAAAAGGATGGGTCAAGTGTTAAGTTGGAGAGATTCCAGGCCTTTTGCTACATAAGTATTCCCAGTACAAGTACCTCTGTGGCTGTTGCTGCTTTGATAATGAGAAGCTCCAAACTTTTACATGTTCCTTACATTATCATACTGGCAAAATCTTTCTGAAATATTCAAGCAAGACAAAAAAATAATAATTGTGATTCGCAATGAACAGGAAAAAAAAAATGCACTTCTCTAGCCCCCAGATTTTCCTCTCAACTTTCATATGGCTGCTGCAAAAATAGAAGTTTTAATGTATCTCAAAATAGTCAGAAGAATCTTTTAATAATGGGAAGTGTTAAACTGTTACTTGAGTAATTGCCAATTTCTCCTATAAAAATTAACATGACATAGTATTTGTTCCTGGTTCTTGTTTAAAAGGTAACAGTTGATAAATTTAGCTTTAAAAAATTCAGAACCTGATTTAGTTAGTACACACAAACTAAGTACTCCCCCCATCCCCCCGCCAACCTCCCCCCCTTCATACAAGGAAAATTATACATACAGGTTTCTAGATCATACAAGACACCGAAAGCTACACAGTACCACCGCTTTGTCCAGAGGAAAGACTGGACACTGCATAAGCAAAGAGAACATACAGCTCACTTTCGTCTTCAGGATACTGTAGAGCTACTTAATGGGAATTAGAGTCCTTCAAAATGAGGTGCCTAACTCCTGTAAAATGTAACTCCCTCTCCAGAGGCAAACCTTGCTTACCTACTATTTAGAGTCAAACAGAGCATTAGAGATAACAGTAACTCAGTTGCTACAGAATGCCATATTTACTCACATACAAAATTATTCTGAATATAAGAAGACTCCCTAATAATTAGATTCTATACATAGAAAATTTTAAAATTTATTATAATTTTCCAGGTATAGAATCTAATTATTGGAGGTTTGCCTTGAACTTGTCCCCCTACCATTGTTACAGCAGAGAAAATAAATCTGGGGAGATCAGGTGGCCCCCTTGTCCCCTGCCCTACCCCAACTTCTTCCCCGTGCGGTCCCTTCTCCCCGCTTCCCTTACTGTCAGGTCCTGTTCTCCCTAAGCACATGGAAGTGAGGGACAAATCTGAAAACACTAACTTTGAAATAAACATATAGGCAAATTATTATCAGTACCCATAGACTTAGCTCATCCAGAATTGATGCATTTCACCTTTTTTTGAAACTGTTGCAAGTTTTAGCACAGGCACTCCATAAACATGCTTTTAAGTAGCACTTTTGTGCCTACCTATGTATATAGTACAAACTATGAATGTTATTAGTCCAAAGCCAAGGCTCATGATTTAACATAGAGTTCACTGGGCTGGGCCCCAGCAGAGTCAACAGGTGTTTCAGGCCATGGTGATACCATTGCTCAGCACTTTCCAGTATGTTTTTGTACTCCAGATAACCCCCACAAAGGATTTATGTGCTAACTGGACTCCCACACATGACTGCAACTGGGTATTCTTGTCACCACTCCTTAGGATCCTTCAAAAATTTATAGACAGATGAGGCATAGGGCAACCTGGTCTGACTCCACCGCATGGAGGGTGGGAAAACACTAATCATATGCGACAGTCTGATAGAGGGGATGACAGGGATTTTGGCTGAACTGCTTGGGGCCCCATTTGGTGATGTCTGCCAGACACTTAAGGCTGCTGGAGAAACAGGAATAATTGGAAATGGGAAAGAAAGGCATAGCTCAGCTATGAAAGTGAAAAGGAAGTTGAAGCATATTCAATGTAGTAGCTCACCATGACTTGAAAGAGTCTGTGCTGAGAGGGAATGTGCGTAATGGGCACTACCATATATCTTATTTAGGTGGGCTACACTAATCTATCTTTGTGGTAGGTTCCCATCGGTATGTTGGTTTCCTGTCTCAGAGGGTCCCGCAGTCACCTCCATTTCACTCTCTTCCTCAGTCTCCCCTCCATTCCCCAGCTTCTGCTGGGGATGGGGATGGGGCGCAGTACTTGCCCAGCTGCTCTAGCAGTTTGCAAGTCTCTTGCACTGCTTGGTCAATGGGGGTGGGCCCTGGATCTGGGGTGCCCTCTTCCCCTTCTCCCTCCTCCTGATTCTAGACCTCCAGCTCCATTTTGTTTTTGCTTTCTGGGCCTGCTGCTTCCTGAACCTCCAAAACTGCAACCATGGATAGCACCTCCTCCTCCTCAGCTTCTCTGGCTGTGCCCCAAGACATCTCTTGAAAGAGTGCTCCTCTTTCCCGCACAGATTACAGGGTTTTTCCTTGGTGCAGCTCTGTCAACAGTAACTAGTGTGATTGCAGACTTCACAGAGCAGTGGCAATGCATAGGGGGTGCACATGAACCCCCTGAGAGTGCCGGTGCACTTGCCGCTTAGGCGTTGGGTGGGGGGGGCAGGCAGGGGTACTTGTGCCCCTTCTGCAAATGCCGGCCAATTGCTGCAGCCACTCCCAGAAGCGGCCACAGCCACTCCTGGAAGCGGCCACAGCACAGCGATTGGCCGCACGTGCCCCCCCAGGGAGTGAGATCAGTAGCAGGGGACCCTCCCCTGCTTGGCAGAATTGGCTGCAGGGCCCTCCCCCAATCAGTGGGTCTGGTTACGGGGGGGCATGTGCCCCCCCCGACTAAGGCAGCACCAGTCACCCATGGCGCAGAGTTCCATTTTACAGTCCTTCCCGAGGTGGCCCTCCTCTTCACATTGGCAGCAGAGTTTGGGCTGCCCCCAGTAGGAGATCAGGATGTTTTGTCCACTATAGGCCATGTGTTTTATAGTCATGCTGTGTTGGTTGCATTTAATCAACTTCATAGTCAGGTTTCCATTACTGAGCACATGCTTCTTTTGGCAGTAGTTTAATGATAAGACAGTGTATTTAATGTGATTTTCTTGTATGTGAATGTAGGATGAGAAGTTGTTTTCCCAAGCCAGCATGGGGAAGCTCATCTTATATTCAAGTAAATATGATAATTTGCCCCTCCCAGATGTTATTCCCATCAGATGGAATTGCAATCAAGGCAAGCAGAATAAAAGATTGCACCGAAGGAGGAATCTTCCCTGCCAGCACAAATAACAGGTTCCAACACTTCACAGCCAAGGAAAGTGGTAGGATCTTTATAAACCAATAGATAGAAGTTATGTGGGGCAGAAAGTCCTACATCCAGTATCAACGGTATTTCTTTCTCTGGTCCATATCGTTACAACTGTGAAACCTACCAAGTTAAAAAGGGATTTTTGAATCTTATTTAAAAATTAGTTCCCCATTGATTCCAATTAGAAAATGTTTTTTTCACTCCCTCCTGCTTTGTTTCCCCTATCTGTAGTCGTGAACGTAACCTGTAATAAACCTAAAATGCTGAATTTATCCCATCATTATTTCCATGTATACAAACAATTACATAATGAATGCAGAACTGTGACTTCACCACAGAAGCTAGGAGGAGAAACGAATCCTTTCCTACATACAACTGTCTAACAGCAGCAGCACTTCATCTAGCAAAGCACAACTACTTTTACATCACATTTATTCCCAAAATAGAAATACTTCTTCCTCAAACACCCAAAAAATTAACATGTAAAAAATCACAACTTTACAAAACTGTACATGAGGTGTAGTTAAAAAAAAAAAAAAAAGTATTGTGCAGATGCATCTACAGAGAGTACGTATCTTCTGGGATTGCCAACAAATCCCAGTTTTTAAAAAAAAAAAAATGTATAGAACTAACAAGTTCACTTGTTGCTACTACTGAACATTAATTCTTACATGCTTTGTAACCTAGAAACTTTTCTAATTCTACTGCCTCATAGTCTAAGTATTTTAATTGTTGTTTTTAATTCAATTTTGAAAACTACAGGACATAGTTAATGGAATTCATTTTAGAACGCATAATTGTCTGAAATCTAATTCACCTTACACTAACAAAAGTATAACATGAACACTGTGTATTTAGGAACATACATTGCTTACATAAGGATTTTTTTAAAGGCAAAATAACGAGAATAAACAAGATTTTAAAAGTAATTAAGAGGATAAAAATGTTCTCTGTTGCAATTGCACAGTTCTCAAAAGACTGAGTCCTGGCAGCTATCATAATCCTTTTGAAATTGTTCATATTAAGATTAAAGATCACTTTGTTCCTGTATTCCCACAACTAGTTGGTATGGTAAAGAGATCAGTCCCTCAGTTTTATATGCAACATCTTTAACATTTGCTCTCCTTTCTGGGCATGTGATTAAATGTAACATTTTGAAATCCCAAAGTTCTGAGAAAAACATAAATCCTTGTCCACAGCTGCTGTTTGACTCTGGAAACACATGCATTTTCTTTTCAAGCATCTACCATCAAAAAATCCCAAAGGACTTGAATGGGAGAACACCTGCATCTCTTCATTTAGTTCCAATAACAGAGTCTAAACTTCAAAATTACAAAAATAGACGCTATGTTCAGCTGTAGTTACATTTTGCCTCTAATTCCCGTGAAAAAAATGCTAAGAGCATGAAATCATTCAGGCAAGCTCTGTCAGCAAGAGGATAAGATTTTTTTGCACCAGAAGCCCAGTGGGAACATGATAGAAAACTGGCAACAATTACAGATAAAGTGCATAGTGAAGTCCTCAGGGAGAGGGGAGGAAATGTAATGAGATAGATGGGTATAATTTTTACACATTTATGCCCAAACCACAAATGTGAGTTGTCTTTAATTACTACAATATATAAGCATTCCTACTCATTTGTCGTGTCAAAAAATATTAAGTACTTCAAACCAATGCATTCAATTCTCTCTCAATAGTTCTCTTTTTAAATACTAACAATATATTCATTCACTTAAATTCAAACCAAATATTTAAAACAAACCAATTGTCCCAGTTTTTAAAACTAGTTCTGCTGGAACTTATAATATTCTGGCCCTGAGTGGTGAAATAGGAAACAGTTGCCAATGAGAATTTCATTTTAAACAACTTATTTTAAGTAGAACTGTATATTAAAAACTGTCTCGTCTCTTCCAGTTGACTGTACTGAATAAAATCAACTGCTACATGATACAAAAAAATCATAATGCTGGTGGCAGTGTTATAATGTATGGAGCTTTTGCATACTCAAAGGTGTTCTTTCAACGTAAGATTTTTGGAAACAGAGAAATTTACACAGAAATAAATATTTTGTTTCACAGAAATTTTTCAGTGATTTGTGATAAAGGGAGACAGAATTAGGTGCATCTTTCAAATAATTATAAACAGAAGTATCTCAAAATACTCAACTTAAAAGCATGTTGTTTTAAGTAAACTTAGGTGCTACCAACTTCTATTTGACATATAGCTTACATTTTTTTTGCTCATTTCTAGTGGTTCTCACATAGAAACTAGACATTTTCTTTCATGCTCAACATTTCCTTTTTCTATTCTATGCACTAATTTAGATGATATAAACTTGAAAGTAATATTATTGTGTTTACTTCGGTGCTTTAATGTTCCATTACTGAATTTTATTAAATACTTAATTCCAGTTAAATACTGCAAAATAAATAGAGTTTAATCACCTCACCATAGCTCATATAAAATGTTAACACCCCTTACATTTTCAAATTCCCCTTTCTCTCTCATATATCAGGTGAAATAAGCTGTGCAGGTTCATAAACATGGTAAATTCAAACATGACATAGGAAGATCTTCCTTCCCCAGTTCAGGGACAGTACATAGCACCCAGCAAGCCACCAACTGTCTGTAATGTCATACGTATCATATATTGTGCCTAGGTTGGAGGACACAAAAAGGTGACAAGTTGAGTGTTCTCAGTAAACAACTGCCAATAAATATACCTACTATGCAGGAGGGGACAGCAGGGGACTGCATGCTTAGGGGCAACCAACACGGGTTCATCAGTGGCAGG
>NW_017728992.1:160347285-160357355 GCF_001723915.1 Gavialis gangeticus | reverse complement strand
AGGCATTGGGGGAGTCACTGTTCCCCCGAGCACTGCCAGGAGTGACCAGGAATAACAGTCACAAGCTGGCAGAGGGTAGGTTTAGGTTAGACATCAGGAAGCGCTATTTCACGGTCAGGCTGGCTAGGCTCTGGAACCAGCTTCCAAGAGAGGTGGTGCAGGCTCCTACCCTGGGGGTTTTTAAGAGGAGGTTAGATGAACACCTTGCTGGGGTCGTTTGTGCCCAGTATTCTTTCCTGCCATGGCAGGGGGTTGGACTAGATGATCTGCTCAGGTCCCTTCCGACCCTAGAAACTATGAAACTATAATTCTTCCTTTTCCTGGATGTTAGATGCACACACATTAAAGTTATTACTCCTCTTGCAAAAATAAATTTAATGAGATTCAGTTTCCTCCACTATATTACACTTACTGTCACTAACCATTACTTTTCTGTTATCTTGAACATCAGATTACATAAAAATATTAATGTAGTACTATTATTTATCTTTTATCATTCAATTTTATGTACTCTTAGTATTCAACTGGAACACTATAATACCATTTTACACATACAGAAAACCTTCTTTCTAGAAATTTATACCCAGTCTAGGCACTTTATTAGTTTTCACAGTATGAATGAGTTATAATCCAATCACCAGTCATTACAGAAAGAAACCTAGTGCTGTACAACAGTTAAAAATCCTGTTAGAGGTGCACAATTTGACTAGTCTTTCCTCCTTCGCTCATACTTGCACTGGAAGGAATTGTAAGTTATTTGTCCTCGAGATACTTATGGTTTGAGCTCTCTCAAGTATATATAAAGTTACCTTTTCAGTAATCTCGTGTGTTATGGGACCAAAAGTAATTAGAAATTTCCCTGAAATAAATCTGCTTTTTTCTGCTTCTATCTCTAGTTTTGACACCCAGAAGTATAGCATATCACTCTTCCTTTTGCTGGGGGATGATAAAAAATATGAAGTTATCGTTTTATCAAATTAATCCAGAATACTTGTCTCTCCCTTCTTTTGGGAGCTTCTTTTCCCATTTTTCCTTTATTCAGGAGTTTCTTTTTATGAATTTCTATAGTGAATCATGGGTATCTATAGTAACTACACTGATTTGTTCCAAGAGTATTCCACATCTTCCTTGGCATCATAATCTTTCAGTAAGCTTTCTATACCCATTCCAACATAATTTGAACCAGCTCTTGATTTAGCTTTCCTGATTCTTGTCAGCAGCTTCATCTGTAGGTCCAGGCTCATTGTCTACTCAAGATCAGAAATTATCATATATTTTTACTTTCCTGTCCTTTAATAAAAAGGGGAAAAAACCCGATACAAAACAGGAAAACTCCCCACCTCAACATAAATGATCCATGGATGTCCTTTCTATTTTAGTGAACCCCTCTTCTCTTGTAGGGCCTAGAGAAAGGGCCAACCTAAATTCCTTCAAGAACTCGCTTCCAGTTTACTGCTCGCCAAATCCTCTGGACCAAAAACTTCTAAATTTGGTGCCTCTTTCCTTCTCAATTTCAATCAATTTCTGTTCTGCACAGAACCTGATGGTAGCTGTAGCTCTAATGAGTCAGGTCAGCTTGTCATTTACAGCTTGCCAGTCAAAACACAAAATCAACACTATCTTCTGGGAGCCCACCCTTTAGAATAAGACAGCTGATTGCTGAGAATAAAACTATATAATTTGTTCTAGCATTTTTCAACTTCCACTTCTGTTAATTACTTGCCTTCATTCAACACTAACTGTAACTCTATTAGGACTTGTTTTACTGCTGCATCACTTTTACAATCCACATCCATGAATATGGACAAGGCTTGGTTTAAAATTATTTATTAATTCTCTCAAGGATGCGGTCAGAAATGTCCTAAAATAAGCAGAAGGTTAAACTGAACTATCTTCATTTTGACTGTGATCATGATACTTCAGAAAAGTTATTATTTTCTTATATAATAATAGTAAGCAGGCACAGTTCTTTACAATGAGTTAAACACGTTAGCCCAAAATAGCATTGCTGAACTGAGAGTCTTCAAAGAAAAGGTATCAGAGATCCAATGAAATACAAATGTTATGAACATATACCATAAAGATTAGTCACTGCACACATCATGGTATTTAATGACCAAAGTGGAAAAACTCCTAAGGAACAGGTCCTTTTTCTGAAGACATTAGAAAGTAGAGGAAAAGGGGACCGGTAACAGATGATTTTACAAGGCAAACTTTTCATTGTAGTACTTGAAATATTAAAAACATGGCCTACATAACAGGATGCACATTCAAATGTAGTGTGTTAGATACTTTAATATCAAAATATATCTGGAAACAGGGGGTTTCCAGAATTGATTACACGTTCACATTCTGTACTTACACAGATCTTTAGTTAAAGAGAAACTGTTAATTTAATAAAAATTCTCTGCCTATATTTGAAATACAGTTAATGCACATAAATTCAAAGGGCAGTATAAATTAAAGAGACTAGGAAAAAGTTCTCTCACTTCTCAATAGATTCTTAGTGTTTCAAAGCACTTAATATATACAGTTACTTTCACTGCTTTCTCCTTATAATCAACTAATTAGCTTCCCCTATTATTTTATTCCTTCTTTAATGTAACCACAAAGGAGGGAACAACATTTTAAAATGGTAAATTGATTCCTAAAGCAACATATATTGGCAAGGAGATTTAGGGACACATACTTCCCAAAACTGCTTCTACAGAATTGTTTTCAACTAACTGGATATCAAATTGACAATGTACCTTTAAACAGATCACTAATGACCAATGTTTTGTTTAAATCCCATGGAAGCCAGAAGCCTACCACAGAACAGCAGTTATACCCACAAATGATTTCAGGAAGAAACCTTGCCACCAACAGTTTCAAGTCCTCCACAAGCCATTTTGAAACTCTAAACTTGCTTGCCACTTAAATCTGACACTATAAATGAGATGGATGAGACTAGGTAGTTTTCCAAAGGTGGCTACTTTTTATTATGTGGATTAACACATTCTTAATGGAACTGACAAAATATACCACAGATTTACACAAAACATTTCGAGTCTACCCAGGAACTAACCTAGTGATTTTGTATCTAAAACCAAATCAGCAGATGGAAAACTTGCCTTTTGTCAAAAATAAAAAAAAGATGAAAATAAAAGATTATATTTTTTTTAAAAGCAAACAGTCAATTAAACATGCCTTATTATAAGAAGATATATAGATAGATAGATATAGATATATATATAGTGTGCTTTGTTTTTTAAGTTTCAAAGTAAGTTAATCTAAAGTTATAATGCATGCAGCATGTGAAATAGATACTTTGGCATTTACCACATTTTATATCAAGTCCCTCTTTTGAAAACTACCTTGGATAGGAAAATGTAATCTGATATCAGCTTAACAAGAGTTTTGCACTTACCAGAATTATGGCAGTAGTCCATACACTGTGGAATTTGGATTGTAAAGGCTACCAAATCTGGACCTAACAGAGATTCTGGCTTTCTACTTTCATTGAGCCATTTGCTGCTGTGTAGGTCTCGTGTGTCTGAAGGGCCTTGAATTAAAGGAATCAGCTTCTCTTTTCCACCATCACCTGAATAAAGATTAAACTTTTTATGCCTTTTATTACAAGGAAAATTTTTGACACAAATATTTCTTAGCTTGAGAAGGGCAGCTATTAAATTCAGAAGCATAAACAAAGTGACAAAACACAATGAACAATCTGTTATAAATTTGGCCACAGAAAAACACTTACTCATACAGTTATTACACAAGTTTTTTTATAACCAGTAAGATTTAAAATAATGCTACCAGATAAACTAATCAATTCAAATTATATATGTTAATTACAGTCCACTAATAGAACAGTTGCTTCAAATTACATTCACGTATAGTACCGACATTTAAAAAACTAAACATTGACTAAATGAAATATACATATTGGTTGGAAATGTTTATTGTGTACTTCATTCATCAAGAGAAGCAGTACCCAAAAAAGAACACTAAACAAACCCCTTAAAAACGTAAGGCCTGAAAAATTTGTTTTGTCCATTTCAAAATTATTTAAAAACCCCCACAATTTATCATAATTATAGTATAAATAAGGCAAAACATGAATGTATTTTAACATGAAAGTAATCCAGTTTTTATGTAGATTTTCTTCCATGTTGTTAGAGTCTGGTTTTTGTATTAAAAAAAAAACAACCAAGTTTTTAATTTATTTTATTTACTTATTGTCAACACTGAATTTACTAGAGCCATGTTGTATCATCCTGGCACAAGTAAAAAAAACAGAAAACAACCCTCCCCCCTCTGGTTCATAGGAACAATGAGTAAATTCTTGTTTCAGTAACTCTCTTGTAAAAAGCAAGGCCAATTCTCCTATACAGGCAATAAAGTTTTACATGGTCCAGCTGCACATACCTGGGGCTTTGGCACAAATTTTTATTGATCCCACGGTCCCAGAGGCACATTTGACCAATGATGTGCTGCAGTACTTCAGTTCAACATTCTGGATTGAGCCCTCAAGAGTTGGCAGGGGATTCTTAGATTTCACACCTAATAAAAGAAAACTGCAAATGTACTAGCCTGTTGAATTTAAATATTTTTATATTCCTTCACCAACACATTTAAACTTAATTATACTTTAATTATCTACCTTAGATGTTCTTATAACATTTTGTTGTGATTCTTGGTTTTGACTCTGAAGTAAGAGAATATTATATACATAATTATGTATAACATATTTATGCAAACACTTTATTTTCACATACAGGAAAACATGTAAGGTAACTTAGAAACTTTCGAATAAGAAATAGGGACGCATGCACATACATGAACTGTTTTTATTCTGTAACTTGGTCATGACACTTCAATTGTTCTTCTCCAGTATTTTCATTGTAATGATTTAATTTAAGAAAAAATAACTAAAAAGGTTTTTAGCTGATATTTAGACAACAGTGTTTCAAAAAGTAGCAATATAAAAACAAATGTATGCAACTGAATGGCACAGCAGGAGACTTCCCATTTCGCTAGGGAAATTAGAGTTCACCCTTTCCTTGGGTCACAAGTGATATGTTTGGTGGTCTTTGCGCAGTGTCTGTGTAGACTAGAACACTACGAATAAAAATTTGGAACAAATCTGTATTATTGGGAGTCTCTTCTCAAGAGATGCCTAGTGCTATACCAGCAAAAGACATTACAGGCAAAGATAAAGATGCACCGGCAGAACTGATGGAACACCTAACACACAAAGTCTATATGGCCTAATCAGCACTATTTATAGGCTTCTAACATCAGTGAAACTTAATTTACTTGCAAATCAGTTTGGACACCTGTATGGAGTATGAAAGGAAAAAAAAAAAAAAAGAAAAGTTACAACTTTTAAATAATATTTTTCCTACACAGAACTAACTTGGAAGTCAAAAGTTAAATTTGGCAAGCAACTTGCTCATTATGCAAGATTAAGACTAATTTTGGGGAACATTTTTGTGCATACCTAACACTGAATTTCTGCCAGTATCCATATTTTGCAAAGAAACTATTACGAATCATCAGGTTTGGGTTTTTTTGTTTGTTTTTTTAAGTAATATAGGTAAGTTATTTCATGATAGATGGAGTCATTATGGCAACTGGATAGAAATATATATTTTAAATTCTCTAAACACTTAACCCATTACATTTTCTTTCATCTGCTCCCAAACACACTTATGCTAAAGATTACTCTTCTGAATATTTTAAATTGCTGGGCAAGGTATAATGCTTAATTTACAAAATGGCAGAATGCATAAAGAATTAAATCTGAAACCCTCCTGCTTGCTATATTGGACTGAGCCTAGATACTGGGTGCAGTCTGTAAGATATATAAAGTTCTTGCATACCACATGCCCCCAAATAAAACACGCTCCTTGTTTTTGGAAGATAGAATACAGAAAAGATTTTTGCAGATTTACAGCTGATTATGGACCTTCCACATGTTACACTTAAGACATGATTAACCAGTTAATCTTGTCGTAAGTTTTAACAGGGCCACACATTAAAGTAATTAACAGCATCATAAAACAAAGAATAAGCCACAAAGTTATTCCACAAAAATGTGTCATAACTTGGTGGCTGGTTCCTATCACGCCATTAATGGAACACGTAGTCAGGTGTGCCCCCCCATGGCTGGGAGCCCTGTCATCTGATCCAGGCTCCCAGCCATGCGAGCACATGGTGTGCCTTCACAGCTAGGAGCCCCATCAGCTGCGGCAGCTCCCAGCTGAGGAAGCTTGCTACTTGCCGGTGTAGTGGTAGCCAGGTATCATGATCCCCTGGCACCAGCAATAAAAGCATGATTGGTTTTGATGTTTGATCCCACAATCACGCCACCTGCCATGCACGTGGCATGGCAGGAAGCATGATTGTGTGGAGCATACATCAGTTACTATCATGCCTTTACCTGAATGTCTGGCAAGGGTCTAGATGACAGAGAATCTCCAGGAAATGTGGCATCCCAGGAAATGGGTTTAACTGGGCTTAACTCGAAGACAGTCAGGTGGGTGAGAAACTGCCTGCAGGATAGGACCCAGACAGTTGTAGTGAATGGATCTGAATCATCCTGGAGAGAAGTGGGCAGTGGTGTCCTGCAGGGCTCAGTGTTTAGCCCAGTACTTTTTAACATCTTTATTAACAATTTGGATGTGGGACTGAAGAGCTCACTAGCCAAGTTTGTGGACGACACCAAGTTATGGGGAAGCGTAGTCATGCTTGAAAATAGGCTACAGATAAAAGGCAGACCTAGACATGCTAGCAAGTTGGGCAGATCGGAACCTGATGAAGTTCAATGTCGAGAAATGTAAAGTGCTCCCCCTCGGGGTGAGCAACCCCCAACACACCTACAGGTTTCACGACACCAAGCTGACTAGCACCACAAATGAAAGGGACCTGGGGCTAATAATAGACCACAGTATGAGTATGACCTGGCAGTGTGGCTCTGTAGCCAGTAAGGCAAATAATACTCTGGCATGCATCAATTGATGCATCTCCAGCAAAACCATGGAGGTGATTCTTCTGCTCTACTCAGCACTAATGAGACCGCAGATTCAGTACTGCGTCCAGTGCTGGGCACCACATGTTAACAAGGACGTGGAGAAGTTTGAGAGAGTCCAAAGAAGAGCCACCTGTATGATCAGAGTCTTACATGGCAAGGCATATGAGGAAAAGCTGAGGGATCTGGGACTCTTCAGCCTAAAGAAAAGAAGGCTGAGAGGGGACCTGGTGGCAGCTTACTGCTACACTAGGTAAGCACATCAAGGGTTTGGTGAGCAATTGTTCACCAGGGCACCTGAGGGGAAAACCAGGAGTAACAGACACAAGCTCCTGGAAGATCAATTCAGGCTCAACATTAGGAAAAACTTCTTCACAGTCAGGGTGTCCAGACTGTGGAATAAGCTCCCTCCAGAGGTGGTGCAACCACCTACCCTGGAGATCTTCAACAGGAGACTAAACAGTCATTTTGCTGGGGTCACGTGACCCCCAGTTATCTTTCCTGTTTGGTGCAGGGGCTGGACCCAATGATCTTCTAAGGTCCCTTCTGGCCTTACAATCTATGAAATGGTTTGGGTGAGGCAACATGAACTTCCTAATGTGGTATGACATCAAAAAGGCTGAGCCCCAGACCCTTGCAATGGTAGCAGGAAAACTGTTACTTCTGTATCCTAAATAGTGCTTTAGTTAAGTTTTTGTAAATAATAAAAGTATTTTTTCCATACCACAAACTTCACTGAGATACAACAGACTGCATGCAGCAGTTCAATCACTCTGAGCCAGCTCTTCAGCCAATAGCTCATGAGTAGTTGAGTGAAAGTTAACACTAGTCTGTACCCGTTCTATGCAACCACAAGAAGCAGCACCAGTTCTCTTAGATACGACGACTTATGGTGTGGACATTTGGTACCCTGGGGACAACTAGCAGCTTCAAGCCTTGCGCCGCTACTAGTTGCCCCTGGGGAATGGCCTTGCCACGCACGCTCTGACACACGGCAAGTTACCCTAGGGGCAGAATGGGAGGCTGGGAGCAGCATTGGGCCAGCAGCAGCAGCCTTACCTGGGGTCCTGAGGGCCTCCAGGGGCTGCAGCAGTGGTGATTCTATTGCACAGAGCTGGCTGGCAGCTGTAGCATGGCTCTAGGTAGCCCAAATCCACTTTTGAGTGGTGCACACTGCACTTGCGTGCGCTGCTCCCCTTTTTTTCGTCCACGGATATCCAAGGGTCAAAAAACCCCTCAGCACTGCTCTCTTGCAACACCAAGAACAATTGAACATGTGGTATATGGTGCCGCAGATGCGTCTGCGGCACCATTTACTACACAGCTGTGCTTGTCTGGACAAAGCCCTTGGGCACAAACAGTTTCTGTTTACTCTATCCTACTTTGCTTTCCAGTGAAGAAAAATCAGCTTCCCTGCTTAAGATATAAACCCAATTTTTGAACCCTGATTTTGGAGGAAAGGGATGTGTATGTGGTAAGCAAGAAATACAATATAATCACTTGCTCTTCAGAGTCCTGCAAACCACCTGTATCATACACTCAACTTGACGTCATTATTCTGCTTGTCCATCTTTCTGTAGTTTAACTTGTAAATGTTATATCCGATAAATTAGAAAAATTCCAAGGGATATTCCAAGCATTGACAGCCGAAACCTATTCGTTTTGATAAATTTTGATGAAAATTAGATGAAATCAAATCATCTGATGAAAATTAATAAACCAAAAAGTAATACAGGAGTGATTTTGTAGCTGTGACGGTCCAGAAATTATGCAAGAGACAAGGGTTTCTTAGGATGATATATCTTTTATTGGACCAACTACATGTTTTACCAACTACACAGCTCGTCCAATAAAAGATGTCACCCTAAGAAACGCTTGCCTCTGGCATAAACAAAGAAGGAGAATCAGAGGGACATACAGATCCCCTTTCCTCTCTTTAGCAAAGCCACAGCTCTGCAACTGCATGTATTCAAAGAACAAGTGGATAATATTCACTGTCTTCCAGCATAACAATACTACCCTAGCACAGCCTGTTCATCCACTTAATGAAATTTAACAGTCTGAATGACTTATGTCCCAGACACAAAGAAGACAAGTAATTATTATGCTAAGGGAAAAATATGGGATGTGGGAAGAAATGGTGGATGAGGAATACACAGAGCCCCTTGCATGTGATAAGGACATGGAAAAATCTGGTCTGTGGGATAAAAGAATGAGGGGGACAGAGTATCCCCAATAAATAGTTTTCCCACAGTTTCCCAAGAATTTTCTCTTTGTCATTGTCTTAACTAGCTTCACCTTTACAGCTTCCTTGAAAGTAATTGCTGGAAGGCTAGATTGGATCAAAGACAGAACTGGAAAGACAAAGACATTTATAAAAGAAAAAAATTACAACTCCCTCATACTCCACATCAAGGTACCTGCTGCAAAGACAACATGATGATAAAGCGTGATGGAGGCATGCATGAATTTGTGACATGAAATTCTTCACTAATACTTTGCTCTAAAAAAGCAAGTTACAGATGCATATAAAACAACACAAAGCAAAAAGTGTGATCCTCCATTGGGGGATGGGGGGACTACTGCCACTGCTGCCCCACTGAGCAACCCTTGCAAAGGCAGCAGGCCAAGGCACTTAAGGGAGTCCACCCCTGCCCCAGCCCTGGTACAATCTGTCAGCAAGGCAAGAGCCCCCAAAGGGACACTTGTCTGCCTGTACACAAATGCCAGGAGCTTGGGGAATAAGCAGGAGAAACTCATCCTCCTGCTTAACACAAATAATTACGATGTCATAGGGATAATGGAGACCTGGTGGGACTCCACCCATGACTGGACTATGGGTATAGATGGCTATACCCTGTACAGGAGAGATCGAGTAGATAAAAGGGGTGGGGGTCTAGCTCTCTATGTTAAGGAAAGCTACACATCCACGCAAGCTGATGTTGGCAACCAGGGTGGACAACTGGAGACCCCCTGGGTTAAAATCCGTGGGGAACACAGCACAGGAGACAATGGTTGGAGTCTACTACAGACCTCCCACCCAAAGTCAAGA
>NW_017728992.1:160346110-160347274 GCF_001723915.1 Gavialis gangeticus | reverse complement strand
CAGGTCCCTTCCGACCCTAGAAACTATGAAACTACGAAATTTGCAGTTTTTAATTAGAGAAGACCAGGATCCCTGCTTATAACTTGTCCTAGGTGGGGTTTCATGGGGATAACACTATCTTCTTTATACTGACTGTGCCCTCTTTCCAAGTGTCAAGTTCTTGCTTCAGAGTATGAAAGTAATAGAGATTTTCAGCGAACCAGTTATAATCCTGCCTTCATTCAGTGGGTTAAAGTAGATGAACCATGAGGTCCCTTCTGACCCTATTCTGCAATTCTATTCTAATGTTTTAATGGGGGAAATGAAAGTATTTTTACTTAACCTCAGTGTTGGAAATGACTGAACTATGCTTGCCAAAATTTTGAAGTGAAAGATGAGTCAAGATGAACAGCCAAGATGGTTAAACTTAATGGTTAAATTTTAGCATAGTCATATGCAACTGAAAAACTGTCAGCTCCTCCTACAGTAAATGAATGATAGCTGCCATCATTCCTCTCATTTCAAAGCATAAACAAATCAGCAGTTGACAGATTTACAAAGAAACTTTCTTTTTGGACAGATTTTGTGACACATTAGGACTATGTCTTTGTCAAATTCTGAACTCTGTTTTGCCTGGTGAATGCCGTTTTTTGACTATAGCCTTCACTGTAAATGTCGTTTTGTATTGTAACTTTAATCCTAGGTTAAGATCCCCAGGTGTTTTTGAAAACCAGTGAAATGCTGACAGAGTCATTTTATCCTGGAACCTTATGTTGTTCATGCTAGAATGTGGGATAATATCAGAGGTTTAACCATGAGATATCCATCAAATCCATTTAATTTGAATGGCATTTACTAACCGATCTAGTTCATTGGGAGAATGGTCTCCTGTGAGAAATCAGTGGGGTTGAAGAGTGGAGCTAGTGGTAGGAGTTGCTTCCTGCTGCCAAAGCACATTGGCCAAAATGGGGCAGAAAGGAGGCTACTTTTTTAATTGGGGAGCCATCTTATTGCCATGTGGTATAACTAAACCAGCCTAGAGAGAAGCAAAGGCATGAGATGCTCTGCCTTGTGTAAGAATACTTATCAGAACTAGGACTTGCTGACTAAGAGGGATCAGACATGTTTTCATAGATTTCATAGACGTAAGGGCTGGAAGGGACCTCGGAAGATCATCAAGTCCAG
>NW_017728992.1:160318326-160344543 GCF_001723915.1 Gavialis gangeticus | reverse complement strand
CTAGACCCACAAACATGCAAGCACAGACATGCAGACACAGACACCCACACCCACAGACACCCACCCCAGCAGGTAAGTGTTTGTGGGGGGAAGGGGCGGGGCAGGGCAGGGCAGGGGAAAGGGAACGTGCTGGGGGTGTAGATCAAGAAGGGGTGGAGCATGCCCCTGTGTCCACTCCCAGGAATAGGGTCAGGGGGTGGGGGCAGGGGTGCTACTCTGTAGACCACACGCACCAGCCGGCCTGATGAGGTTCGCACACGGAGGTCACCACCGCAACTCTGCCATCGCACCCTGCACTACTATCCCACAGCCACCCACACGGCTTTGTGGGCAAGTGGCACAGGGCACAGCAGCGGCAGTGCAGTGGCAACCACCATGTGCAGGTCACATACATGTCACCTGGCCAGGGGGTGGAAAGGGGGACCTGCATGCAGCAGCCACCACTGCACAGTTGTTTATGCCCTGTGACCAGCTGCACGGCTCCGCGGCAGTGTGGGGTGGTGGCGGCTGCATGCTGACTGGGAGGGCAGGGGGGCTTTGCGGGCAAGCACTGCCACTGCAGCCATGCCCTTTGCCCCTGGATCCTAGAGGTAAGTTGGGCTTGGGGCTGTGGGGCAGGGCTGGGGAAGGTGGCTGGGGGCAGAGGGAGTGGGGGATGCTGCTAGCCCCAGGCGGCACACTGCAGCCAGGCGCAGGGCCGGGGGGTGAGGGCAGGGGTGCCCGTCTGCAGGGGGCTTTGCGTACAAATCCTCCCCATACTGCTGCTGCCACCAGGGAGTCAAGCCTGGAGCTGTGCAACTGACTGTAGGGCGGCAGCAGCAGTATGGTGGCGGCTGAGTGGCATGCAGCCATCCCCACCACCATCCCGCACTGTGCAGTGGGCACGGCTGCCACCACACTGCTGCTGCCACCCTGCCGCACAGCTCCGGGCATGGCTCTGTCGGCAGCGGCACTGCGAGGACGTTTTGTACACAGTGGCTGTCATGGCTCTATAGGTAAGCGGCAGCAGCCACCGTGTGCAAGCCCCTCCTGTAACCCCATCCACCATCCTTTGCCACTGCTGCAGAGCCTGCCGTGCAGCTATTCAGCCGGCCTCATGTGAGCCTCCCCCTCCCCCAGGCAGCTGGCCAGGTGGTATGTGTGCAGCCAGCACATGGCAGGCACCACCACACTGCATCCCACATTGCTTGCCCGGAAAAGCCCCTTCAGAGGGGCACCCCTGCCCTTACCCCCTGGCCCTGCACCTGGCTGCAGTGTGGTGCCCAGGGCCGGCAGCACCCCCCACTACCTCACCCCCAGCCACCTTCCCCAGCCCTGCCCCACAGTACCCAAGCCCCACTCACCTCTAGGATCCAGGGGCAAGGGATGAGCCTGAGCCTGAGCCCAGCTTTGTCTGACTCAGAGGCTCAGACCCTGCCCTTCCCCCTCTCCCTCCCCTCTGCTAAAAAGGGAAATCCACGTTTTCTCTGATAAAAACAGGCAATCCGTGGTTTTCTCCATTTTTCCGTGGGAAACAAAACTCAGATCCCTGGTTATAAGGCTCTGAAAAATGTCTTTTGCATAAGCTCAGTAGCGATTTGTTAAAGTCTGATGGCTAAATTGGCTGAAGAATTTATTTTCACTGGACATGTGTAAACGAGATGCTGACTGCACAGTAGCCTGATATAATTGCAAAGTAGCGTCACATGGCAAAAACTGTAACGTGATGCTACTACACGGTAGTATTAGGTTACTGAGCAACAGCATCACAAAAAAGGCATTCACCAACACTACTGCACAGTAACTTGGGTTCATGTGCATTTTAGTACTTGTTTATACTTGTAAACAAGTTTATACTTGTATACTAAATAAAGGTGCAATAACCACTGTGCATTAGCATCTCATTAGGCATTGCCACTGAGAATCTTTCAGCATAAGGATAAAGGAACTGAGCAGACTTTTCCTTACTATTGTTCCTCCTTGATTGTTGGGCTTCTGCTGTACTGGGTTTCAGCAAAAAGAGCAAGGAATCAGTTTTCAGTGGTACTAACCAGTATAGGTAGAGGAGGAAATGAAAACAAGCTCGACTTGTATACAGAGACGTTAGGGACACAGGAGAACAAATGCAATCTGAAGGACAGCCAGTGCATCTATGGGGCAGAGACAAGGACAGAGAAGAAACACGGACAGTCTGACAGAAGAGACTGAGATGCACGTTAAAATATACGGAGGGAATGACCTGGGATCGTACATTCACATCTAGAAGGTGGACTAGAACAAAGAATTCCTAAGTCCAAAGATTTCTCTGCTAGCCTGAAGCTTGAAAAATACTGGGAAAGTGTATGCATCCCATCCTTCTGACAGTGGTTACGTCAGAACAAGATGACAGTAACTGTCAGCACTACTAGATTATCAGCTCAAACAGCAGAGCTTGATAATGAAGATCTTAAATTGGCTGCACTATTTAACACACACAAGACATTATAGTTAAAACATGATGTAATTTCTTGGTTTCTTTAGTTGTGGTTTTTTTTAAAGGAAAAAAAGCTTTGGAAAGTACTTAAAACCTATCCATTAAAAGACTTTAAGGTTGTAAACACAAGCACTTCAAAATTAGGAAACGTTAGGGTTAAATGTTGCATACAGAACCTTAATTTGCGCCCCCTGTGCATATGCATTATGGTACTCTTTCTAATTACGTGCTCATATTTGATTTTTTAACCCAAAGACCTTGGCATATTCTATTTTTAAGGGTTCAAATTTGCTTGACTTTGCAACCTTTACTGTTCTTCAATTACAGGATTATATATAATTAGGCACATCCATGTATGCATATAGCTAAATGCAGTAGTACTATATTGTGTATAATACTACAGAATTTAACTATAGGTACTCCCATTTAATTGTAAATATTTATCCCTTTCAAAAAATTAGGAGGAAAAGATTTTGCAAGCCCATTATTTTTGTATTATGTGACAGGATCATTTTTTGATTTGGCCTGTATAACTCCAAGTACTTCAAGAAACTAATCCTAACATTTGCAAATATAATTCTATATGTTCTTTCTAACAGGTTTTAATATATATTTTGGATGTTTTTAGTCTCATTTATATATTTTTGAAGGCAAGGCAAAGACATACAGATATAGTACAGTCACTGTACAATAGTGAGAAAGACACTTCCAGTCTTTAAAATTACTGAAGTAAAACAGAATATATTAGGGATGGCTCTGGCAATACTGTAGTGTCTCACATGCAATACATACTGCTCCCCCAAAAATCAGACTGGTGTGCATGTTTTATATGAAAAAGTTGTTTTTTGTTTGTTTTTTTTTACTCGAAAACAAGCAAGTTTAGAGACAATGTGTCTGCCATGCCACTGTCAAGATGGTAGAGTCCTCCATTAACCATAGCTATTGGGTCAGTACTATAACTTCTTGAAGCAGCAAGTGAAATACTAGTACCATCTTGATGAGGCTTGCAGTGTGGAAACAAGATTTTATTTACAGGAAATCATATAAAGAGCTACTTATGTTAAAGAACTAACAGTTTTGCTACTGCCCTTGCACAGGTCTGTGGATTAACCTTGTATGACAGCGCAAGTCATCCTGAGAACACAGAATCATAGAAAATTAGAGTTGGCAGGGATCTCAGGAGATCATCTAGTTCAACCCCCACTCAAAGCAGGACCATCCCCAACTAGATCATTCCAGCCAGGGCTTTTTCGAGCCAGGCCTTAAAAACCTCCAAGGATGGAGATTCCACAACTCCTTTAGGTCAGTGGTACTTGACCTTTTTTGTACCAGGACCCATTTGTAAACATCAATGGCCAGTCCTCCCTCAGTGTCCCTCACTCCCAACCTGCTGCCCAGTTTGTGGGGGCAGGGGATGGGTGTGCAGGGCAGAGAGGGGCCCAAGCAGCCCCCTGCAGGCTGGAATTCTGACAGCCTGTCAGAGAAAAGCCAGTTTCTCATGTTTTTTTCTTTTAAAGGATAATCAATTTTTTAAAGTTTGTTGATCCATTTTTAAAGTTTGTTTGCAACCCTTTCATATATTCTTGCAACACACTTCAGAGTTGTGACCCACAGATTGAGAAGTGCTGCTTTATGTAACCTGTTTGCCAGTGCCTCACCACTTTCCTAATGAAAATTTTTTTGCAATATCTAACCTAAACTTCCCTTGCTGCAACTTGAGACCATTGCTCCATGTTCTGTCACCTGCCACCACTGAGAACAGTCTTGGTCCACTGTCTTTCGAAACCCCCTTGAGGTAGTTAAAGGCTGCTATTAAATCCACTCAGTCTTCTCTTCTCCAAACAAAATATGCCCAGATCTCTCAGCCTCTCCTCAGAAGTCATGTGCTCCAGCACCTTAACTATTTTCATTGCCCTGTGCTGGACTCTCTCCAATTTATCTGCTAAGAGTTATCTGCTAAGCCAATCTGGTTGCCTGCTGTATTTGCTCTTCTTCCTGCACATCGGGATGGTTTGTTCCTCCACCTTCAGTAAGGTTTCTTTAAAATACAACCAGCTCTCCTAGACTCCTTTCCCTCTCAGACTGGCCTCCAAGGGGGTCCTGCCCATCATCAATTCCCTGAGGGAATCAAAGTCTGTTTTTCTGAAGTCCAAGGTCCATACTCCTTCCTCTAAGTCAGGATCCTCAACTTGATCATCTTGTGGTCACTGCTACACAAGCTGCTGTCTACTTCTACATCCCCTACCAATTCTTCTCTGTTTGTCAGAAGCAGGTCAAGAAGAGCATAGCCCCTAGATGGTATCTCCAACACTTGCACAAGGAACTTGTCTCCAACGTTCTCCAAAAACTTTCTAGATTGGCTGTGCACTGCTGTATTGACCTCTCAGCATATGTCAGGGTGAGAAGTCCCCTATAAGAACCAGAGCCTGAGATATGGAAACTTCTGCTAGCTGTCTGAAGAAAGCCTCATTTACTTCATCTGCCTGGTCTGGTGGTCTGTAGCAAACATCCACCAAAATATCACCCATGTTCCTTTCCCCTCTGTCCTTAACCCAGATATTTTCAAGAGACCTATGTCCAGTTTCATATTGGAGCTCTGAGCAATCGTACAGCTCTTTTACATGCCGTACAACTCCTCCTTGTCACACTCCAGCTGGACTCTGCCAGCTCTGCTTAGCAACAGATGCCATCAAGCACTCTCCTCACAATCTGGAAAGCCCCTATTTGGTTTGCTACGTGGCCCCTGGCCATGTGCTGGGGAAACCCCGTCCCCTGTGAAAAACCCTGCTTGAAACTGTGCTTGTGATCTGGCCTGTAAAAGCTAAGGTTTCGCCAGGGAGAAAGGAGGAGAGAGAATTCACCACGCAGTGGAGAGAAGCCAGAGCATTCACCGCTCAGTGGGTAGGCCTGGCCAGCTTCCCACAGCTTCTCCTGCCTCTGGGACCATCAGGCAATCATCTGTGCACCCGATCATACTCGTTCGTTCCGTTCTCGGATCCATCATTTTGTTTTTCATTCGTTCATCCCTTATTCGAACCAGGACGGATCCAAGTGTAACCGCCTGCGCAGCCACATCTACATCAGTGGTGCGTAAGTAAGAGATCAAAATAAAATGTTCTGGAACTGTTACGAGTCTACCTCTCCCTCTCGCAAACTAACATCAGGGGATAGAACCCACCGGGGCTATAGCCACAACCTGGCTCGCGCCCCGAACACTCCTCTTCTTCCCTGCCTCTCCTTGAACAGTGACAGTGCTCCAGTCATGCGAGCTCCCACCGAGTCTCGCATTCCAGTCATGTCATTGTTCTGTGACTGTGCAAGGACTTCCAGTTCTTCCTGCTCATTTCCCAGGCTCTGTGCATTCATGTACAGGCACCTGAGGTAACAAGACAATTGCCCTACTTTCTCATTAAGAATGAGGCGGCCTCCCCTGTTGCGCCCTCCTCTATCTGCTTTTTCCAGGTCTCCCACTTCCTCTGCGTTGGTCTCCATCCCCCCAACAAACCTAGTTTAAAGCCCTCCTAGCTTAAAGTCCCCCTAAGTAAGTTAGTTAGCCTGCATGCAAGAATGCATCAGGTAGATCCTGCCTCTTCCTAGCAATCCTTCTTCTTGGAACAACATCCCATGGTTGAAGAAATTGAATCCTTGCCGGCAACACCACCTGCACAGCCATGAACTCATCTGCTGTGTCTGCTCCTGCCCAGGCCTTTCCCCTTAACCGGAAGAATCAAGACAGAGTGTTCAGGAAGTATGACATCCCAAGAAACAGTCGAGGTGAGAGCTGGCACCAGAAACTTCCAGGAATGCCACACTTCAGGGACAGCCTATGTTACCAGGAAGACTTAATCTATGCCACAGTTGCCCATCATTCTGGAAACATCTTTTTTTTCCCCCTACATTCTGCCATCCAAAAACAAGGTGTGTGTTTTGGGGGTTTGTTGTATGTGAGAAAATACAGTATTATATTTTTAATGATCACCTTCTGGCCTTTTAAAAATCTATCTAATTGTTTTGGGAAATAATCTGTGTTCTGGACAGTTATCTTCATTGAGCTATCAAAATAATCTGTACTGGTCAAATCTTGCATGTTTTTCTCATATGAGAAGTCTTATTTACACCTTTTTATCTAGCCAAGTCCTTTCCCCCAAAACATACATGGAAATGCTGTATAACCTGGGATTACCACATTTATTCTCATATAACATGTAATTTATCCCACCCCTCTGTCCCCAAAAATAAACTAGCCAAATTGGGGTGTGCCTTTTAAGTGACAAAACTGATGTCTGCACTGGAACAGAGCCAGAGGGGACACTGGAATGGCAGCAGGGGTACTGTTCTTGTAAGTAAGTAGCTCAACAAGGGCTGAGCCCTCCAGAAGCATGGAGCAAGAACAGAGTCCCAGTGCCTTTATTACTTCCCCTCTGCCCCTGGCCCTGCTGCACAGCCAACAGTTATAGTTTGGAGCCTCTCAGAGCAGCTACCAAATTGACATATCTGTTGGCTGTGCAGGAGGGGGAAGGAAAGGGAAGGGAGAGTGACACTGATGATGTGATTCCACTTTTGCTCCCTGTGGCCAGAGCATTCAGTCCTGGGTCAGCCAATGTCATGTCAGATAAGACTCTGGGGGGGGGGAAAAAAAAAAAAAAAAAAGTATTTTTCTCTTTATTGTACCTTTCCAAAACAAGATGTGTGCCTTATTTTGGTGCCATATGTACATAAAAGCAACATTTCTTCTGAAGCTGAGAAGACTGAGGGGGGTAACTTTCAGGTACTAATATGCCTGAAGGTTACCCCCTTCATTCTTCTCTTCATGTCTACTAGGATTTTTATAAAGAGGATGGCAATCAATTATCTGCTACATCCACTGGGAATAGGGAAAATTTCAGCACTTTAAACTGCAATTATGGAGACTCAGGTTACATATTAAGAAGAAATTTCTAGCTCTGAGGGTAGTTAAATACTAGAACAGAGATTCTCTAGATTGTGGAATTGAAGTAACTGGATGTTTTTAAGTCAGGTTAGATAAATATTTGCTTGAGTTTAGACACAGATGATCCTGTCTTGAGCACAGAGTCAGACTAGATGGTCTGCAGTCTTCTTTTCCTATAATTCTGTGATGCATTTCTTAAATAATATTCTATATTTGTAAAATTAGAGTCTCAATATGTTATAGATAGCTATATATTAGACATCATGATTATCGCTGTCACGATATCAGCATGCTTTCACCACTACACTAGGAAGAGATGGAGTCAAATTAAGTCATAGTACCAAAAGAACCCATCTTTCCCATAGCATATCTTGAACTACGCAGCAGAGCTATACTGCTACCCAATGCATCCACAGATGGTGGAGAGAGGAATGACCTTCAGGGGAAAGTTAGCTGAGAAATATGCAGGGGTAACTGATAAATAAGCAGTTGCAGACCAAACAGGAGCAGTGCCACCATAATGTGGTAGGGACAGCATATGACATTGATTTCCCTCCTGAAAAGCCACATATATCCTTTCACAGTGCTGTGACATGGTGAGCACAGGTTGCCACTATAAGCCTGCCCAGCCCGCAGCCATGAGTTTACAAGTTCTCAGCGGTGGAACAGGTGGAAAAAGGTGTTAAAATCTCAATGAATGCGAAGGCAGATGAAGTCTGCAATGGAAAGAGATCTCCAATTGTCTTGACATCCTTGCCACTGGATTACACTCCCATTCTGTCAAGAATCATGTGGAAGCTGATGTTCAGCAGCTTCTCCATGAAAAAAGAAATCACACACAGGCATCCACCATGAAAACAGTTTTTCCAGAACATTTTTCAAGACCTTTGGCAACCAGCTAGTAATGACACTTGCAAGACTGCAAGGTCTGAAAGCTCCTAGCCGTGAACTGGCATGAAGGTGGCAGTTACAAAGTTGTCTAGCACTTGAATGAGGCAGCAGTGCGATTCAGCAACTTTAAACGTGGCTGAGCAGTCCACTCTGCTCACCTCACATAGGGAGGGGTCTAGAAAAGGTGCCCTAAACATAGCTTTCTACCTTCTTTCTGACTGGATAACTGTGTCCAGTGGGATGGATCACCTTTACTGCGGCTGAAATCAATAAATACACACAGTCAAATTAAGGGCCTGGAACATGAATACCCTCATTGAGGATCCTAATAATGAACACCCAGAGCACTGCACCACAATTGAGGCTCAAGAACTCAGGTAATACAACACTGACATCACTGCACTAAAAGAGACCCAGGAAGCAGGAGATGGGCAGCTCAAAGAACATGGCAGTAGCTATACTTTCTTCTGGAAGGGTAAACAGGAAGGAGAACTGCTGGCCTCACAGAGTTTGTTTTGCATTAAAAAATTAATTCATAAAGCTACACAACAGGTTCCTTATATGAATTAATGAGCACCTCATGACATAGGGTCCTGGTTTTCTCCGATTAAAAAAAATCCCAATTTTCAGTTAAAAAAAAATTAACTCCAAATCCACATTTTTCCATGATTAAAATGAAACACTGATATATATCTATATCTATATCTATATATATAAAAATGTTTCATTTTAATCATGGAAAAATGTGGCTTTGGATATATATAAAATAAATGGTGCTTCATTTAAATTACAGAAAAATGTGGTTTGGGGGTTACCTTTTTTTTAACCAAAAATTGGGAATTTTTTTTTTAAATCAGAGAAAGCCAGAATCCCTGAAGTTGAAGATGACCAGGAGATTCAAGACTTGGTTTATCACAAATGCAACACCTTTTGTGCTTGGGAGAATGACATTAACTCCAAGCAAAAGAAACTGAATCTCCACCAAACCAAGGCAGAGGTCCAAAGGGGGACCCATGATATGAAGAACAGATGGTGGGAAGGCAAGGCAAAGGAGATTCCAACATCTCACTGACATCCAGAATATGCACCATTTTTTCAATGCCACCAAAGTCATCTACAGGACCCATCTACACGAGCACTCAGGGACCAACCCCTTTGAGACCTAAGGATGGAGAAGACCTGATCAAGGAAAGAGGAGTCATCAACACTGTTAGAAGGAACATTATGAAAACGTTCTTAGTTGAAACTCTGTTGTTGACAAGAGTGTTCTCAGCTGCATCCCACAACATCCAGTCAGGGATGCAATCCTTGACAAGGTGAGGAAAGCCATCAAGCAGATGAAGACCAACAAGGCATCTGAAGAAATTGGAAACCCACTGAAATCTTCAAGTGGGGAGTGGGGGGAGGGGAAGGTGCTCACATCATGGCTCCATGCCCTCATCTCGAGGATTTGGAATGATGAGGAAATTCCAGATGACCTCAGGGATGCCATGATTGTGACAATCTTCAAGAAAGGAGACAAGTCCAACTGGAAGAAGTTACAGAGGGATCAGCCTGCTTTTCACCATAGGAACAATCATTGCAAGAACCCTCCTGAACTATCTCCTGCCACTTGCTGAAGAGCTCCTCCCAGAATCTCAGTGGGGGTTTAGAGCATTCAGAGGCACAACTGACACGATCTTCAAAGCCTGCCAGCTGCAAGAGAAGTGTTGGGAACAACATAAACCTCTCTACATGGCTTTTGACCTCACAAAAGCCTTTGACTCTTGTCAACTTTGTCAACTGAGAAGTGCTGTGAAGGATCCTTATGAAGTACAGATGCCCACCAAAATTTATCGCCATTCTTTGCCTGCTCCATGACAGTATATAAGCAGTGTTTCTCAGTAATGGATTTATCACAGATCCTTTTGAGATTAAGACTGGAGTTAAGCAAGGCTCCAAAACTCTTCTCAATAGTGCTTACTATGATGCAACATCAGACCATTTCAGCTGGAGTGGAGTTAAACTACTGATGGTAAACTGTTTAATTTCAGATGACTCTGATATAAAACCAAGACCACTTCGACCTCAATCATTGAGCTCCAGTATGCAGATGCTGTAGTGTGTGCTCACTGAGAAGCAGAACTTCAGGCAATTTTCGATGCCTTTACTGTGGCATATAAGAAAATAGAACTAACGCTTAACATTCAGAAGACTAAGGTCCTCCATCAATAAGTTTTTAACGAGCAGTCCCCAACTCTGGTAATTCAGATTCCTGATGAGACTCAAGAGAACAGTATTTCCCATACCTTGGAAGCCATTTCTTGCAGAAGTCTGACATCAATGAAGAAATCCGACATCACTTCAAATGTACAAGTGTAGCTTTCAGAAGCGTGATGAAATGGGCATTCAAAGATTTTCATATAAAATCCAAAAACAAGCTCATGGTTTATTATCCAGTTGTAATCCCCACCTTACTGTATGGAGCTGAGACACAGACAGTGTACAGAAGACACCTCAAGTTACTGGAAAAGTACCATCAACACTGCCTGCAGAAGATCCTTTGAATCCAGTGGAAAGATAGATGCACCAATGTTGTTAGCATCCTCTTGCAAGCAAACACCACAAGTACTGAGGCAATGATCATCTAACATCAATTTTGCTTGGCTGGTCACGCCACAGTTTCATAGTTGGTAGGGTCGGAAGGGACCTGAGCAGATCATCAAGTCCGCCCCCCTGCCATGGGCAGCAAAGAATGCTGGGGTCAAACAACCCTGGCTAGGTGAATGTCTAGCCTACTTTTGGAGACCCCCAGGGTAGGAGCCAGCACCACTTCCCTTGGAAGTTGGTTCCAGATCCTAGCCGCCCTGAGTGTGAAGTAGTGCCTTCTAATATCTAGCTTGAATCTACTCACAGTCAACTTATGGCTGTTATTCTTTGTTACTCCTGGTAGTGCTCAGGGGAACAGGGACTCTCCTATTGCCTGCTGATTGTAAATGGCCACCAGATACCCTCGCAGCCTTCTCTAGTGGAGGCTGAACAGGTTCAGGTCCCGTAGCCTCCGCTCATGGGGTCTGCCTTGCTGCCCCGATCATGTGAGTGGCCCTCCTCTGGACCCTCTTGATGCTGTCCACATCCCTTCTGAAGTGCAGTGCCCACAATTGGACACAGTACTCCAACTGCAGCCTGACCAGTGTCGCATAGAGGGGGAGGATCTGCTCCTTGGATCTGCTCATGATGCATCTGTGGATGCATGACAAAGTGTGGTTAGCCTTCCTGGGTGTCCAACTGCTGACTCCCAAAGCAAGTTTTATTCTCCCAGCTCAGCCAACGTGTACGCTTAAGAAGAGTGCAGAGAAAGTGCATCAAGGATGTCCTCCAGACCAACTTGAAAAATATGCAATATCAATATCAACTCATGAGAGACTATTGCCCAGGACCACCCCAAATAGAGGAAGAGTCTGCTGCAAGAATCTCAGTACATTGAAACCTTATAACAACAACAGGAGATGAAAAAGCGAGACTGAATCAAGAATCTGGAGCCCTATGTGAAAACACGTGCCCAACTTGCAACAGTGTCTGTCAACCCCAGACTGGCTTCGTCAGCCATCTTTGGACCCAAAGATAAGACAATCATCCTCGACTGCGAGGGACTGCTAAAGAAAGGTAAACTAGACAACATATCTTGTATATCCCATGCCACAAACACACTATTTCATGTCTAGTAGTCCAAATCAGGATGCACTCTCCAAGGAAACTACAGCTCAAGAAGAAATAAGCACTTACTGTCTACTTCATGGGATTCTAACTGAGACATGGTCTGAAGAAGGCATTGCAAAATAACCCTACTAATGCTAATGAAGATCTATCACCAACAAACAACACACAGCTCCATTAGAGATAAAGTTCTTAGCATTCTAACCTGTATAACAGACCTCTAAGCTAGAAAACTGTAAACTTTTTGCTGACCCATCCCTCTTCCCCCAAATGATGTGGCCCATCATAGACCTTAACAGGATAAGCAGTCAGGCACATAATGCCTTTCCTATGAATAACATTCAGGACATTTGAAGTAATTTACCAAACAATAAAGAACTGAGACCTAATGGCAGAAACTAATACATACTAATTATCAGAAACTAAAGGTTAAATAAAAGGAGCTCCAAGATACCTTGACAACAGTGATGGTAAAATACTCAAGGCCCCTGGAATATGTTATATTTAGGATCTGACTAAATAGTTAATTGCATGTTAAGTTGTTACTCGGCCACACATTAATGCAATTAATAGTGTGATTAAACAAGAAATTAACAATACAAAAAATGAGTGATAACTTGGTGGCTAGCTCCTATAATGCAATTAATTGAACATATGGCCAAGCTGGGGCTCCCCGTTGTGGGATGCACCCCCATGGCTGTGAGTCCCATCAGCTGATGGGGCTCCAAGATACTGGAGTGCACGATCTGCCTTTGAGGCTAGGAGTTGTCAGCTGATGGGGCTCCCAAATGCAGCTGAGAGCTGTCAGTTGATCCAGGCTCCTAACCGTGGGGACACACGATGAACCCCCACATCTGAGAGCTGTCAGTTGATGGGGTTCCCAGCCATGGGGGTGCACCATACACTCCCAGAGCTGGGAGCCCTGTCAGCTGATCCAGGCTTCCAGCCATGGAGGCACACCTTCAACCCACTATTCAAATTCAGTATCATTATTAAGGATATCATACCCTAAACCCTGTCTTGAACAGCCATCCACTAATTTCCCATGAGCCAAATCAACAAGACAAACACATAACCCTGATTCAATCCCAAATAATCTTATTCTCCATTAAATGACACAGCTTCTTGAATGACAGCAGCACTCTGTCTACGGCGAACCCTTGAAGTTTTTGGTGAATCATTTTCTCTGTACTCTAGCCCCAGCCATCAATACACTGCTACTTAAACACTTTATCTCTTTCCTTCACACATACAGAACTCCAGGATTTGCCACCCATACACAAGAGGAAGATAGGGAATATAGACTCAAGCATCACATGCAGAAAACTGAAGTTAAAACAACTAAATTGAGTGCCCACACATTACAGCAGAACCCAACATCAAACCCTAAGGCTATTTCACTGCAAAACTATCTTTTGGAAGGTTCCTACAACCTACATGAACGAATGCCTCTTTGCATTACTCAGATTCCAATATATTCACATCAAGAGATTCTTTATTTCCCAAAGAAGTCTCAACCCAAAACATGGGATTCCAACCTAGACCTGTCCTGGCAAATGAGAGACATAAGCAACTGGTGCTATTCATGAATACAATTCATTTAGAGTATTGCATTTTTTTCTATTAAACATGCAATACTGCAACCACTTGAAGGAACCCATTTTGGATATAGAGACAAACGTTTTTCTCCTAAGCAACTTCACAGGCAACAGGAAAAAAGAACAGCTATAAGCTTACTTGACTGAATTTGATATCATAGATCTGACACCAAATGACACAGCCTAAAATATGGCATAGAAACAATATTACTGAAGCTCAAGGATCTTCTACATCTGTCAACAGAGAATCATTGTCTGCCCTTTCTCCTCTTCCTACACCTTTCTACAAGATTCAAAAGCTGACAAAGAAACACTGCTGTCTCACCCAAGCTATGTGGTACAGGTTGAAGGAAATGAGAAAATGCTTTAAAACCTGGAAGGAAGTGATGGGAAACTGCATTTCCAGTGCACAACAAGAATCAGTTCTCTTTCCAGTCCTATTAAAACAGACAGACAGACAGACACCTGGAAGTTGTACATTTTATAAAGAAATCTGGAGAACCTCTTTTGCTTTCAAAATGCCAGCAGATATAACTAGCTTATATAAACTGTGTACGAGATGGTGCAGGAGAAAAAGAGTACAAGCTCAGATGAGTACAACTTTGTCCAGAATCAAAGGATGGTGTAATAAGAGTAGATTAATAACAGACAAGTGAAATGTGGTAAAAAATGATCAAGAAAAAGAGATCAATTTTGCTGCACAGGATCATAAAAAAATTATAAGAACGGGGATATAAATGACTACAGTATATTAATCAATGCCAGTATCAAAAAGAATAAGGGAGAAGTATTTAAGATACACAGTTTAGAAATACAACTTTTGGAGTTGAAGGGAAAATGTAAAAAGATCATTAGTGTCTTACCATTATGAGGTAAATGAAGCTCTAAATAAGGTAGCCAAATGGGCTGTCAGCAGACATAACAGTTCAAGTAGAAAAGGAAAGGCCTATTGTAGTAGTGAAAGAAGAGAAATTATTGAAGTAAGGATTTTTTAAGCCAAGAACTTTTATTCTAAATGAGATTTAAAAAGGATAGAATAGAGCAAATGCAAATGTAGGATCAGGAGAAAAAGTCCAAATTTGATACTAACAAGTTTACAGTTTATAGTTCAAAAATAAAATTGTTCAATGTAGCTTTGAGAATAAAATGCAGACAAAAATAGACAAAAAGAAGTCCAAGTATGGATTCTGAGTCTTAGTCAGGCATTGATACCAATTTTTCAACAATGTTCTTAAGTGTAAAAGTAAAAACGGTAAAAGTAGATCTTTTTATTAACAGATAGAAATACACTAGGAACAGGTGCTGTAGCATAATAAAGGTGGTGAAAATCCAATAAGAAGCAGTAATAGAAAAACCACTACGGCAATTTAATGATGTTTGTTAAGTCCTAGAACAACAAGGGGAAAAATAAAGACTAAAGAAATTGTCAATGCAGTGATTGTTAAAAAAAACAGTCACTGCAGAAGAAATCAAAAACGTGAGAAAAAGGCAACGATCAGGGCAGGACCCTTTGACAATGAGGAAGTAAAATGTGGCATGGATTACGTGGGGAAAAATTGAGCTTCTATGTACCAACTTTATTTAAAGCAGCTTTCCACTGTTCTCCCTCACAGACAATACTTGCTTTGTGAAGAGCAGTAGTAATATTTGTAGTAATGCCCCTAATCTTCCACAGCTAAAGAAATCACTTCTTTAAAAGGTGAATTTTGTTCCTAACCTCAGTAGCATCCTAATTCATTCAACTTATTTCTAGAACAGCTACAAATGCGTCTTACATTAAAAATCACACCACTCCTCTCAACAATTTAAATATTAATGCCTGTAATTAAAAAGCTTATAAACAGAGAGCTCTGATTTTAGTGGGGGAAAAAAGTAAGGTATGTTTTTATTTTCCTAACAATAGTACATATCACTACTAAGTAGTTAAGGGAAAAAACAGTAAGTTTAGTGTCTGGAATGGCAGTTTCTTACACCGTAAGGATATTAACATTTATCCTTGAATTCATTAAAGACATGTTTGTAGGAATATTTTTAGTCTCTTTATCTGGTCAAAGCACTGGCAGTTAAGTCGTGTCTGTACAAACCAATCATTTCACCAGCAGTTTTACATTTCTTTAAAGCCTCATATAAAAAGCACCTGCTTAAAGTGAGTAATGGAGTTTTATATTCATTGCACTTAGGAACAGTGTATGTAACCTATTCCGTTTTCCTCCCTTGTGGAATATATTTCAGCTTATATTGCACAGCACATTACCGATGTGTATAAAGACTCTCTGATCAGCAATTTGGACTGCAGACAGCAACCTGCATGAGTGCACTTTTTTTTCTAAATACAAAATCCACTTGATTCACCAGGACAAATTAAAACCATCCTTTATAAGCTGATGATCTCACCTTCACCGTGAATACATGCAGCATGTATGTGTGTACACTACAGACATGCATATAATATATTGTTACAGCACAGTGGAGAGAAAACAGGGCACAGCTATCAAAAGGCATGTTAGCAGAATAATAGAAAAGTAAGCTTAACAGTTAAAACCTTTTCTGTTAAGTGTCATCTTCCAAGAAATATTAATTTTGTGTTCTTGTGATTGCTTAACTAATGAATGTTAAAAACCTCTTTTTCTCTTGACACAAATATTTTTAAAAAATCTTTTATATGTACTTTAAAAATACACCCATACTAAAAATAAGATAATGTCCAGTATGACACAAAAAGCATATTTAACAACACCCGTCACTGAAAAAAATTATCTTTTACAAGTTCAAAATATTTTATAACCTTAAACATTTCAAAGGTGTAACAGAATTCAAAGACACTCCATAAACCTTGAATTTGCAATTCATCAATGGAAACTATTTTGCATACAAGAGTTGAATAAAATACAATACTCCAGTGCTTTAAATTGGTCAACCATCAAGAAATATCGTATCATTCTTCACTTCAATCTCAATACAACCCTCCCTATGGGATTATTCATGAATACATATTAATTAATGTTTACTTGCATAACTGTAAATTAGACATTCTAACAATGCAGAAATATTTCTTCCACTGTCAGGGCATTGATACTGAATTCCAGCATTCCAGATCTAACTTTACACCAGGATACACATATCATATTTCAGTCCACTGTTTATTTATTAAATTTGACTAGAGAAGTAAAAGTGGATTTTGAAACAAATGAATACTTATTTATATATAATTGGAACTTTTATCTGATTGGCCAGATTCAACAAGTGGTAGAACATCTATTAAATAATGTATTAAACATAGGAAATACCTTGTCCTCAATTATTTTAGAAATTATTCTAATGGTACTTCTTTAAATAACTATTGATACGTTGTTCTGTGCAAGTTATAGAAAGCATCTGCAGAAAACCAACCTCTTACAAAACTCCCCCCAAAAGATAAAACTAGGCTGTTCACCATTTTTCACCCACAAATCTCTAAGCTGATAAACTTTGCCAGAACAACTTGAACCAAGCATAGTGTTACCTGTCAATATTAGTCCACATAAGTACTTGCTTGCTAAACTAAACAGGAAGATTGGCTATATTACATTAGCTTGATGAGTACCGCATGGAACACCACTAAAGAAGTTGTGAGGTCAGTGGAAGTTTATATTGCCCATGAGAAGTGGAAGGATTAGCTCTTCTGTATTACTAAATCGAAGAACTAACACTCATGATCAGGAAAGCAAGAATAAATTGGTATCTCTGGTCACTTCTAAATCAACTACTGTAATAAGGTCGATGTTATCTTAGTTTATTTATGATGCTTTTCAACCGTTGATATTTTTACTATGGTAAAGCTTTAGAAACCTAACGTACTTTTTGTAACATCTAAAGCACTGGCATGATACAAAGTGAAATCTCTGTAGTATGTCCAAATAAAACCTCAGAGAATATTTTGGTAAAACTTTTGATAAAACAAATGCAAGTACTAACCATCTGTAAGGTGGGAAATATTCCTGGTTTTTCGTTCTTTTACCACGTGAAAAATAAATCAGTTTTTTATATGTAAAGATTTAATACTATGAACTTATTTTTTTTACAATATTGTTTCTTTTGGCAATTAGAAGTCTTCACTATAATATAAAATATGCACTGAGATCTCCTTATAAATCACAAATCATTATTCAGCTTAAATTTGTAAAAAGGAGGCCTATATGAATGCCAATTACATCTTCTTTGACAGAAAGTTACAAACTTGTTTAGTGATCTGTTTTTCTCTTTCATCTTATCTCTAGTTTCTGTATAAATTTACAATTTTCATTGTTTCCAATTTTAACAAATCACCTAATGGCAGAAAGGAAAATATGTTAACCTTGGAATTATTTGCAGTTGCAGAAATCCCTTTTGTCTGGCTCAAGCAAGGCCTGCAATCTGTTTTAAACACAGATTGTCTGTCTTTTGTCTGACAGCCACCAAGCTGCACAAATTACTTTCTGCCTGTTCACCTGTTTGCAGCTGTGTCTGTAAGCTAAGGATTCTGTCATTTGACTTGAGCAGCCACTCCAGGATTGATGACATGTGCTCCTGATAAACTGAGCAATTTGAAGAAATTACTGGCTAAAGTTATTGAAAGACATCTGTGCATGAGTTGAGAACTAGAAGCCTTCAACTGCGTGGTTGCAACCTGCGGTGGCGGCAGTGCTGTTTGAAGTGATATCCTTCTATGAGAGCTGGCCTTGACACTAAATAAGGCCATCTTTGCAACGTATTCTTTCACACGAGTAACAGAGGTTTGAGCTTTTGGTCATAAAAATTTGCTTTACAGAGGAATATAACAATAATTAAGACTTCTTATATCCCATTCAGCTGAAGTAACTCTTTTGAAGTGCTTCTGTCTACCAATTTTCTCTGCTGTATAGCTTCACGCTCATCAGTTGTGTCCAGTCTATTTTGAACAGTTGTCAGTTTTAAACAGTGGGGCCACATGGACATATTTATCCCTATATAACCCATGGGTTAACCAACAGGATGTGCAACTCTGAGTTTAACAGAGCTCCCACTTTAGGTGCATCTCACCTCTTCAACAGCTCAGCCCTCAGACCCTAGCTCAGTTCAGGATCTCAGATCCCTGATCCAGTCCAAACCCTACATGAAAGACAAACCACTATATTATGGTCTTTATGACACTGGATAATGTTTGTCACCATTTGTGTCTACTGAAAAATTAAATGGACTATTTATGCTAAATAACTTTTCAAATATAATAAAAGTCAGAAAATCATATTCTTGGCCATACTTCATAAGAACATTTTGGTTTACAACAAACTGCTTACTTTAAAATAACCCTTTTTACCATTATAATAAAATGTGATACTCCACTCGTAAATTAATTAGACACAGACTGTACGAAGACTTAATACTTGCATATACTTATATTTTATATATAAATATTTACACATGCATTTTTATAATGTATTTACATTATTTATATTGTTATATAATACCTATATTTATATATTATGTGTATAGTATAATTATATTATACTTAATATGTACATATGCTTAATTTTGACACCGTGTACATGTTTAAGCTTCAGATACATCAGAATTCTACAGATCTCTAGGTATCTTAAGCTAGGTTTGTCTGATTGAGTGAGTTTAACTGACTTAATACAAAAAGGTGAACAGCGAGACCAAGATTTCAAAGCTGTATGTCTGTTCTGGGGGAAGCTTCTAAGCTATAGTGGCCAAATCTCTCTCTGGTATATGGTAAAGTAACTCCCTTTTTCAGTGGTACTTTTTTCCTGTTTTCACAGGTTCTATTCTTTTCTACAGTTTTACATGTTAAATGCATTTCATATGTACCATATGGTTGGACACCTAAAGCAAAAACATGTATGGCTTCAAATATTTCAGAAGTTTTCAGTAAACAGTAATTAAAAAAACCAAAGCAAACAATTTGATATATTGCAAACAAAACTAAGCATTAGTATATGGCATTAGCAAAAAAGAAAAAAAAAAAAAAAAAAGACTGCCACAGCAAGCATCTTGACAAAAAAAAACCAGTGTTATCATTTTTAAAGGATTTCAAATAAATGTAATACAAAGAACCAGAATATTATAAACAAATATATTCATCTGTTATTTTTTCTTTTCTCTCGGGTACAAACTTGTTCTTACTACAACTCTGGACAATGGTTTCTAAATTTGTACTACTTCCTATTGATTTAAGCAAACTAAATTAATTTTATATTTTAAAAAGTATTCTTCAGAAACAGGCCTTACTAACAATGCTAAAAAATGCTTGAAGTCTGCTTTTTGATAAAATTTCAGTGTGCTATAAATTAAACACACTAAAAAATAGGAAAGAAAAGCTTTCAAGTTAAGCTGCTATATAAACTGGGCTTTCACATTTCAGAACCCATAAACCAGATTCAACACAGAGCTGAACTTACCTACTGGCAAAAAGGATATATAGCATACTGTATATGCATACAATAAATCAAGTCATTATTTACACGTAATAACTATGCATCACTAACAATAAAATCCTTAAGATACTCCAGTATAGCATATGCATCAGTCCATTTTCTATCTTTACTTTCTATTCATATTGCAAGATCAAGCAGCTTTTATTTTAAAAAAGCTAAGTCGTGAGAACATTCTTATGTACCACTTCATAACTCTAACACCAAGTATGTATAAAAAGATTAGCCTTTATTTGGTATAAAATCAGTTGGCAGTTTTACATCTGTGCAATGCAACATAAATACCCCAGCTGGTATCTCAAGCTCACACACATATGGACTTCAAAACAGAAACTTCCTTATTTGCAGCACTGCCAGGGTAATTTTGTATACTCTGCATACTACAGCTATTTGTCAGGCCCCTGCAGGTGTGCACTGCACATAAACACACAGCTGTAGTCTAGTAAGCCAAGTGTTCCATCAAACACATAAAGGGAGACCTCAGCAGCTGGATTAGTCATCCCTGCAACAGGTCCAGGGAGAACAATATGGGTTAGTATTTTTGGAAAAGCGTGGATGGTAAATTTATGATTATGCTGGCCTTACCAAATAACTGCTGGATTGTGTCATTTTTATGCAATGTCTACTTATTAAAGTTTTTGTTAGTATGGCTGGAACAGACTGAATATTTTTTAGTTTTTAATATAAACAATAAGGTAGTTTATGTATAAAATAGTTTATTACGTGCAAAATGTTAAAAGGTTTTCATACTCGTGGTTGGTTTTTGACAGATGTTATGATTATTTGCATTGGCTATAACAGACAAATCACTGGAAACAATTATAGTTAGTATATCATAAAATTTCTTGCTTGTAATATATTATTTTTGTCATCTTTATTATAATTACATGCCATTTTTCTATCTCTCTGTATTTGTTTCAGCTCTGAGATGAATTGCTTAACTCACAGGTGAATTGTGTACTATCTGCATACTTAATATAAAAAATATTGTACAGAATGTTTTTGGTCCTTGTGAAATTTTAGCAGCAGTTTAGTTTTGGAGGTGTTTCGGCGCCCAAAACACCAAATCCAAAACGAAACAAAAGGCTCTGAAACATCTCAAACTAAATGAAACTGTCTAAAATGTTTTGGAAATGTTTCAGATGCACCCCCTGGGAATCGTGCAGCCCTTCAGCCCTCCTTTTAAAGTGCCAGTAGACTGGGGCCAGGTGGGTGATGGGGCTGGGCAGGGCAGCCACAGGGGCTGTTCACATGGCTCCCCCCATTAGGGCAGAGGCAGGCACAGCTAGAGGAGCTGTGGGAGAAGCCCCTATGGCTGCTCTGCCCGGCCCCATCCCCTGCCCAGCCCTAGCCTCTTGGCACTTAAACAAACAAACAAACAAACAAAAAAAAAAAGAAACAAAAAAAAAAGCCCCACACTCACCAGCTGCAGCAACGGCAATCAGGGCCTCTGAGGGTTCGTGGCAGAGCCCCCCTGTGCAGCGCGGGGCACTGAGGATTGCCGCTTCCACCTGGCACCCACGCAGCAGCTGCCCCATGGCATGGATGCAGTGTGGCTTGGCAGGGTGCCGCATGCTGTCTGGGAGCTGAGGCCACTGGAGCTGAGCATTGCCAAGCTTTGGCTGACTGCTGGAGCAGTCCCAGCTCCTAGCCAGCAACACAGCGCCCTGCTGAGCCATGCTGTACCTGCACTGTGCAACAGCTGCCACACAGGGGCCAAGCTGGGAGGGGGGGCACATGCGATCCCCACTGCCCCATGTGGCGGCACGGAGTGGGGTGGGCTCTGCCATGAGCCCTTAGATGTCCTGATTGCCGATGCTGCAGCCAGTGAATGCAGGGCTTTTTTTTCCCCTCTTCTTCTTTTTAACGTGCCGTGAAGCTGGGCCAGGTGGGGAGGGGATGGGGCTGGGTAGGGCAGCCATGAGCGCTTTTCCCATGGCTCCTCTGGCTGTACCTGCCTCTGCCTAGGCAGGGGAAGCCAGAGGAGAAGCCCTCATGGCTGTCCTGCCTGGCCCCATCCCCTGCCCAGCCCTTGCCTCTTGGCACTTTACAAAAAAAGCCCCCACTCACTGGCTGCAGCAGCCAGGATCAGGGCCTCTGAGGGCTCATGGCAGAGCACCCCCCCCCCCCACATACACAGCATGGGGCAGTGGGGATCATCTGCATCACGCAGGTGCAGCACAACTCAGCAAGGCACCACATGCTATCTGGGAGCCAGGAGCCAGAGCCCAGCACCACTCAGCCCTGGCGGCCCCAACCCCCAGACAGCCCGCAGTGCTGCATCCGCAGCAGAGCAGTGGCAGCATGGCGGAGCAGCGCTCAGTGCTGGGCAGTGAACACGGAGCAGCAGCAGTGCAGTAGCAGCATGGAGCAGCAGCAACGCAAGCTGCCACATATGAGCTTTCCCCCGCCCACATCTGGCTGGCAGAATGGGGGAGTATGGCAGTGGTTGCATGCAAAGCGGCGGCAGCACATGGCGTTGGATCTCAGCAGCTGCCGACACACGCAAGCTTTCCCCTGCCCGCTCATCGAGTCCAGCCAGCAATTCCGGTTAGTAAAGTATTCCAATTATTTAAATTCCAGATAGTGGAGATTTTACTGTCATACCTTGCCTACATAAAATGAAGTTGCACAAAATGAAGTAATATTGACTTTCCATTTTGCAGGGAGGAAATACCAAATTAGTTATCAGTGAAACTTACTGTGCAAAGTCATTTGGCCAATTATACACATGCACTTAACAAATTCCTTTATGTTTCCCCAGGCAAACCAGTATCTGATTGTAAAAGGAAAGTTATGATAGAGCCAGCTCAGAATCTATTGCCTTCCCCAATGCTCTCTATCTTAAGATGAAAGTTTTGTGATTTGAGAGAACCATGGAAAAAGGACGGGAAAAACTCTCTTAAATGTGACCCATATACATTTCAAACAGGTACGAGACATCTAGTCAGATGCAGACATTACCTATCAGATGTAAAAGCATCAGTTCACACAAGACCAGTGTATTACTACTAACTGCTGTCACCATATATACACAGTATTGTTTCACATACTACATGCTCCCAAACAAGACATGCACATTGTTTCTGGGAAGGCAGAATGAATAAAAGATTTTTCCACCATTCTAGTGCATGCCTCTGCCCCTGCTCCTCATCTTTAACTAATTTATCCGCCCTTTCCATCTCAGAAAAAGCTAGTTTTAGCTCTTTCACAATCAAATTGATTGCTTTTGCCTGAGCAGAAAAGGGACAGCAAGTAAACTTAAAGTTAGGCTTTGTCCCTGTTCCATCTAACCTGTGAAAGGGTTAAAAATTGAAAAGGCTGCTGAAGCCCAGACTGGCCCTCTCCATGCAGGTACTGGGGGTGAAGGAAGAGAAGGAAAAAAGCAGGAGCCAATTTACAGCATCTCCATACTTCTATTTTGGGCAGAAAAATCAGCTTTGCTTCTTAAAACACAGACCCCCAATTTTGGAGGGCTAATTTTTGGGAGAAAGATGTGTGTAGTTATTGTACATTATTGGCACAAATGACACAAGGAATCTTAAAACACTCAGATTAGATTAAAACTGTTTAACTGCTAGGAGTATTCCAATACTCTATACTCTAACCGTGTCATTTAGTGTATTATTAGTAGTAGGATTACTATGTTTAGTTCTCATAATACTAGTATTATTATTAATAATTATTATTATTTTGTAAGGACTAGATTAGTGGATGCAGATATCTTAGGATCTAGTTAAGTGGTTGACCAGATTCTCTCTCATTTGGATATGCGACTTAATATAACAGAGACAACATGATGCGTCTAAAGTAGAGATGCAAAGGGGAGAAAAGCAGCTGATTTGTCCAAGAGGCAAAGAAGTAAAATGATTTAGCCATAGGCCAAAGAGTAAAGAAACCCTAGAATCTAAGTTCTTATTTGTTGGGTGATCTGAAGCAAGACACTGGAAAGCTATCTTAGTTTGGTTTCCAAAAGGAAGAGTGGAGGCTATGTCATTTACATTTCAGACATGGGAGGGTTTAGATTTTACAGAATTTTGAAAAATGCCATATAAATAAGTTCTCACAGTTACCTACAGAGCTTCCATTATTATATATGTAGATTTATGAGAGACTCATAGATCAAGGGAGGCCAACATGCAGCACGAGTGCCACAAGGTAACCCTGACTGTGCTCTGATTCTTATCTCCCAAAGGTGTACATGTCCCTGCCTCCACTACAGTGCCTCCCTTTATTGAGCACCCAGGCTCATATGCTACACACACCAGCTGCCTAGAGATTAATTTGTGGCATGCTCAAAAAGGTTGGCCACCACAGGTATAAATAAGACTATTGTACTACTGTGTATTATTATATACACATACATACACACACACTATCCCAATTTGAAAACTATGGAAAAGATTGCCCATTTGGGGGCATGTTTTCATCGGCTTTGTGACCCTGTCAAGCTGACACCAAAAACATAAACCCTATCCCCTGTCTGATCCATGCTCTGAAGTGACACAGTGAGGATGCACTAAGGGGGTACCCTGCTGCCGCTTGCAAAATCGGTCTCTGGAGTACTTGAGCGAAGTAGTGGAAAGCACCACCAAAAAATCCTTGGTGTCTCAGGCCTAGGTTTGGAATTGGAGCAGGAAAGTGGGACACATTTTTTTGGCAACAAGTTCAAGAGCAGCACAGAACCAGGACAGACGCATAATAAGGCAACCTTTGGAACAGAATGACCCAAATTCTCCCTAAAAAAAAGTCAGACCTACTTCCAACATATTGGTGCTCAGAGCTGAAGATGATACATTTATTTCCCTACCACCATTTACCCAAGCCTAGGAACCAGGATTTTCATATTAGGCTCATTGCTATCTTTTGCTTTCATTTTCTTTAACTGAATATTTCCCAGTGTGTCAAGAAGCACTAGTGCCAAACAAACATGATATTCTAAGTAGAGACTCAGAATTACATAGAGTATCATAGAAAGTTAGGGTTGGAAGGCACCTCAGGAGGTCATTTAGTCCAACCCACTACTCAAAGCAGGACCATCCCCAACTAGATCATCCCAGCCAAAGCTCTGCCTACCTGGGTTTTGAAAACCTCCCAGGAGAGAGCTTCTACCACCTCTGTGGGTAACCTGTTCCAGTGTTTTACTACCCTTCAAGTGTGAAAATTCTTCCAAATGTCTAACCTAAACTTCCCCTGCTGCAACTTGAGAAGGTTGCTTCTTGTTCTGTCATCTGCAACCACTGAGAACAGTCTAGCTACATCCTCTTTCAAACCCCACTTCAGGTAGTTGAAGGCTGGTATTAAGTCCCCTTTCAGTCTCCTCTTCTCTACACTAAATAAGCCCAGTTCCCTCAGAAGTCATGTCCCCAACCCCCTCACCATTTTTGCTGCCCTCCACTGGACTCTCCAATTTGTCCACATCCCTTCTGTAGTAGGGGGCCCAAAACTGAACACAATACCCCAGACGTGGCCTCACCAATGCTGAATAGAGGGGAACAATCACTTTCCTTGATCTATTGGCAACATGCCTACCAATGCAGCCCAGTATGCTGTTAGCTTTCTTGGCAACAAGGGCACACTGCTGGCTCATATTCAGCTTACTGTCCACTGTAACCCCCAGGTCCTTTTCTGCAGAGCTGCCGTGCAGCCAGTCAGCCCCCATCCTGTACCAGTGCATGGGATTGTTACATCCTAAGTGCAGGACTTTACACTTGTCCTTGTTGAACCTCATGCGATTCTTTTTGGCCCAGTCCTCCAATTTGTCTAGGTCACTATGCTCCAGCATATCTACTACTCTCCCCAGCCTGGTGTCATCTGAAAGCTTGCTGAGGGTGCACTCTATGCCATCTTCCAGGTTGTTAATGAAGACATTGAACCAAACCAGCCCCAGGACTGACCCCTGGGGCACTCCACTTGATACCGGCTGCCAACTAGACATCCAAGCATTGATTACTCCTCTCTGAGCCCGATGCTCCAGCCAGTTTTTTTTATCCCCCTTACAGTCCATTCATCCAGCCCATACTTCCTTACTCACCTGCAAGAATGTTGTGGGAGACCATATCAAAAGCCGTGCTAAAATCAACATCCACCAGTCTCCCCACACACACACAGCCTGTCATCTCATCATAGAAGGCAACCAGGTTGGTCAGGCACGATTTGCCCCTGGTGAATCCATGCTGACTGTTCCTAATCACCTTCTCC
>NW_017728992.1:160312663-160313326 GCF_001723915.1 Gavialis gangeticus | reverse complement strand
CATCCAGCCTCATGGACTTACCACATCCAGCTTTTCTAAGTAGTCCCTAACCTATTCTTTCACTACTGAAGGGTGCCCATCTCCTCCCAAAACTGTGCTGCCTTGTGCAGTAGCTGGGGAGCTGACCTGGCCTATGAAGACTGAGGCAAAAAAGGCATCGAGTACTTCAGCCTTTTCTGTATCCTCTGTCACAAGGTTGCCTCCCCCATTCGGTAAGGGACCCATACTTGCCCTGATCCTCCTCTTGTTACGGACATAATTGTAGAAACCCTTCTTGTTACCCTTCACATCCCTTGCTAGATGCAACTCCAATTGTGCTTTGGCCTTCCTGACTTCATCCCTGCATGCCTAAGCAATGCTCTTATAGTCTTCCCTAGTTATTTGTCCAAGTTTCCACTTCTTATAAGCTTCTTCTTTGTGATTTAAGAATTATCATATATTTGATATGTGAAGTAAAGACTGTATATACCAGCCAAAAGCATACCATTTTTACTGCTACATGTTAGGCAACATGTCTAAGTATTTCATTTGTTGTGTACTAACATTTTTAGAGCTCTCATCCCTCACTATTACACTCCAAAGGGCCTATTACCTCTTAATGGATATCATTGTAGAGATTATCACATCCCAGATAAAACAGCATGCCAGATCCAGAATAAAAAT
>NW_017728992.1:160307312-160307663 GCF_001723915.1 Gavialis gangeticus | reverse complement strand
TGACTGTTCCTAATCACCTTCTCCTCCAAGTGCTTAGAAATGAATTCCTTGAGGATCTGCTCCAGATTTTTCTGGGGACTGAGGTAAGGTTGACTGGTCTGTAGTTCCCTGGATCCTCCTTCTTTTCTTTCTTAAATATGGACACTATGTTTCCCTCCTTCCAATCATCTGGGACCTATCCTGATCGCTATGAGTTTTCAAAGATGATGGCCAGTGGCTCTGCAGTGACATCAACCAAATCCCTCAGCATCCTCAGGTGCATCTTGTGGTGGGTGCAGAGATCCCACCTCAGGAAAACAGCTGGGTATTCGTATCCCACCACTATTTCCACCACGTGAGGCGGGCCAGTAG
>NW_017728992.1:160300340-160306555 GCF_001723915.1 Gavialis gangeticus | reverse complement strand
GCAGGTTTCCCCCCCTCCCTCAGGAATGCAGCCAGCTCAAGTTCCCTAAAGAGACAGGCTGAGGGTGTGGTCCCCTATGTGCTGGGCCCATTGTAACTGAATGGTCACAGCACAGAGATTTAAATCACAGTGTCACAGGGCAGAGATTTTTGGGGAGAAACCAAGGTGGCTTTTTGCCACACATCCCATCCAGCCTCATGGACTTACCACATCCAGCTTTTCTAAGTAGTCCCTAACCTATTCTTTCACTACTGAAGGGTGCCCATCTCCTCCCAAAACTGTGCTGCCTTGTGCAGTAGCTGGGGAGCTGACCTGGCCTATGAAGACTGAGGCAAAAAAGGCATCGAGTACTTCAGCCTTTTCTGTATCCTCTGTCACAAGGTTGCCTCCCCCATTCGGTAAGGGACCCATACTTGCCCTGATCCTCCTCTTGTTACGGACATAATTGTAGAAACCCTTCTTGTTACCCTTCACATCCCTTGCTAGATGCAACTCCAATTGTGCTTTGGCCTTCCTGACTTCATCCCTGCATGCCTAAGCAATGCTCTTATAGTCTTCCCTAGTTATTTGTCCAAGTTTCCACTTCTTATAAGCTTCTTCTTTGTGATTTAAGAATTATCATATATTTGATATGTGAAGTAAAGACTGTATATACCAGCCAAAAGCATACCATTTTTACTGCTACATGTTAGGCAACATGTCTAAGTATTTCATTTGTTGTGTACTAACATTTTTAGAGCTCTCATCCCTCACTATTACACTCCAAAGGGCCTATTACCTCTTAATGGATATCATTGTAGAGATTATCACATCCCAGATAAAACAGCATGCCAGATCCAGAATAAAAATACTTTTATTTTCTGATCATATTTGTAACTACTCTTTCCCTAAGTTTACTGTTACTCTCCATTTTATTTACTGCACTCTGTGAAAAGAATGTTTGGAGATATTCAATTAGAAGAAGTAGCCTAACTGCCATCTCTAATCTTCTGCCAGACATGCAACTACCTCATACCCTCAAGGCTAGGGACAGAAGTTACACATGAACTGGTTTAAGTGATCAGAAACTGGTTTAAACCTGTAACAGAACAGAAGTTCAGTGCACATAAACCAGTTTCAAAATGGCCGAAACTGGTTTAAGATAAACCTGGTTGAATGTAGTATCCAACTTAAATGATTTAGGTCAAACCAGTTCATGAAACTTCTGTCCCAGACCCCTTCCTGTTAAATCACAGTCCCCCCCCCAGGATGCTTTGCAGCCATGGGCTGGGCTGTCTGCTCCAGAGAGCAGGGGTGGCCCCACCCTCTGCTCTGCACCCGGAGCAGTGAGGGCTGGCTGAAAAGGGGGTGGAGGAGCGAAACCTGGCTGGGAACACAGCCTGGTCTGTTGTGGAGGGCAGGAGGAGCAGCACCTGCCAAACTTTTCCCCCCACTAGAGTGGAGCGGACAAGGATGTGAGCTGGGAGACTCAGGTGGAAGGGAGGCTTCCAGTTGCTGCCTGAGGCCAGTGTCTGGCCATGCCCCCTGCCACTCGAGCAGTGAGTGGGGCAAGGGAGGAAAGCCAGGCAGACCCCAGCTGGGGTCTTGTGCCAGTGCGAGAGGGGAGGGAGAGAGGTTGAATCCCCCCCTTCACCTCAGGCTGCTGTCCAGGGCCAGCCTCTGGCCACAACCATCACCACTCAAGCAGTGAGGGGAAGCCAGCCAGACCCCACCTGGGGTCCCATGCCAGTGGGAGGGAGGAGGGTTTAATCCCCTCCTCCTTCCCCCCTTCACCTCAGGCTGCTGCCCAGGTCCAACATCTGGCCATGCCCTCCCATTGCTCAAGCAGGGTGGGTGGGGAAGCCAGGCAGACCCCAGCTAGGGTCCCATCCCAGTGGGAGAGTGGAAGGAGGGGGGTTTAACTCCCCACCTTCACCTCATGCTGCCACCTGGGGCAGGCATCTGACCACATCCTGCTGTTCAGGGACAAGCACGACAACAGCTGCTTCCCCCTACCCCCTCCAAGTATACCCCTGCTGGGGACCACGCAGGCCAGGCTGGGGGTTTTAAACCTTCCCCAATTATACTCAGCAGCCTGCCAGGGCCTTGCCATGTGTCCCACCCTCCCCCCTTCCAGCTTAGCTTCCCTCCAGCCTTCAGGCCACTCCTGAAGGAAAGAGAGGGCTCACTCTAGCACTGCCCAGCTTCTAGCCTGAGTCACTGCAGGCAAGTGCCTGCATTTCCGGAATAAAAAGTGAATGTCTATTCACTTGATTCTCAGTTAAGTCTATGCAGGTTAGACAAACCTGCAAAGATTGAATCAATTCAGGCTTGGGCTTCCTGAGTGCCTGTACTTAGCCCAAGAGTACCAAAAGCATGAGGAGGATTTTTGAGAGAGAAAAAGTCTGTAACTATTTGATAACTAAATCAATAAAAGTTTTAAGGTTTGTTTGACAGATTATACTTCTGAAGTAGGATTTATGTAATAATATCACTCTTAAGTAGAAATCACATTATGTTTTCAGTGTACTGGCCAGTTAATGTTGAGGCTGAAGCATTATATCTTAAATCAACACTTTGATAATTTTTCATAAACCTAATTCAAAAAATGTAGGCACCAACATACAACTTGATAACTGATACTGAAAACCTAGATGCTATCCCCGAAACACAGCTAAAATAGACTGCAGTCCAATTCACCCATTGATATAAAGAGAATTGGTGAAAGAAGCGAGAGAGAGTTTATACAAATTTGGAAAGAAGGCAAGAGAAAGTGATTGCCCAAATAAATAGTTTAAATCTTGGAGGCAACTTTTGTGCTTCAAAGCACAAATTAAGTATGCTTAACTCCGTACAAGAAACAGTAGAAAATGTTCTCTCTGATCAAAGAGTTTATAATCTGAAAGACAGGTGACACAAAAATGTGCAGGGAAACCCAAAGCAATACTGTCTTACACTATATAGAGGAGCAGCAGACCAATTATAGATAATTAAACTGAAAATGCAGTTACTACCTTCTTAAATTTGGTAGAGAGAGAAAAGAACTGGAATAGGGCCCATGGTTTTAGTCTTTATTCTTATCAACTAACAGACAGACAAATGTCAAAATATAACACAAAAAAAGAAAAAAAAAAGGATATTAAGTTTCTCTATAGTCATCCCAAACCTAACTGATATATGGAAAATTGAAAAGAAAATCTGATAAAAACGTAATTAACAGAGGACTTCTCAGATTAAAAACTGCATTGTTTGCCAAAACAGCTGAAGCAACACTATCAAGCTCAACAGCTCCAGAGCCCATGGGCATCATGTATACTAATGTTTGTTTCCACCACAAAAACCTCATTTTTTCCTCCTTTAAAAAAAAAACCAACACTTTATAAGGTGATTGTAATATGATACAATGATCACTGCTGATTGTAGTTAGAAACAGACCCTTTCAATCCATCTGCTCTTTACTTAAACAAATGCCATTTAAAAGCTATTTCATAAAAGCATTATTGCTTCATACTTAAAAGACATTAAGTCAAGATTTTGGAAATTCCATTCACTTCATTATATCAGTGAGTGCACTATATGTAAGATTTATCATTAAAACAAAATCCATGAAAACTGTTTTCCAGACTTCAGTTAATACTCTTATGACACATTTGGCCATTGAAAACGGATGAAAAACGGTAGTGCTTTGAAGCAATAGCCAGTGAATGCTGCTGTGGTTTACCAAGAGTGGGATGCACAACATATTAGACCACAGTTAATGAAATTAAATCATTTCTTATGTTATTGAAATGTGTCCTGTATTACTCATTTGGAACTTACACAACTGCTTAATCTTTAAAATTTTACTTTTTTTTGTAGTAAACTCTCTCTCGCATCTACCAGTAATTAAATCAGTAAGTGACTACCACTGTTTTTTTTACTTTAGGATACTATTTTAAGCCCAAATAACTCAATAAATTGCATTTGATTTTTGCTTCCACACACAAAAAAGCAAGCATTTCATATACATTCTGTATTAAAAAATAAAATCAGGAGAAAAATGTTGGAAAAGCAGATATTTATATTATCTCTTGGATGCAAGATGTACACTGATATGCAGTTTCCTTTCATTATGTGTCCATACAATGTGGATTCAATGTACTCCTTACTAAAGAGTTTTAAAGTAAAATCTTCTGGCAATTGTTTTAGGCATGTAGGTTTTGAAAAGTTAAATAAATCCTTCAGGTATAATTCATTCAACCAAACACTCTACTAAGATATTTATTAAAATAAAAACTCTTCACATTTATCTTTTGACGTTCTGAAGGACAAACCAGGTAGCTTTACTTCAACCCACTACTTCCAGAATTTCTTAAATTATTTAGCTTTTAGTCATAAATCCATAATTAAGGTCAAGTTAAATAATGTCCTGAAAACAGATATTAAACTTCTCTGTTATATATTAATAAAGTACATCTTCCCCAGACTTAAATCAGTAAATCTCTGCAAGAAGAATTAATATTTCTAGAGATTTAAAAATAAGTTTACAGGTTACAATTAATCTTAGATGGGCCTTTAAAGATTTTTTTTTTCCAATCAATCAGTCTTACTGTTTCTCTTAAGTTAACAAATGGCTTGTTATAAACCTTTCAAACTTTGCATATGGTTTAAATTAATTTAAATGTCATATTTGGACATTATGCAGTAATTAAGCAAAATTATTAATGACTGTTGTATCTAACCAATTATTATGATTAAAGTCAGGACCAGGCCAACAGCTGTCATTCTTATGTAGTGTGATTGTGGAGAAAACAACTCAATAACTCAATAACTCCCCACTATTCTTTCCCAATAAACTGGCCTGCAAAAATGCTACTAGCTAGCGGAATAAATGGAATGAAGAAAAATGTATGCATGGGGCTTGCCTTGCTACATTTCTTCAGCATCATACAAGGTAGAAGGCAGGCAGTACTAGAGTCTCTATTATTCCATATAGGAGAAACATTTTTAAACAGTGTGTCCCCTTGCTGCAAATAATAAGGAAAAAAAATATCATATTTACTTAAATACGAGACAATTTTTCCCCACAACTGGCACGGGGGGAAAAAGCCCCTTGGTCTTATAATCGCCTACAAGGAAACTTCATTAAATACATTTTCTATCATTAAACTGCTGCCAAAAGCAGCATGTACTCAGCAATGGAAACCAACTCTGAAGCTGATTAAATGCCACCAGCAGTGAGTATGATTATAAAACACATGGCCTACATTGCACAAATATGCTGATTGGAACTTTTTTTTTTTGAGTGGCATCTTACATGCAAGCTCTAGGAAGCCCAGAAGCCTTGAAGTTCAGATGCACACCTAGTTTTGCTTGCTCCTAGATGAGAAGTAGGTAATGTTTTTGGACTGCTGCAAAAAATAAGTCTACCTTGTAAGTTGCAGGACTGCCAGCACACCTCAAAAAGGGTACATGGCAGGCTGCACTACATATTAATATAGCTAATAATCATAAATTTTTCTTTTTATGGTAAATACAAGGTTTTCTAAAAACTCTAAACCTGGTGACAATAAATAAAACTTCATATACTACCTTTGTTCTTGTGCTTGTTTGTTCTTTTGCTAAGCAAATTGTGATGGGGGGAGAGAAAGAAAAGAAAAAGAGACAGATAAAATATAAAAAGGGAGAGAAGAGAGTGAAAAGATAGTGAAAGATGTAAATAAAGAAAAAAGAAAAGAGAAAGGAGAGAAAAGAGGGGAGAGAGGAAAAAGGGAGAGAGAAAAAAGAAGAAAGAAGAGAAAGAGAGAAGAGAAAAAAGGAGAGAAGAGAGAAAGAAAAAGGAGAGAAAGAGAAGGAAAAAGAAGAGAGAAAAAAAGGAAAAAGAAAAAGGCTGTGTTCCTCGCTGCCCACAACTACCACTACTGGCTGTGACTGCGGGGGAGGTGCCACAGGCAGGCCTACACAGCTCCTGCACCAGCCCCAGCCCTTGGAGAGGAGCTGCAGGTGAGAAGGCCGGGGCCTGGGTAGCCATTCTTGGGAGCTCCTGCAAAGAGGCCCTTGCACTGGGGGTGGCTCTGCCCCATTTGTGCTGTCCTCAGTGCACAGGGAGGCCGAGCCCAAAGCCCGAGTCCCCTAAGCCCAGCATCCTGCCCTGGCCGGGCAGTGTCCCCTTGCAGCCAGGGTGACTATGCCCCATCCCTGCAGAACTGTACAGGCCGGGCTGGGTCCCATCTCAGGTGCCATCAGAACCCCCTGCC
>NW_017728992.1:160296938-160300057 GCF_001723915.1 Gavialis gangeticus | reverse complement strand
CCCACCCGCCCCACCCCAAGCCCACAGAGACCCTGGGCAGTCCCTGCTTCCCACACAGTCCCCACCTTCCTAAGGGCCCAACCAGGCTGGCCTGCCCAAAGCACTTCCCCCTGCACCTACTTCAACCTGCATGGCCCAGCCCCAGCCCTGGCATCTGTGCTGCCCCCACCAGGGTGGGACAGGGAATCCATCTGCCCAAGTCCTGGCTGAGCCCAAGACTCGCCCAACCACTGGAAGCCTGAACAGTGGGTTTGCACAACACCTGCCTGAGCCCTGGCCCCACCCCCTTGCAGCTCCCTCTGGTGACCAGGCCAGGCTGGGGGATGCAACTCAGGGACAGGGGGTGGGGTCTGCAGAACACAGACACAGTCCCTGCTTGTGTTCTCTGGACTCCAGCCCCAGTACCTGCCACACTGCTAGGACCTGTGACTGCTTGGGAGAGCCCAGAGCATCAACTTAAAAAAAACCCCATTTTAAATAATTTCCCTCCACGCCTCCTGGCATGCTGGGGAAAATTTCTCCACATACCACTAATTGGCATGCATGCCGGGGGTTGCCAATCCCTGTCCTAGACAAAAGGCTAGAGAACAGCTAGGAGAAAAGTGTGAAAGCAGTCCCCTACTGCCATACCTGGCATGGGAGATACCATGATCAGTTGATCCCACTGCAGATAAGAACTTAAGGATTCCCCCAGCTTGTGTGAAGCAGGGCAGGGGGAGCATTGGTGCTGAAACTTGGTGCTGCTGGATCCCTGGATGGGAGCATACCAGCAATATGGAGATGCCTCCAGGATACTTCCCAGTGAAGCTCAGGGTGAAGGAGGAATATTTGGAGAACATAGGGAAGCTGCCCATAGGAAGGAAAGAGTTTGGGGCCAAGATCCTCCAGGAACTGTTAAAGGTGTATTTATCAATCTGCATTGGCTCATTGAATGTTGAAAGGGGCAGAGTGGCAGCTCTGCTTTAAAGATCCCAGGAGCAGGCTGGAGTTCTGGGTGCAACTGCAGGCAGCCAAGGAGACTTCCCAGATGAAGTTTTTTGAATTTGCTATCGAAAGCCCAAGAAGTGAGAGACTGGTGACAATTAAAATGCATTCTGGCCTAAAGGAAGAGGACTTGAGTTTCTGGCTAAAAAGGCAGTGTGAGAGAGTGGGAAAAGCGGAGAGGGTCCTGAATGACTTGGGACTCTGGACTGGAGCCTAAAGCAGTGGTCTCCAAACTTTTTTGATCGCGCACCCCTATCAGTAAAAAAATTTTGAGCACACACCCCCAATATATGTATATTTATATACATATAAATATAAATAGAAGTTCTAATATTTTCTTCCCACACCCCAATGGATCATCTTGTGCACCCCCTGGGGTGCACACACCCCACTTTGGAGACCACTGGCCTAGAGAACCAAGGCAGTGCTTAAAAACTGGGCATCCAAGAGAAGTGCAGCACCTCCCCCTCATCCATCTCCTTGGGATTTCATTTTCTACCAGGGACAACCTAAGTTCTGTAGAATACGTGGGGAGGAGGGCAACCTGACTGCACAATACACACACAAAGTCTGTGCTCTGTGCAAGGAAAAGGGGCATAAAGCCAAGGAGTGTGAGCATGCAATGGAACAGCAGTAGAAAAGAGCAAAACTTTAAAGGGTGCCCCTGAAGCCTATAATGTAGAGAAAGAGGAAGACTCCAGAAAGTGACCCCCCACCCCCTAATCCCCTACTGCAACCAAGGTGACAGGAACAAAGAGGAGGGAAGCAGAAAAAAACCCAGAAAGAGGGGAGGCAGAAGGGGAAACTCTCTCCGAAAAGGAGAAGCACACCCACTCTCAAAAAAATGTGATAGCTTTAAGAAAGATGGTTGAGGAACTTGGAAAATATGAACTAGCTGAAGAACTGGAAAGGATAGAAAAGGAAGAGAGAAGAGGAAACCCAAAACCCTGAAGGAGGGGACTAGGAAAGAACCCCGGAAGAGGAGGAAAGTAAAGTCTCTGACACAGAATTCCAGGCAGGAAAGGGAGAGATCCTAGAGACCCAAGAGGAAAATAAGAACCCCTGGGTAACCCCCCCACCACCACAAGAGAAGAAGGTCCCCCCAAACACAGACCACACAGCTGGGGGAGCCACAGTCCTGGAAAGGGTCCCACAAACTGACGGACCAGACAGGTCTGGAGAACAGAGAGAGTCTAAAAGCTAAAACAATGGAAATTAGAAGGCTACAGACCCAAGCCATCAGTACATTTTTACTCATGAGGATCCTTATAGCTTCAGTGAATGTGAGCAGCCTGTTTACGAAGGAGAAATGGGACACAACTGAAATGACCCTTGGGCAATTGCAGACAGACATCCTTTATCTTCAGGAATGTGCCCTGCCCAGTTCTGAAGACCATGCTTTGTTTGCTGGGGGAGGTGGAGACACACCTGCTCATTCTGGTCAAGTACCAATGACAACTGGGTAGCAGGGGTAGCAGTACCCCTGAGAGGAGACAGTGTGCTCCCTGCAGCACAAAGAAGTCATCGCAGGCAGGTTACTCTAGAAATAGAAGAAAGGATTTTCGATCTTTTAAATGCGTAAGCACCAGTAAACAAAACAACAAAACATGACTTAATTAAAAACATAACAGTAGCAATGTCCAGCAGCCGGCCAGTGATGATCACAGGAAATCTAAATTGCATCATCGAGGTGGGTGACAGAATAAGCTGAGGCCAAATGGCCTCATTATTCTACCCGACAGATACTCCAGACTGTTGCAGCAGCTCATCTGTGAACACAGCTTGGTGGATGCAGGCAGAGGACAAAAGACTAGGGGGGAAGTTCACCCGGGTAGACCCCTTCAGGCAGTCCAACCATGCATAGACTTTGTCCTCCTCTCAAAGTGTGGATGGTAGCAAAGGCCAAATCCACGCCAGTCAGCTTCTCTGACCATTGCCTCCTGACAGTGAAAGCAGAAATGGAAGGGCAGCCCTATAGGCAAAGTAGGCCGTATGAAAACTGAACACGATCCTTTTCATAGATTCATAGATTGCAGAGTCAGAAGGGACCACACAGGATCATTGTGTCTGACCCACCACCCCGGCAGGAAAGAAGACCGAGGTCAGATGACCCCAGCCAGGTGATTATCAAGCCT
>NW_017728992.1:160295793-160296384 GCF_001723915.1 Gavialis gangeticus | reverse complement strand
TCAACTATGACTCCAAGATCTCTCTCAGCCTCTGAGCTGCTCTTCGATGAAGAGAAGACACAACAGGAGTTCAGATAGCACTACACAGGATAGAAAAACCTCTGACCCGGATACTGGAACCATACAAGAGTGGTGGGCCAGCATGAAAGAGACAATGAGAGAATTCTTCCAGAAGGTGGTGAGCCTGGATCCACAGAAGGCAACACAAACACCTAAACCACAAGTTGCAGAGTCTGCACAAGCATGTGGCCTGGTACAGGGAACATGAAGATCTTCCTGGCCTGGGCCACCTGGGTGGAAGAAGGGGAAAAGTGGTCTGTTTATTTAGGAAGATAAAGGAAACCAAGAAGGAAAGGATCACCAGCCTGATAAATGGAGTGAGGGTGGAGCGTCAGTCAAACAAAGGGATGCTGGAGACATCAATGGCAATATTCTACTGGGATCTCCACACGGCATGACCAGAGGACCCAGGGGCAATCAGGACTGCTTGCAGATACTCACGCTAGTTCTTGCGGAGGACAAGGGCCAAAAGCTCATAGAGGAATGGATGCTAGAGGAGATCAGCACAATACTCTGCAGCTTCCAGAATGA
>NW_017728992.1:160278003-160290793 GCF_001723915.1 Gavialis gangeticus | reverse complement strand
AATCAGGACTGCTTGCAGATACTCACGCTAGTTCTTGCGGAGGACAAGGGCCAAAAGCTCATAGAGGAATGGATGCTAGAGGAGATCAGCACAATACTCTGCAGCTTCCAGAATGATAAGACTCCTGGGGCAGATGGCTTGCCCAAGGAGTTCTATGTTGCTTTCTGGGACCAGGTGGTCCTGGACCAGCTGGAGGTCTATAAATAGCATCTGCCGAAGGGCCACCTGGGAGCAGGGGTGCGGCAGGGCCTCATAACCCTTCTTTACAAGAAGGGGGAGAGGCAAGACCTGAGAAACTGGTGTCTGATAATGCTCCAGATCCGTGACTACAAACTAATGGCCAAAGTCTTGGCCAAGTGCTTTAAGTCTGTTATATATGCAGTGTTCCCCAAGGACCAGGTGTGTGCAGTGCCAGGGCAATGATCCACAAAGCCCTGATGCAGCTGTGAGATGTGCTACAGTACCAATGGGAAAGGAGACAGAATGTTGCTATGCTGAACCTTGACTTGGAGAATATGACTGAGTATCCCATTGCTTCCTACTGGACACACTGAAAAAGATGGGAGTCTCTGCAACCTTTGTTGCCTGGATAAAGGCACTGTACAATGTGAGAAGTACAGTACTGGTAAACGGGTCTCTGACAGACCCAACTATGGTGGAATTCAGTGTCAGGAAGGGCTGCCTGCTCTCTCCAATCCTGTTTATCTGTGCAATGGAACTACTACCACAGGGGCTCAGGCAGGACCCCAGGATCAGCAGCATGAAGAACCCTGGGAGTAATGGGGAAGAAACAAAAGTCCTCACTTACATGGATGACCTTAACATCATATGCAGGGACAAGGGTTCAGTGAAGAGCACTATAACACACCAAGGGATACAGAGCAGCAGCAGGGGCTAAGCTCAGAGTGAGTAAAAGCAAAAGCACATTCGTGAGCACAAACCATTTGCAGAATCCAAAGAGCCATGTGTGATTTCTTTTGGCACTCTACATGGGAGAAAGTGGCAAGGACTAAGCTGTACAAAGCAAAATAGTCTGTAGGCAGAGGAGTGCCAGACGTCCTACTGTTCCTCTGGGCCAAGTACATAGAATCATAGAAGGACCCCAAAGGATCATTGGGTCCAGCCCCCTGCATGAGCAGGAAAGACAGCTGGAGTCAGATGACCCCAGCCAGGTGACTGTCCAGTCTTCTCTTGAAGACCTCTATGGTAGATGATTGCAGCACCTCTCGGCGCCCTGGTGAACAGTTGCTCATCGAGCCCCTGATGTACACCTTTGATATAGCGGCAAACTGCAATCAGGTCCCCTCTCAGCCTTCTTTTCTTTAGGTTATAGAGTCTGAGATCCCTCAGCCTCTCCTCAAATAGCTTGCCATGCAAGCTACCCTGATCATGTGGGTGGCCCTTCTCTGGACCTTTTCAAGCTTTAGCACATCTTTGTTGAAGTGCAGCACCCAGAACTGGATGCAATACTCCAGCTATGGCCACACCAATGTTGAGTAAAGTGGAAGAATCACTTCTTTGGATTTACTGGAGATGCATGCCAGAGTTTTATTGGCTCTAGCGGCTACTGTGTTGCATTGCCAGCTCATATTCATGCTGGGGTCTATTGTTACCCCTAGGTCCCTTTCATTTGTAGTGCTTGTCAGGTTAGTGATGCCCAGCCTGTAGGTGTGCTGGGGGTTCTTCCTTCCCAGATGCAGCAATTTGCATTTCTTTATGTTGAACCTCATCTGGTTCCATTCTGCTCAGCATGCCAGCCTGTCTAGGTCTGCTTGTACCTGCAGCCTATCTGTGGGCGTGTCCACACAAACCCATATCTTGGTGTTGTCTACGAACTTGGCCAATGGGCTTTTCACCCTCTCTTCCGGGTCGCTGATGGGCCAAGTACTGATCCCTGGGGTACGCCGCTGCCCACATCTCACCAAGACAACACTGATCCATTCATTTGGACTCTGTGTCCTACCCCACAACCAGTTTCACACCCACTTGATGGTCCTGCAGTTGACCCTGATATCTTCCAGTTTTCTGATCAGTATGTTGTGGAATACCAAGTCAAAGGTTTTCTGGAAGTTGAGGTATATGATGTTAACCGCTTTTCTCTGGTCCAGGTGACATTCCAGTCATAAGAGGAGTCCCACCAGGTCTCTGTGATCCCTACTAGATCGTAGTGCCCAGTGAAAAGCAGGAGGACTAGTTCCTCCTGCTTGTTCCCCATGCTTCTGGCATTGATGTACAGGCACCTAAGTCCTTCTACTGAGGTCATTGGCCACCTGTTGCACTGAAGGGGAGCTGTTTTCTCAGCTCCCGTAAGAGTGGCTTGCTTGGTTTCATTGTCAATGGAGCTTGCCTGTATATTGGTCCCCAGTCTATCATGGATCCATCCCCAACTCCTCCCCCAGCGATAGCTGCCAGGCAGTGTGAGACTGTATCTTTTAGAAGGGCCTATGGAAAAACCATAAGGACTTGAACTGGCAAGTAGCCCAATAGGCACTTCCCATGCAGGCTCTGAGACACAGAGAGGGGCAGAGAAGCTAACCCCAACTGCCCCAGTAGAAACCTGCCAAAACAGAGTAGAGACCATCGACCACCTCCTGTGGTTCTGTCCATATGCCAAGGTGGTGTAGAAAAAGATAAATTGGTTGTAGTATGTATCTATCTATCTAGAAATATATTTTTTCCAAAAAACAGTTTGTATTACGTGTACGTAGGTGCCAAAGTGCTGCTCAAAATTGTATTTATGAAATAGTTGAGCTAAAACTTGCAGCAGTTTCAAAAAAAGGGTAACATGCATCAATAATGGATGAACTACATGTACAGATACTCATGCAAATTGCTACAGCCATGTTTAATTTCAAGGTTATTCTTTTCAAATTTGCTCCTCACTTCTATGTGCTCAGGGAAAACAGGGTCTGACAATTAAGGGAGGGAGAGGGAGCTGCCAGGGGAAAAAGTTAGGGGGAAGCAGAGAGCAGAGGGCTACCTGACCCCCCAGATTTATTTTCCCTGCTGTATCAGTGGGAAGGGGACAAATTCAATGCAAATCTCCAATAATTAAATTCTATACCTGGAAAATGATAACAAATTCATAAATTTTCCATATATGGAATCTAACTGTTTGGAGGTCATATTAAAACCAGGGTTATCTTCTATTCGAGCAAATATGGTACTGATGCTAAAATTTGGGAATTTTTTGAAAAAAAATTCACTGAGCACTAGTTCAGAAAGAGATGCCAAACCAATCATGTATTTGGATGCAAAATTTGGGGGACTGACAGTGGAACTAAAAATGCAACTTAAGAAATGGAACCAGCTAGTCTTCTATATTAAAAAAAAAAAAAAAAAAACCTTAAAGAAATACGTTAAGACAGACTAGCCATTGCCCTTAAAGGGACACATTAACTGCTCTGTTAGCAGAAGTGTTGAATAACGTGGTCTTTAACGCAAGCGGTACACACTAAAGTGGCAGTGAAACTCTGATCATATACCCTTATTTCCATAACCTTTTTCAGATGTCTCATGTGTATTAAATAAAGTACCATCTTAAAAATGAGAAGCAGACATTTTTAGAAATTAATTCAATATTAAGCCAGCATACTAAGAAGGGAGATATCTGTCTCTGTCTGTCTTATTTTAGTATGGGAAGCTCGCAATACAAATAACTATGGAATTGATACTATATTTTCTCTCACACAACACACTCTGAAATAAGTTACACACCTCTTTTGAAAAAAAGAATAAAGACAAAAGATCTTTCCTGTAGTAACTTAGGCTGCTTGCAGATGTTAAAAAACCCTAAATGGTGCTTTACTTAAACTCCACAGACTCCCACACCAAGCACAGAGCATGCCTAGAAAAGGCAGCACCTTAAGTTGGACCTGGCTCACCTGACATCTGTATAGATTGGGCGCTTTAGTGGGGCTTTTTTGGCATTTTCATCTAATAGCTGATTGAATCTTTAGATAAAAGTGCCAAAAAGCCGCACTGAAGCATTCAATCTATACAGACACTACAGAACCAGGTTAAAGTAATCCACTGCTTCTTCCAGTAAAGCACAGGGTTTTGTGGGTTTTTTTGTCTGTTTGTTTTTTAAAGGTCTGCAAGCAGATAGGCTGCAGATACAAGCAGACCTAGACAGGCTGGCATGCTGGGCAGAATGGAACCAGATGAGGTTCAACATAGAGAAATGCAAATTGCTGCATCTGGGAAGGAAGAACCCCCAGCACACCTACAGCAGCAGCTAGGGATCCAAGCATGCTTACTGCTCTGCTCCTGAATCATGTTTAGGCTTTACTTTTGATTTACCCACCAGAAGGTTAAACAGTAGGAACTGCTGTTACCATATTTACTCATTTATAGTGCATACTCCAATTTTCAGCAGCTGGTGGTTTTTTTTAATGGTTTGTGTTGTATACAAAAAAAAGATAAAGTATTAATTTCCAAGGGTTTCAATCAGCCTCATAAGCACATGTTGAAGGAAGCAGAACTGTAAGGGTCTGAAAAAACTCTGAAACTTTAACCAAGAAAAAGTCTTAAAAAAATACTCTTCCTCTTCTCCCTCTCCCCAGCAGTATAGGGAACATTACAAAAATTTGCAGAAAAATTGAAAAGAAGCTTTTATGTGAAATATTTTCTTTCAGAATGAACAGTAAAAGATTCAAAAGCAATGTTTAAAACGATATTATAACTGCTGCACTTCAGTCCTTCAAAATACTTTCTAATAACTAGTAAATTATTATTTCAATAAAGTTACCTTATTTCAAAACTCACAGTATTAGGCAACTAGAATTCCTATATAACGTAAGTCTACCTGTTATATCATTAGAAGGCAACGTCATTGTAATAGCAAACAGAAACGAACACAGGTCATTGCTACCTGTCTCTGATGACTTCAGTAAACAGATTTTGGTGTGGAGACTGCCTGAGCAGAGCAGTAGTCATTAGCCTCCTGACCGCCTTGCATCCTAAGTGAGATGGGGCATGCTGCTGAGAATAAGTGTTACCCACTCAGGCCAGGCCTCACAAATCTGCAGAGCAGATGTCTCAGTGAGATGCTGGCATGCATGCTTGGGTCCTCATCAAAACATCCACTGCACAAATTTGCAAGATTAGGCATAAACAGACAAGGATTATTTCTTGGCAGCATGGCTGGTTTCACTTAAGGCATGGGCAGGCATACCCATCATCACTCCCCAGATGAAGTTAAGTGTGTTATTGTGTGTATATATTTGCATTACGTACACATACATGCAAACACATTCATCCCCCTTTTTCCTTACTCTATGGACTTTCTGGCCTGCTTCTGTACTGTGTTACCTTGTTTTGCATTCAAGTGAAACAAAGTACAACTGTCCTTAAGGCTAGGGATAGACATTCAAAAAGCCTGAGCCTGAACTGATTTAATCTTTGCAGGTTAGTCTAACCTGAAAAGCTTGAACCAATTTGGAGGTGGACAGACATTCCCTTTTCATTCCAGACATGCAGGCATACGCCTGCAGTAGCTCAGGCTAGAAGCTGGGGGGGACTGAGCTGAGGGGAGGTGTGGCCAGGCCCGGCAGGATGCTCCGATTATTCCCACCCTAAGCAGCCCAGCAGAAAATGTTTATCACCCCTAACTCAGTGTTTATCAACCCATTAAGAAAATAAAGCCTCTATCTGTTAACTAATAGAGCTCTTCTTAAACAGCTCTTCCAAGAAAGGACATTAAGCTACCTGTTGATGAGCTCCAAAAAGCCTGTCTGCCTTTGTCATCTCCCACAGCATGGACTGTGGCCAGCACGTAGTCTGCAAGCTAATGCTGAGATTTCTGCATAAGGCAGAGGGGAGCAGGGAGTAATCCCTGCTCAGCAGGGAGAAGAAGCCAGGCAGATGCTCTGTGCCAGCAAGTCTCTGCTGAACTGCAGCCAGGGAACAGAGGTGAGGGGCCAGCCCTGCTCTGCAGCAGAGAGCCTCGCTTAGCCCAGAGAGCATGCCGGGATGCTAGAGGAGTCTGGTTTATCTTAAACCTGCAAGGGGTGTGGGAAAGACATTGCATACACAGGTTTGAGCCAAATCAGTTAAGTCTGATACTACATTCAACCAGGTTTATGTCAAACTGGTTTCAGCCATTTTCACACTGGTTTATGTGCACTGAACATTTGTTCTGTTAGAGGTTTAAACCAGTTTATGATCACTTAAACCAGTTTATGTGTAATGTCTGTCCCTAGCCTAAGACACAGAGTGGTTGACAACTTTTGTCTTGCAAGGGAGCAGTTTGTTGCCTAACTGATTAAGTAGAATCACTGTGACAGAGCAAGAGACCAGGGCCTGCAATGGACTCCGCCTCTGAGTCTTCAGTCTGGAGGATCCACAAGAAAAGAGAACCATGCCTGACACAAAGAAACTCTTATTATTATTTTGTTTTCCATAGCAAAATATGGTCTGTCCATGTTCTAACATATGGAAGTAGTCCCACACCACAAATCATTCAGACAAAAAAGGACCTATATTTTGCAAATGCTGCCAATTGAAATACAGATTTTCAAATGCTACCAAGGTAACCAAACAGTATATTGTGCCAACATGAAAAATCCTTCATGAGTACAAATAAATGTCAAGTACTAGTACATGAGGTAGCTGATATGGACAGGATGTATTTTTGAACAAGTGTTATTAATCCAGAAGCTCTTCTGCTTTTCTGATATTTCCACATGAAGGGCTGTAACACTCAAGTTAAGCTGTCCAAGCATCAGGAAAATAAGAAGGCATCTCAACATGTCCGGAATTCCCACAAAATGTATGGAGAAGATAAAACCTGAATGTCAACAAATAAAAAACCCACTTAAGCTCTCACAAAAGCAATATGCAGTTTTGCTACTCTATCACCTATCAGTGCAAAAGATTATTAGTGGGTAGAATTAAAATCATTAACAGCATCATACCAATTTACCAATCAGTATTCTTTGAACAAGTCTCCTCTACAGAATGTAAAAATGTAAAGCAAACTGCAAGAAAATAAACAATGATATACTTTGCCTGGTAGTACTTACAGAAAGGTAGAGATAAATATACAAGGGAAAGGAATCATAACAACAATAACAATACACTCTTTACAAGAGCACTGAAACAGAAGAGAACAGAGAATCTACTGAGTATATTAATAGTGCAAAATTTGAAGCAATAAAGAAGACTGGAGTGTATTTGCTCTAACTGCTACTGCCAGTAATAAGAATAGGACATTCATAAATAGACAAATATCCACACCTCACAGCAACAGTGTGTGCTTCCTGTGGCCTAAATGACCTTCTCAATGATTTCATAAAGTTGGGCACACTAAACAAGATCTATAAAGAGCAGCAGAAAACTACCCATATCATAACTACATTCCTTCAGAAACAGCAGGAAGAAAAGCATTGCAAAAATAAAGTAATTCCACTAAAGCTTTCTACTAAAACAAGATAAGAAAGTATACCAAGATCACTTGCAACTTTATCAAAAAGAAGTTCTTCAAAAAACAGATAGTTGAAGATGGTAAAGTAGGTGATATGGACACATGTGAGTGCATCAGCAGAACACACTAAAGAGTCCATAGCCAAGTGCTTCTGCAATCACTGTATTTGAATCAGACAACACTTTTGTCAGACATTACTCAACTAAACAGCCAAGATAAAGTCAACTGTTTCTGAGACTCTAAGTGCAACTCCACAAGTCTAGAAGCCAAGTGAAAGTGAAATTTGGAAGAATTTTGCTAAGTATTGTGCACTGCTACAAATCTCTTAGATCCAAGGAGCAAATGTAGTAATGTTAGTGATGAAAGTGCTGCTACATCTGACTGGATTATAAAAAAAAAAAAATAAAAAAACAATGTACTTAGGCCTAGATATTGGATATTGGAAAAGTACATTCAGAAGTTGTATGTACTTACACACTTAGCTTTTCAAAATCAGTTTCTGTTTATAGGTATATTAAAATAAAATTAATGCTAAAATTTTAATATTTAAGAATGCTTGTACAAGTAAAGAAAATTGCCACGAGGGGCACCACTGCCATAGAAGGAAGGTGCAGGACCACCCGCAGCTCAGGGCCCCCTGGTAGCTCACCCCCAACTGTGGGAGATGCAGGCAGGCCCCGCAGGAAAAGAAAAAGGATCAGGCCTCTCACTGCTCCCCACTCCCCCCCCGCGGATTGTGCCCGCATGAGCTGCCACTGGGCTGTGCAGCCCCTAAGCTGCAGGTGGGCCTGGTCCTTCCCTCTGGAGCAGCAGCGCCCCTAGGGCTGCCCAGGCAGAGTGCTAGCTGCGTGGGTGCTGCCCCAGTTCGCAGGCAGCACCCAGCAGATCCGACTCTTCTCTTGAGCCCACACAGAAAGCAGCACCTGGAGGGCTTTCAGCACACAGGCTCAGGGAAGAGTTGGATCTGGCAGTAGCTGCCATGCAGCTACTACCCTGCCCAGGCAGCCACGGATGGAAGAATTGGGCCCTCCTGCAGCTCAAGGGCTGAACTGCCTGGTGGCAGCTCACAAAGCCAGGCTCCACCGAGGAAAACAAGGCAGTGAGGGACCACTCCCCCCTCCGCAACGCCTGCCTACATCTCCCAAACGTCATATCTGCCGGGAGGGTTAGCTGTCAGCAGGCCCCAGACCTTCCCTCCATGGCAGCGGTGTCCCCTGGGCAGCACCTGCTCACTAGCAACCCACCCAGGGGGCCCCAGGGAGTCCTACCACTGCGAAGGGAAGGTCCAGAGCCCCTGCAGCTCAGGGGCTGCTCAGTCTGCTGGCAGCTTGCCCCCAGCAGCGGGAGAGGCAGGCAGGCTTTGCAGGGTTGGGGGGAGGTTTGGGCCCCTTACCATAACAGTGATAGAAGCCCCTACATTGAAATGGTGGGTTTTTAATTGTTGCAATTAAAACCCCCATGATTTTAATTTAGGGGACTAAACCCCCTATACAAGCAGCCAAACTTTTCAGTTTTTACAACAAGACATTAATATGGCCACCTTCAAAAATATATGTGCTTACAGGATCCATTGGGATTTGTACTACTTTTCTTACTAATTCACCATATCAATTATATGGTTAATCAAAAATGTTATCTGTTTAACAGGTATGTAATTACTGGAAGTTTAAAGCTTACTGAGTAATCAAAAATTTTAAAACTTAAAAATTGTTTCTCAAAGCTTTACCCTATTCTATTCAATAAATATCCTTCTCCAAACCACTCAGGAGAATGCAGGATTAATCATCAGATACACACTCAAATGAAATCTAACAGGAAATTCAGTTAACTGTTTCCCCCTTACCTTCAGCATAGTGCATACAGAATGGGTTGGAAAACAAGCAACATAAGTCACAGCTGATGGTCAAAAAATAGCTTACATATGAACTAATTCATGAATAATTTGCCAATGTAAAATGATACTGATTACTGCTAGGCTAAAGCCAAAATACCTCACAAAAATAAGAAACAAAATATTCTGAAAAAGGAAGATGTAAAAGGTGTAAAGGTATACACCATTTATAACATATACCACGTATCCTAAAATATGAAGAAGTTTTTTCCCTCCCCAGTCAGCAAGGGGATAAAAGCCCCCTCCTCCCCCCTGCTTTACAATACAAGGAAACCTCATTAAATGCATAGTCTATCATTGAACTGCTGCCAAAAGCAGCCTGTGCTCAGTAATGGAAACTAACTATGAAGTTGATTAAATGCAGCCAACACTGAGAATGACTATAAAACACCTAGCCCATTTGGGGCAAACATACTGATGGGAACCTACTACAAAGATACACTAGTGGAGCACATCTGAATAAGATATATGGTACTGACCATTAAGCGTGGTCCCCCTCAGCACCAACTCTTTTTCAAGTTATGGTGAGCCACTACACAGAATACATTTTGACTTCACTCCCACAGCTGAGCTGTGCCTTTCTTTCATTTCCAACAATTCTTGTTGCTTCGTGAGCTTTAAATATCTGGGAAACAACAAATGGGGCCACAAACAATTCACCCAGAATCCCTCTGTCATCTCTCTCAGCCTGGCGTCTATGATTAGTGGGACCTTGCCCACCATGAGATCAAGGCAGACCAGGGTGCCATGCGCCTCATTTACATATGAATTTTTGAAGTACACCAGGATTTGTAATAACACCCAGTTCCAGTCATGAATGGTGGGGGGCTAATTAGCACATGGATTTTTTTCGCAGGGGTATCTAGAATACACACGCATACTGAGCAATGTTAACCCAGGGGGTCACCATAGCTTGAAATGCTGTTGACTCTGATAGGGCCCAGCCCAATTAACTTTATGGTAATTTAAATAAAAATATCATGTATAGTTTGTACTATACAAGTAGACACAAAAATGTTGCTTAAAAACATGTTTCTAGAGTACATATGCTAAAACTTGTACTGGTTTCAAGAAGGGTATACTTCTGGATAAACTAAGCCTATGGGTACCTCTAATAATTTGCCTATACAGTAAATTAAGTTTATTTCAAAATCAGTGTTTTCAATTTTTCCCCTCACATGTGGTCAGGGAAAGCAGGGGAAAGGAGGTTTGGAGGGGTGGGCAAAAGGGAAGTAGGTTACCTGATCTCTAAGATTCATTTTCCCTGCTCTAGCAGTGGGAGGGGGACAAATTCAAGACAACCCTCCAACACTTAGTAACAAATTTATACATTTTCCGTATATAGAATCTAATTATTGGGGGGTTGTCTTATATTTGAGTAAATATGGTATTTCAATATCAAACAAGGAGATGATGTTGCCATAATTTGGTCCCTTAATATATGCCCAAAATGGTGATCAAAATTGGGCTTTATGAAAATGGAAGTGAAATGGCCACAACTTTCTACGCATGCATATGTGCCACCCTAGTACATCCAATGTAACTGAGATTCAGATATATTAACAGCCAAAAATATGTGTATTTTGATGAGGTTATTATAAATACAATATGCATTATGAAAGAAAACAAGACATCTTGTAAATCTAGAGATGTCATTCCACATATGCAGAATGCATATTTTATTTCCACTGCAAAGTATGTCATCACTGTGGGGTCAGGCCAAAAATATCCAGATGTTTAATATGACAGATTACTCTTAATCTTTCTGGTGATCAAATTTTATTTTTCTAAGAGACAGTTGTTCATGTTAAAAATGGATGCTGCTGGAAGTTTTAAAGGCCTATTCATTTAGAATTATTCCAACCACTTCCTCATAGATAATGCATTTGTTACAAAGAAAATGTGAACACCACAGTTTTGCAATTCATTAAATATCTTTTCAACTGCATATAAGCTGACAGTTCTCAGTTACACTCCCCAAGGACCAGAATGGGTCCAAAACATTCCTACCACTAATGCAGAAATTACAATACGAAAAACAAAACAGGCAAAAAACTGCAACCTAAGGAAGTCTCAAAAGTGTTATTCAGCAATTTATTATTCAAAAGCTAGCTTACCTATATAACACATAAAAAAAACAGAGAAAGGAAATTATGAGGAGAGGATAAGACAAATGGAAAACAGTAGCATCTGTTCAACACGATGACCACACAATAGGTAGGCAACTTAAATTTTCAAACAGTTGAGGCAAGGTTAACCCTCTATAGGAAATAAAAATCCCATAGGAAATGAAAGTGGAAATGAAAAAATGAAACGAAGGAAAAAAGCTTTTTGGCTCTAAACCCTCAGAACTGCCTACAGCAATGCATTACAAAAACGACACCAGAGTCTGGCTGAACTTCAACAGCAGCAATATTACAGTATAAGTATTGGGTCATCAGTGGCAGTAGTGGGTTGATTAAGGGTTGAGGTAATGTATTTACTTACTCTGGTAGGGAACTGTGTAGAGTGCAGTGTGCAATACAAAGAGTTCTTGTATGGCTATCAAGTACAGGGAAATACTGCAAAAATCCAAGCATTAAGTAGGAAATATGAAACATGTCAGGATAAAGCCATGCAGATAAAGAAACACAGATGACACGTATACACAGACATAGGTCCACCTTTGCTACAACATCATTAAATAAGATTCCATTTAAAGAGCATACTATCCACAGACCTAATATTACAATGATACTCATAAAATGTTCTGATAGTTTACTGCACATGATATACATGCCTAAAAAAATTACTAGATAAAAATACATAGTAAGAGAAATGTCCTGACCAGCTTCCAACCCTACAAATTAGCATCTGGAATTCTGCCATAAAGGTCACAAAACCCTTTTTAGCAAAGGTACCTATCAGAATCTATGAGTGTGTCCTCAAAAGGTATAATTCCAGAATCATTAATTGATAGGGTCCACTTCCTCTTTCTCTCAAATCTTTCCCTATCTCTGGGCACATGCTCTTACATCACCACGATCAAGGGGAAGAGAAAGTTTCAAGTTAGAGTTGTAGCAAAGTTATACACTCAAGGCACTGCCCCTGAAGACATCCTACTATAAAAGATTAATTAACAAGTTAATGACCAAATAGTACCACTAGTTAAAAAGAAACTGAAGCTTGCTTTCCTGAAATGAGCATTCACTCTGGCTCAGCACTAAAAAAGATGAGAGTTTACAAACTAGCTTGGGGAATACTTAGCAACAGCAAACAGCTGCATAGGACCACTGAGGTGCTCAGGCTCTTCGCTACAACTTTTATTTTAAAGGATGCTGCTTCTTTCTGGAGGACCACTGATAAGCCCAAGCTGATCAAAGCGATGCCCTTTGGTGTAAAACTGCCAACAATCGGCTAATAGATTCATCCTTAATTCAGCAACCCACTGTGAATTAAGCGGGTTGCAAACCACCAATATAAAAGAAATTCAG
>NW_017728992.1:160266997-160273003 GCF_001723915.1 Gavialis gangeticus | reverse complement strand
CTGCTTCTTTCTGGAGGACCACTGATAAGCCCAAGCTGATCAAAGCGATGCCCTTTGGTGTAAAACTGCCAACAATCGGCTAATAGATTCATCCTTAATTCAGCAACCCACTGTGAATTAAGCGGGTTGCAAACCACCAATATAAAAGAAATTCAGGTTCTAGTGTACTATAAATTGCAGACACTTATCTTTCTTATCTTGGCAAACAGCTTCAGCTAAGTTACAGTATGGCAAAATGATCATTTAACTTGTTTTGAGGGTCTCAAGCCCTTAGCTTTACATAAGTCACAAACAACCTTGCGCAATTAATGAAGGGTAGGCAAGGCACATAACTAAGCTTTGCCTGAAAGATTTTGACTTTTCAGGAAAAACATGTTAGAAAAGAAATTGACCGATTTAAATGCTACCTTACTACTCTATTTTGCATAGGGTTTTGAAATTATCTTATCCTTATGAAATAACGAATTAGAAATGTCATCAAAGCTTGCAACTCCTAGACAGTGGTAAAATGATAATGAAACAAATGTTTAATATATGCAAGACAAAACATGCATCAGGAAGCTCAAAAAGAAAATTATCAGCTTCAAAGCTAGGGACAACAGTTGCACAGAAACTGGTTCAAGTGATCAGAAACTGGTTCAAACCTGTAACAGAACAAAAGTTCAGTGCACATAAACTAGGTTCAAAATGGCTGAAACCAGTTTAAGATAAACCTAGTTAAATGTATGATAAGACTTAACTGATTTAGGTCAAACCCATTTATGAAACTTCTGCCTGAGACCCCTTCGTGGTTCAAGTTAAATCACAGTCCTCTAGCATCTCTGTATGCTTTCCAGCCCTGGGCTGGGCTGTGCTGTCTGCTCCAGCTATGAAGGGTTGGGGGGAAGAGGGGCACAGGGACTGTCCCCCGCCAGGAAGACTCTGTCTGGGGCCAGGGAGGGGGTGTTAAACACCCCTTCCCCTGCTCCAACTCACTGCTAGCTGTGTCTGTGGATGACAAATCTCAGACACACCTGGAGCAGCCCCTGCCTGTGCCTGGAAGCAGAAAGAGTCCTACTGCTGTGAGTCTGGATTGCAAATCCCAGAGACCTCAGGGGTACCAGGAAGATGAAGCAAACAAAAGCCCATGCTGGCTACATGCCAGAGAGCTGTGCTGTAGCACCCCCTTGGCTTCTGGCCTGAGCCACTACAGGCATGTGGCTGCATTTCCTGAATCCAATGTGTCCAGTTGTTTCTTAGTTTAATCTCTGCAGTTTAGACTAATTTGCAAAGATTGAACCTGCAACAAAATGTAAGTTGACTGCACATAAACCAGTTTCAAAATAGCTGAAACTGGTTGAAAATAAGCCTGGTTGAATGTAGTATCAGACTTAGCTGATTTAGGTCAAAACAGTTTATGAAATTTCTGTCCCCTTCCTGTTCAAGTTAACTCACAGTCCCCCAGCATTCCAGGATGCGTTGCAGCCCTGGGCTGAGCTGGGCTGGACTGTGTCATCTGCTCCAGAGAGCAGGGTTGGCTCTGCCCCTCTGCTCTCTAGCCAGTGCAGTGAGGGCTGGCTGACAAAAGGAGGAGTGGGGGAAACCTGGCTGGGAACCTAGGCTGGTCTGCTGGAGTGGGGGACAGAGGCAGGACGTGGCAACTGGGGACATCTATAGACTTCTCTAGAGTGTAATTAGTTGGGCTGCAACATGTCGCAGCATAGCTGATTGTGCTTCACTGAAGGCATCCATTTCTAGCCTAACTTAGCCTTCAAGGGTAGGGACAGACATTATACATAAACTGGTTTAAGTGATCAGAAACTGATTTAAACCTGTAACAGAACAGATGTTCAGTGCACATAAACCAGTTTGAAAATGGCTGAAACCAGTTTGAGATAAACCTAGTTGAATGTAGTACCAGACTTAGCTGATTTCAGTCAAATCAGTTTATGCAATGTCTGTCCCAAACCCCTTGCTGCTTTAAGTTAAACCAGATTCTCCTAGCATCCCTGCATTCTCTCCAGGCTGGGTGGAGCTCTCTGCTCCACAGCAGGGATGGCCCCTCCCCTCTGCTCCTGGCTGGAGCTCAGCAGAGACTGCAGGCATCTGCCTGGCTTCCCCCTGCTCCTGCTCTCCCCTCCCAATCCCCTCTGCCTTACAGACATCTCTTAGCATTAACTAACAGACCATATGCTGGCTATCATCCATGCTGTGGCAGACAGGACAAAGGCAGAATCAACAGGTAACTGGTCATGTCCCTCTGCTGTTTTCTTAATGAGGTGATAAACACCAAGTTAAGGATGATAAACACTGTGTTATCAATTCCCTGCTGGCTGAGTCAGAAGGGAGGGGGATCCCTCCCTAATCAGAGCATCCTGCTGGGCCTGTCCACACTCCCCCTCAGCTCAACATTGTGGAAGGGAAGGGAGGGCTGCTCTAGTGCCCTCCGGCCTCTAGCCTGAGCCACTGTAGGCAGGTGCCTGCATTTCTGGGATGTCTGCGCAGTTACAAACTGATTCAGTCTAGCCAGGTCAGACTATCCTGAAAAGACTGAATCAATTCAGGTTCAGGCTTTTAGAATGCCTGTCCTAGGCCACATGAAGGGATTTTGCTTCTGTGTTAAGAACCTGGCATCTTTCTGGGATTATTTATCTTAGGGTAGTGCCTTACTCAGGCATCAGAGCCTGTGGTTTGGACACTACATACACATAACAAAAAGATGTTTCTTGATCTTAAAAAGTTTATAGTCTAAGTATAGCTCTATGGTCAGAGAGAAAAAAAAAGAGTAGATATGTGGACAGGTCTGACAAGTATAAGAACTACATCTATGCAAGACATGTTAATGCAATTAAGAATCTGTTCTCAATATTTTATAACAGGAAGAGAGCAATAGGCAGCCAGTGAAAAGAAGTGAGAATCGGTTCCTGGCAGAGGAAAGAAAAGACAAAAAGACTAACGAGAATGAAAGCTAGGACAAAGATAAAGGAAATGCAGAAGGCAGAAAATAAACAGCTGAAGGATAAACAGTAACAACCATGCTAACAAATATCTTGTAATGTTTCAAGGTGGAAATGCAGAAAGCGTTGGGAAAAAGATTCCATTAAAAAAGGTTGTAAATCACCGCTTATATCTATCCAAAAGCACAGAGAGACATAACCTGAGAAACTATACTTTGGAAAAGTTTCTGTGGATCATGGCACAGAACCCAAAAGTACTGCAATGGAGAAAACGCAGGGAATAAGCCAATCAGAACTGGCCCTATTATGCATGTTATCCCATATACCTGCCATGCAAGTTAGACTATACAAGTTTTGCAACATAGCAACTGTCTGTCTCCTTGTTATATGTCTCCACAGCACTTAACACACTGATGTTTTGTCCTGTAGATATGCCCATAATGCAAATAATAAACAACAAAAAGAAACATATTCTGTAAAATGTTATTTAGAGTAGCTAAACTGTTACCTTAAGACAGTATAAGACAAAGTAAAAGATAAGTAAGCCATCTTGTCTGTTGAAGAGCATCATTTTTGCATTATCTATATCAGGGGTGGCTAACAGTTGCCGAAAGTGGCAAGGGCAGCCTCTTTCAATGGCATGCAGTACACCGGGGAGGGGACAGGCAGCACAGTGACAGATAGGACAGGGAGCAGAAAGCAGAGCAGCAGATCAGGTAACGGAAAGAGACTACAGCGGCATTCAGAGAGTGCAGGTCTCCCCCTCTCAAATGTGATTAGGCAAAAGGCAACAATTTCTAGAATGCTGAGCCCTTAAACATTTATAGCTAATGTCTGTCATTAGTAACCTGGAAAATATTTTAATGTTAATGTGACTTCACAAGGTGTAAAGCCAGAACTTTCTTTTAAGTACTGAACAATTTTATTTTCATAGCATCTCATTCATTTCACTGATATTCTATAACAAGTCATGAAATGATGTGAAGGGCAACAGAGAAAACAATACAGAGATTTGGTAAGCAAGTGTTTGAGTGCAATTGTCATGCCCTCACCAAAGACTAAATATATTGGTCATTTACTTTGGAACTACAGAGTCCAAGTAGCCTGATAACTGCTGTTATTGAAGACCATGAGTGAGTACAGTAGCCTATAACACTTTCCAGTACTGTATCTGTAGCTGATGAATTTGTGTAATGAACAGACCTATCAGCCAAGCCTGCCTATAATTCTTGACTGCGGCTCGGCACAAACATAGCTGCCCAAGGGTCAAACTCTCTTAAGATCAAAACCTAAGTAGTATTTAAATTGTCACAACTCAAAGGCTAAGTCTGTGGAATCTTTGACAAGTTACAATCTATAGTTCCTCATTTTTTAAATGGGGCTATTTAGTAGACCTGTGCGAATAGGGAAGTATTTGATTTGGATTCAGATTCAGCCAATTTGGAGGACAGCGATTTGATTCAGAGATTCAGATTACTGTCCTGAATTGAGTCGGCTGATCAGCTTTGAAAAATCTGGCACTGGTTTGGAGAAAATTGATGATTCAGATCGGCTGAGGAGAGGCAGGCACAGTTACAGAGTCTCTTGCAGCTCCTCCAACTGGGCCTGCCTATCCCTGGCAGGGGGGAGCTGTGGGAGAAGCCCCCATGGATGCCCTGCCTGGCCCCAGCCTAGTCCCTGCACTTAAAAAAACAAAAATGCCCCACACTCACCAGCTGCAGCAGCAGCAATCAGGGCCTCTGAGGGCATGTGGCAGAACCACCCCCCCGTGCAGTGCAGAGTAGTGGGGGCAGCAGGGATCGTACAGCAGCTGGGTGGGCAGCAGCTGTCGCATCACATGGGTGCAGGGTACCGCGCACCATCTGGGAGCTGGGGAGGCTGGGGCTGAGCAGTGCCAGGCTCTGGCTCACCCATGGAGCCACCTTAGCTCCCAGACAGCACATGGCATCCTGCTGAGCTGTGATGCACCTGTGACATGGGGCAGCTGCCATGTGGGTGCCAAGAGGGTGGGGGGCAATCCCCACTGCCATCCACTTCCCCCAGCTGTGCGGGGAGAATTTGCCATGAGCACCCAGAGGCCCCAATCACCGCTCCTGCATCTGGTGAGTGTGGGGCATTTTTTTTTTTTTTTTTTTTAAACTCTGCATTCCCTGGCTCCAGTAGTGGCGACTGGGGCCTCTGGGCACTCATGGCAGAGCCCCCCCATGCAGTGCGGGGCAATGGGGGGCAGCACAGATTGCGGCACCTGCCCCATGGTGCAGGTGCAACGCAGCTCAGCGAGGCACTGGGCACTGTCTGAGAGATGGGGCCACTGGGGATGAATGGTGCCAGGCTCCAGGTGACTGCTGGAGTTGCCCCAGGTCTCAGACAACGTGCACCCACACCATGAAGCAGCTGCTGCACGGATGCCAGGCGGGGGTGGGGGGGCAATCCTCACTGCCCCCCACTGCTGTCTGCTGTGCGGGGGGCCCTGCCTATGCCTGACTATGCAAAGTGTCAACAGCATGCAAGGCTTTCTTGCTTACAATTTGAAAACAGAGGCACCTTGGGGACAAGCTGTTCTGAGGCCCTGATCGCCACTGCCAGAACTGGTGAGTGCAGAGCTTTGGTTTTTTAGTTTTGTTTTGTTTTGTTTTTTTTAAGTGCCAGGAGGTCGAGTTGGGCAGGTGATAGGGCCAGGCAGGAGAGCCATGGGGACTTCTCCCACGGCTCTTCCAGCTGTGCCTACCTCTGCCCTGGTGCGGGGAGCCGCAGGGGCTCTGCCCTGCTGCTGCTTGCCCAGCCGGGACAGCAGGTGGGGGCGTGATGCAGGCATGGCTCGCTCTGGGTGGAAGCACAGCATAACCCCCACTCCCAGTGCTGCTGCACCCACATCAGCACTGGGAGGAGGGCCTCTGCTCTGCTGCTGCTTGCCTGCCAGCACGTGGAGTGCAGGATGTGAGTGCAGCAGCGCTGGGAGTGGGAGCTATGCCCTGCTGCCACTTGCACCCTTCGACCCGGAGCAAGCTGCACCCACGTCCCACCACCCCTCCCCAGCTGGGCAAGTGGCAGCAGGGCATAGCCCCCGCTC
>NW_017728992.1:160265476-160266888 GCF_001723915.1 Gavialis gangeticus | reverse complement strand
CCTGCTCCACATACAGCCACCGCCACCATCTCCTCCCCCAAGACTCTTTCCTCCCCCCTCCCCCAACCCCAACAGACTTACCAGCTGGAAACATCTGTGTCAGCTGCCTGTTTAGTCTACAGCTGCATCTCCGAAGCAGCCAAAGCTTTTCTGAATCAATTTGTATACTTCAAATCGATTCGGAGCTTTTAGTTGGTCTCGTGATTCAATTCAGATTCAGAGATTCAGCCCCCAAATTGGGCTGAATCTCCTCCAAATCAAATCAGCTACTGAAGCTTCACACAGGCCTACTATTTAGTCTTCATTTCTAAAATGCTTTGAGAGCTTAGTAAGAGAAGTATTGTAATTCTTACTAATTTTGTATGACAGTTAGTATACTTCATCAAACCGTACTGAATTTTACCAATTTTTAAAAATCAAAATCACGCATATAAAATCCAATATAGGCAAATCCAGGAAACACGATATTCTTTTTATATATATTTAGATTAATTTAAAGCACTTAACATTTGGTCTTCAGTAGAATTTGCAGAATTAAACATGAATACTTCACTACCAAAAATGTAGATTCTCAAACTAAGATATGGCTAGCAATATGCCTTAGTGGTCAAACTTACAGCTGGGCAAGTTTCAGGGTAGAGAGAATTCTACTCAGAGTAGCTTGTCCCCAAGATGGTCCTGTCCTCAAACTGTAGGCAAGAAAGCCTTGCATGCTGTTGACACTTTACACAGACACAGAAAGGACATTAGTTCTTTTTGGCTACGTACAGACAGTCAAAAAGCACAAGGCTGAATTGGTTCAGTCTTTGAAGGTTAGTATAAGCTGCAGAGATTGAACCGGCAAGCAAGAAAACCACATTCACTTTTGATTCAGAAAATGCAGGCACATGTCTTCAGTGGCTCAAGCCAGAAGCTTGGGGGCACTAGAGTAATCCTCCCAGCCTGCCATCTCCATGGCTTTTCCCCCACTCCCAGCTTAAGCAGAGGGGGCAAGGTCAAGCCCCAGGCCAGAGCTAGCTGGAGGGTCAGCACCTACCAACCTGAGGAGACTGTGGGTGGAGAAAAAGGTAGTGGCATTGAATTAATAAAAGCTTGAACAAGACTAGTCCTTTCTCTGAAGTGAGCAGGTATTGAATAAAAGGGAACAACCCTGCAGAGTCCTGCTGGCTGTGATCATAGACTACAAATCCCAGAGACACCTGGAAGCAGGAAGAGGAAGTGATGAGCAATCCTGCAGAGTTTTGCTGCTGTGGCTCTAGACTGCAAATCCCAGAGACATCGTGGGCAGCAGGAAGAAGAAGTGTGAACACACAGCCTATGCTGGAGGACTGTGATTTAACTTATACCAGGAAGGGGTCTGGGACAGAAGCTTCATAAACTAGTTTGACTCAAATCAGTTAAGTTTGATAGTA
>NW_017728992.1:160237357-160260476 GCF_001723915.1 Gavialis gangeticus | reverse complement strand
TGATTTAACTTATACCAGGAAGGGGTCTGGGACAGAAGCTTCATAAACTAGTTTGACTCAAATCAGTTAAGTTTGATAGTACATTCAACCACGTTTATCTTAAACCAGTTTCAGCCATTTTGAAACTGGTTTATGTGCACTGAGCTTCTGTTCTGTTACAGGTTTAAACCAGTTTCTGAAGACTTAACCTGGTTTCTGTGTAACTTCTGTCCCTAGCCTTTATCACTGCATTTGGGGCTGATATTGAATGGGGCTGATACTGAGTTGCCTGTCTATAATGACCCCTGGATTCATTTCAGAGTTATTCAAGATACAGTACCCCATTCTGTACATACAGGCTGCATTCTCTTATTCCCTTATATGTATAATTTTTATTTTTTTATATTAGAATGAATTAAAATGAAGTTTAATGGGCCCTTTATACCAAGCAATCCAGGTTATTTTGTATGACCATCTTGTCATTACTTATCATTCTTTATAAATTGTGTATTTTATCATTAATCATTTTCAACAGATGCTAATAAGTCTTTACTTCAGCAACAGTATGGAAATAGATTTTTCTCAAAAATTTAACACCTGTACACACACTGATATATGGAATACAGTATATTTCTCAAAATTATTTGAATACATTTTGTAACACTGTACTCTTTTCTCCTTTCTTACTACGCCACATAGATGTAGGCATTCTTGGTTCAGGCAAATGACATATTAACATGAACAATCATAAAAAGTGCTTAAAGACCGAAAAACAGCTATTTAATGAAAAAACATAGAAAAGTTTCCATGTGTCTTATGAAGTATTCTTTACCCTATAAATGACCACATTCAGACTTACTCTCTGGCTTTGTTTCAGAGAAACCCCATCTGTATACTACATTGCTTACAGGCACATCTCACTCAAGCAATAGTTATGTCACAGCTCATATATCAAATAAAAATCACATTCAAGGCCACACAACCTTATATATCCACAGTCTTCCATTCTATTTAAAGTAATCCTAAGAGAGCTCTTACTGCACTTCATTGCTGACATCACATGACTTTTGTTGGGAAACAGAGTCCTACAATATAAATATCAAACAGTTCTGAGCAAAGATGAGAATGATCTAAAACGACAATTCTATTGTGCTTATAAATTTTGCAAGCCTCTTTTCTTTGAAACTAAAAAAAGGTACAAAAATATTTTACAATACCATACGGTATTGGGAAAACAGACTCAAGAATAATAAGGGTTCCCTGGAATGTAGCTGATGAACTTGCATTCCAAGGTCTAGAATAAGGATTGCCCCATTTCACAGATGGAAAAATTTGAGGTGGGAAGGTTAAATCCAATACCAACCAATGCAGATAATCTTAAGAAGCGGGTAAGACTACATATTTGATTGAAGGATGGTGCTAATCCCAGCCATTACTCCCTTGAAATAATCATTTTATATCTACTTTTCTTCTTCTATTACCATAACTATTGAAGACAGTAGCAAATAATTTGTAAAAACACCCGAGGTAGTCAATTCAATCTAAACACAACAACAGTGCCTTCAAGAAAACAAAACATTTAGTTCTTTTCAATTTCTAAAAAATGTTTCTATGTGATTGATAATATGTACATAAATTTAAAAATTAAGTAGTTACTTCTTGGATGATCTCTATGTAATAGTCAAAGACCCAAGTAATAAAATAATATGAAGTATACAAGTGTCTCCTGATTCCATCCATTAATAAAAGGATATACAGCAAGAAAATCTATTTCCACCTAATTCATCAGTCAGAGTCAAATTTTAAGAAGGAAACTAATTTAACAGCTGTATTAAAAAAAAAATAAATCAGAAAATCATTTCCAAGCCTGTAGATTTACAATCACCAGCAACTCAAGATGAAGAATTTAATACCCATACTTGTAGAGTTAATTCAACATGCAATACGATGAACAAAAATCTCTCATTGAAGAAAATGCAAATCAACATAAAGCATAATTTAAACACAAGATCTCGATTCAAAACAGCATGAAACAACAATGGAAGGCCAGTGAACACCAAACTGCAATGTTGGTTATAAGAGATAGCCACAGTCTAATGCTAGGGATCAGTACCCCAGTCACACATCTATGTGGAACTGTAACTTAAAATGTCCAGTGCTCTCTGGAGCACCAATCAGCATAGGAACAGTAGGGTCATTATCAGACTATAAGGTAGGAAAAGACCATTGTGATCATACAGTTTGACCTCCAGCATAATGCAGACCAGAAACACCTGAATTAACCTTAGAATAAGACCATACATCTCTTACTGTCTATGTCATGCTGCAGTTTTTGAGGCCCTTGTATCTTTGTGTTAAAGATCCTAAGTTTGGTATACAATTTTCCGTCTTGTAGCATTCAGGGTGAGGCCAGAACAGATGCGTTTGTGTGCCCTTTGGAAAGTGACCATGAGTGTTGAACTGATTAGTCAGTATGTGTTAGGCCAGCTTACAACACGTCTACCAAATTAGACCTCTCTTCGGACTTAAGATACAGTGACACCTAGTTTATGAATCCCAAATGGCGTTAGGCAGGATACAGGAGTGTAAACATTCAGGTCAGCCAGGCTGGCGAAGCCTCACTATAGATACAAGAGCTGAATGTGAAGCACCTAAGCAGCTTTTCAGGCTATTGCATGAGTTATAGCCTGACAGGTTCTCAACTGCCTAAAAGCAGAGTAGAGAAAGTTTCTAAAAATCTCCATCCTGGACATCAGCAACTAAACACTACTTTTTTTTGTTCTATCACTAAATTTATGATCAGTTTTTCTTGTATAAGTCTTTTCCCCTGTTCTCTTTGAGGACTTCCAAGTCTATCCTGTTGTTTGTCTCCTACTGATTGCCTGTGGTGAAGGGTAATCTCCAGGCTAGCCCATTCTATGGAAAGGGTGACCTAAAGTTTCTTTTGCAACCCAAAGGAAGCCACCTGGAGATGACAGAGACTCCACTTCTGCAGCTGTGAGGTCTGGAATAAGGGCTGTGCAGCTGACACTTGGAGGGATAAAGAGTAATCCCAGGGCAAACCTTAGTTTGTTCTTTAGGATAAGCAGCAGGACAGCAGAGAGAAACTCAGAGCTCTGGTGGTACCTTGTGGACAGGTTTGTGACAATAATATTGTCAATATCTTTCCAGACAGAACACAGTAATGAGAAACAAGAATGTCAAAAGAAAAGCAGTCCATAAAAAGTCATGTAACACCCAAATACAATCTTTTCTTGCATACAGTATACACCTTCCCCACACCAAACAAAGCTGCTGAAAATTGGGGCATACATACAAGCAATGAAATACAGTAACATCAATTCCTGTGCTTAAGCTTATGCCAGGCAAAAGGAAAACTAACTCCTCATGCAATCCACAGGGAGCAGAACAATCAGCAAATTTGGTTTCCTGGCTGTTGCTACTAAGTAACTTATGAAAGGGAAAGATCTTTTTTCCTCCCTTTATTCTGTATTTCAAAAATAAGGTACTTATCTTATTTTGAGATGTTTTGTACATGAGAAGACACAGTACTCAAGACAATTTGAAAAAGGACGGAGTTTTTAATTACAAAATAGTCTGGAATAATTAAACATACCTACATGACCCACCTTGATATAAGTACTTAAATTTACATATGGATAATAATTTTACATGGGTTAGAATGCTTAGTTGACTAATCCAAAAAGGCTGATGCTACATCAAAATGTTACACAATCTTTCTGGTTGTGAGCTCCAAGCTTAACTCCTTGCTGTCTTTGGCTGCATTCACATGAGTGCACACATGCATTTTGCAGAACTTCAGAGGCTTTTGACACACTGCAAAACACACCCTGAACATATGATTTGATTCTGTACACTGCATATTTGCAGCGCAAAGCCAAATTTAAATACCAGGATTCCCTGGGATCAAAAAAAAAAGAACACCAAAAAAAAGCAGGGTAGTGCATACAGTGGGAGTGTGCACTGCCCAAAACCAGAGCCTGGCCAGCCAGAGAGACCATCCATGCTCTGGCTGCCAGTCAGACTCTGCACACCCAGATCGCCACCACTAGAGCCCCTGGAGGTCCCCAGTTTCCCAGGTAAGGCTGCTGGGGCCTGCCCAGGTGCTGGCCACAGACTCCCCTACTTCACCTGGGGCAACTTGCTGTGCACCAGAGCACACATGCAGGGGCATTCCCTAGGGACATCTAGCAGCAGCACAAATCTGTACTGCTGCTAACTGTCCCCAGAGCAACGTCCATGTGTGCTCATCTAGATGTGCCCTTTGAAGCTACTTCTTTCTTTGCACGACATCCTAACAACCACATTTGGTGGAATGAGTTAGGACATGTTTTTTCAATCGTTTCCTTCACTAGTTTCACAGCGGTCTTATCTGCTGACTTAACTCATACTGTAAGAATCATTTTTTTTGTCACTTGCTCTCAGGCACTAGAAATTGTTTCTTCTTTCATCATCATCATCATCATAATAAAGGCTTCCCAAAGAGTCTCAAATTTAGATATCATTTGAGTGAGGGAGACAAAAGTACAATAACGTTTACTGTGGGATTTTTCTCTTTTCAGGTTGCACTTTTTATATTATGAAAAATGTAATATATATTAGGTTTTGCAACATCCCATTAAACACCTTAGAATGTATTTTATAAATAAAAACAGCTAAATTAAAATTAATTTTAAAAAGCAAATAATATGCTTCCTACTGCCAGTAATGGGTGAAACCTCTGTCTTGGTGAAGATCACATCTTATTTTAATATGTTGGCAAACTGTTTCATTGATACCATATGAGGTAAAGCACTTTTGATAGAATAACAGCATAAAAATGACCCCCAATGGGAAACCAGCCTGAACACAAAATATACATCAAAGCAGTCTTTAGAAAAATCTCTCTTTGGGAGGGCAAAAAAATCATGTGCTTAGCACCTTGGTGATCACAGCCACCTAATCTAAATCCAATAAAAGCCATTCAGAATCAACTGAAGAAACTGGTAGCTAAGAAACCTGTAACAAAAAATAATAATTTAAGATGCATATTGTGCACACCTGGGAGGAGCTTTCCCTCATTCCAAGAAACGTAGAAAATGTTTGAAAAGGATTTGATGATGTACTAAAACCAAACAGGGACACACATTTTTCATCACAATGAAAAGGAACTCAAATCTTACTTTTGTTCCCTTTAATTTTCAGTATTTGCCTACAAACCTATGAATGGTTAAAGTTAAAGCAAGTCACATGATTTCTTTTAAAGTTAAACCGCAAATTAATTGAAAGTAGTATCATCTTTCATTTAAAACCTGGTATAGAGCAGTAAAATACAGAACTAATGTTTTTGTCTCAGTGTCTTTTAAACTCTGTGACAATCATATAGGATATGCAACTAAATAGACCTCCTTGATCACTGATACCAGTCCTTTCTTTCACAGGCAAACATATGATATAATCCTTTTCGTAAACTTACTAAACTCTTTCTTAAAACTAGTCAGCTTATTTGCTCCAATATTAACTGTTCCAAAACCTCATCCATCTGATGGTTGCAAACACTTTTCATTTCCAGTTTAAAAATCATTAACTATCTGTACCCTGTGTTCTGTCAACATCATCCTTAAACTTAATTGGATTTTCAATGTCCCTACATAACCTATTTAAGTCTTTCAGTCTTCATTTTGTTATGCCAAAAAAGTTTAATGTCCTCTCCATTCCGTCTCTCAAGTTCAAACACAATAATGATCAAATGTGCACTGAAAAAAATTAGCAAATTTTGGAGAAAAAGGGACAAGAGAAAAAAGGAAAAGCTTGAAGGAAAGATCAAGCCATAACAGGCACACATATGTATTCTAGATAAGCATTTCCTCAATTTCTCCCAACTGGTCACACCACACTAAGGCTAGGGACAGACATTACACATAAACCGGTTTAAGTGATCAGAAACTGGTTTAAACCTGTAACAGAACAGATGTTCAGTGCACATAAACCAGTTTGAAAATGGCTGAAACCAGTTTGAGATGAACCTGGTTGAATGTAGTATCAGACTTAACTGATTGAGCTCAACCTGGTTTATGCAACGTCTGTCCCAGCCCCCTTGCTGGTTTAAGATAAGCCAGACACTCCCAGCATCCCTGCATGCTCTCTGGGCTGGGCTGGGCTGGGCAGGGCTCTCTGCTCCACTGCAGAGCTGGCCCCTCCCCTCTGCTAACTAGCTGGAGCTCCAGCAGAGACTGAAGGCACAGCAGGGTCTGCCTGGCTTCCCCCTCCCCTACTCTCCCCTCCCCCTCCCCACTGCTCAAGCAGAAATCCCCCCTGATAGTTAATGCTGAGGGGTGTCTGTGTGTGCCTCCAATTTCACTGGGACAGGCAGATAGAACAGTGACCACTAAGGGCCTTTTGGAGCTAATTAACAGGTCAGCTGGTAAGCTGTTTAAGAAGAGTTTGAACTAATGGAGAGAGGCTACTGTTTTGCTGATGGGGTGATAAACACTTATCAGCCCCCTACTGGCTTGCTTGTTTGTCAGTTTGCTGCAGATGATATAAAGACGCAGGGAGAAAGATTGACAAGTTCTGTATCATGAACAGATGCGTGCACTGCACACCGCCCCTTGTCTCAGAGAGCTAGCAGGGGGCTGGGGCCTGGCAACACTCCTGTCACTTGAGCAACCAGCGGGGAAAAGCCTGGAATGGTGCAAGCAGACCTCCCTAATCAGAGGTCTTGCTGGGTCCTGGCCACGCCCACCCCCCTCAGCTCAGCACTCTGCAAGGGAACGGAGGGCTGCTCTAGTGTCCCTGCCTCCTCCTTGCTTCTAGCCTGAGCCACTGCAGGTATGTGCCTGAATTTGCTCAGTCCAGAGAGAATATCTGTCCGGTTACAAACCAGTTCAGCCTAACCAGGTTAGACTAACCTACAAACATTGAATCAATTCAGGCTCAGGCTTTCTGAATGTCTGTCCCTAGCCTAAACTCCAATTTATGCTTCTTCATTGCCCCATAAGTTAAAACTTCTTTGTTTATTCCTATCATATTAGACCTTTTTGGTATCTGAAGGTCTTGGGTATAAGCACAAAATCTCTGCCAATAGCAGATGCCAAGTAATCAATATTATTATATTTTCATGTAGGTACTTATAAGTAGTAGAGATGACACAAGGTCTAAAGGAAGGTGCTTACTCCTGTAAACTTCCATGAAAATTGTGTCTGTATCACAAAGTAATATTTTAAAGATGATAAATCTTAAAAAAAATCTTTAGGGCTACATATATATATATGCTGCTATCTCTGGAATAATCTGATTCTGATCTCACAAATGTGATAATCTTAAATGGATTTTTTCCAATACAACAACCCAGGATGGTAATTCACATTGCTGAGTGTAACAGGGGCTCAGGCAGGAGCCAATGGGGGGTGGGTAGCCATAGTGAACACCTTATACAGGTGAAAGGAGTTGCTCACTGGAGCACGATTAGGATAATTAGCCTGCTGCAGCCTGCATAAGCCAGATGGTGAAGGCACGCACTTTGCCTTCGGGCACCAGAGGATGAAGGAGTGGACTGCTGCAAGGGGAGAAAGAGAGAGCGCAAAGATGCAATCAGTAGCTAGGAGAGCTGGGGACTACAGACTGGTAGACGCCACTGCAGACCAGTAAGAAGGCATACTGACCCGGGGTCCGTGGCTGAGATGCACAGCTCAGGAAAGAGCCAGGACGCTGAAGGATCATCGCCTTGAGAAGAGCCCTAAGGTAAAGGGTGCCGGGGCAGCGTACAGAATGGGAGAGCAGCATGGAGCCATCCACACTATTAGGCAGCCAGGGGCAGGACTGGGTCCCTGATCAGACACAGGGAGATAGCGGCAGAAGCATCTCTCAGCTCAATACCAGTGGAGTCGCCGGCAGCACGCCCCACTAATGAGTTAATTAGTGGGGAGAACACAGCTGGTCCCCTGATTGGACAGGGGAGGGGACGGGAAAGCAGCCGATAATCCTTCAAAATGAAGTACATTATTTGCTAATTGTTGATAACCTCCACTGCAAACCCCTTTTTGTTGTTACTATTATTCCAGAAGGTCTTCAAGATTTTGTAAAACACTTTTAACAAAAGTGGGCACTGCTTTTAAAAGAATATGTCACCTTTCTGCAGCATGAAACATTTTTTTCCAAGCCACTATTCTAATACATATGTTTTGTATAAATGTATAAATTAATGTGGTTTTTATACAAATAATAATTATGAAATTAACTAAGAATAACAAAATTGAAGTAAGAAACTGTGTTCCTGGATTGTTATGACAGGAAAAGCATAATTCTCATGTAGTCTCTATTTCTCTCTCTCTCTCTCTATCTACATACCTATGAGAAGTTAAAACACCAGCAACATACCTACTGTAGAACAATGTCTTTTAGTACCAATATGATGGAAAATGCCTTCTAAATTGTCATGTAATAACTAATCTTTCAAATTGCTTAATTTAATATAACAATTAATTTTAATAAAGTAATTGCTATGCAAGTATTTCTTTACAAAGCCCTCTGCATAATACAATTATAAAACATAGGACCTCAGACAGGCAACTGCTAATAAGCGTTAAGTTTCCAAACAAGAAAAGACATCGTAATGCAAAGCATTTTGTTCACTCAGATGCTCATTATGTAACAGTAACACCAAGTTAGGAGCCAAATGTGGCACGTACCGTCATAACAGTAGTTTTAAACTTTACAGTACCCTGAATCTACTCTCACAATTTGAGTATGCTGCAATTTTTTACTTTGATCAAACAATCATGTTTCATACTCTCTAAATTCACTTTAAGCCTATTATACTTGCTTGACAGAAAACATGCATTTATTGCATAAATATCTAGAACATCTTATAAAGGCATGTATACTTAAACCAACCTTTGTAGTTTTCAGTATTGTAGCCAGAAAAAAAAACTGTTGTGTTGATGCAGCAAACATACCTACAAGTAAGCATGTTCTAAATTTGTGATGTTTCTGGTTTACATTGTATTAATGGCACATAGACATTTATTCTTTTGAAAAGCAATTTATCTATTTTTTTTTTTTAAACAAAGACCAAAACATCTCCGGGGCCTATTATTTCTGAAATTCTTAGGTTTTCTCATTTCTGATAAAAAGATGTGTGACATGCTGGAGCACATCCCATTTTCAGAATATTTTAGGCCCTAAATATACTTCTAAACCTAATCTTAAAATCTTAAATTCTCTAAAATTACTAATCTTACTCCAATTGAAATGTTTCTCTGTTCATTATTCCAAAGAAAAAAAAAAGCCTAGCAAAAGAGAAATCACAAAACATGAAAGTAAAATTTACTAAGATATCTTCAGTGTAAGTGAAATGCAAAAAGAAAGAAAAATTAAGCAAGTAGAAGGTGATAAAAATAAGCTTTTTCTTAAGAAAAGATCACTTCAATTTTAAATCTATAAGGTATTATAAGATAAATAAATATTTAACCTGGGTTGTCTCTTCCAAAAAGAACTCTGGGATGAGTGTAATATCTTCAGCTAGCTACTGACAGATCTCAAGCCCAAAAACCAGAGCTGTAGCCAACAGAAAACTACAATGGCTGGCTTCACTCACATAGTCAAGGGGCGGGGGGAGGTTGTTCTTTCGTTTTGCTTTCTTTAAGGTGAAAGGAGTTCTTCTGGAAACATATGTATAAAGACTTTCAAGCAATGTGTTGATTTTGCAATATATTGTTATTGGTTTGTTTTATTCCTCAGTTATCTGTATTTTCACTTTCCTCTCACAGTATCTTACCATATGAGCAAAGTATAAATAAAATATACCAAGACTTCATTCATATTTCTTTTATCTAGAAAAAAGCAGTTCAAAAAGACAGAGAAAGGAAACCAGTATTTCTGCAACTGTTAAGCCACCCCTCAAGAACAGTACCACAATCATTGAACATCCTACTTCAGTAAACAAATGCCGTACATTGATTTATTTCTTAAACAGTGATGCAGCTGGGGTCTGGTCCTCCACCCCAATCCCCAACAGCTTTGAAGTTCCAGGTGGGAACAAAACCAGACTGGGAGCTAGAGGAAGGGAATGGAGTATGGAAGAGATATTTTTGTAGCTTTTGAAGCTACAAGCAGCTTCAGTTTTCCACAAGACAAAAATTTTCCTTAGCATAAAAATTCAGTCCCACCTATAGAAAGCCAATTTGGAGATAAAGAATGAATAGATAACTGCAGCTATAACTTCACTCAGGAAAAAAAAAGCATTTTCTAGCAAGCTGGAAATAAAAAGTGAGGTGGTTTTACTACAAATACGGATTGCTTAGGATTAAATGAGAAGTTGAATAAAATACCAAGCCTTTGCACCATTTTGATAAACTCATGACAAATGAAGTCTTGCTTAAGTGTCAGAAATACAAAACAATAAATTAAGATGATATAAAGGAGACAATAAATTGACAAGCTTCCCTCTCGGTACCAGCACCACCGCAGTCCTGCACTAGCCGGAAGCTCTTCATGTAGGTCAGTAGTCCACAATCTTTTGAGACTACTAAAAATTCTATCTGCAAGAACTACTTCACTGTGAACTACTTCACAGTTAGGGCAGCTAGGAGCTGGACCCAACTTTCTAGGGAAGTGGTGCTGGCTCCTACCCTTGGGATCTTTAAGAAGAGGCTTGATGACTACCTGGCTGGATTCATTTGAGTCCAGTCTTTTCTCCCGCCCAGGCGGGGGGTCGGACTTGAAGATCTACAAGGTCCCTTCCGACCCTACTTTTATGATTCTTCTATGATTCATGAGACTCAAGGCACCTCTCAATAGACTCAATACATCCCTCAGAAAATGCCAGCTTTTAGCTTTCACTAAAAATAATACAGCAACTCTTCTCTTGCAAAGAACTGAGAAAAGCCACAACAGGTTGGAATATTTTTGACACCGTGGATTTCTATTTGAAATCTCTGGGATCATCTTGTGAAACATGCTAGTGTTTGCATGCCAACAGTGCTAATATTGTATGGCACCTTTAAGTGGATCTTGTGTTGGATGACCATATGGGACAATCTGAAATCCGAGACACTGCCCCTCCCTCCCCCATTCCCAAATCAGCAGCACTGCTGCAGGCAGAGGCAGGAACAGGATGGTGTGGTGCAGTTCTGGTATCACTATTCAGCCAGCTAAGGGAGTCAATGGCCCATTAATGACCCACTGTCCTTTACTTTGCAGGTGTTAGCAATCATCTCCTCTTCTTAATGGTCTTTCCACTTACCAAGCTAACCTATTTTAGGGCAATTTTGCTGTCTGGTACGGCTTCCTATTCCACAGCTCATGCCTCTCCTCTTCCCCATGGAATTGTGCCCCATGTCCAGGACAATCATTTTAACTTTTAATCGGTTGGCTAGGATTGGTTTCCAAATTCCAGGACTGTCCTGGCCAAACCAGGATGTATGGTCACCCTAATCATGTGGCACCTGGTTGACATTCACTGATCTAAGTGCTAATTTTGGCTAGATGCTGGGAAGAAGCTGGGAAATGGCAGTATTACACATTTTAAGTAGAGAAAAATGCAGCTCAGTGTCATCTCTAGGTAATGCCAAAATTTAATCTATTGTTATTTCAACAGTTCCTCCCAACAATTTAATACAGCTATGAAGAAATATAGGAGAATGAAACAAGCTTTTCGGGACTCCACAGGGGAGAGTTATAGAAAAGGAGACATGGATACTCACAGAGATCCTCCACAACTTTGGTCTAAGAGGAAAGAACTTAGTTTAGGGTTATTTTGTTCTTCAAATCTCATAACTTTTTGGAGGCAGGATAGGAATTTTTCATAATTAGTGGTATAAATGCCAAAGAGATTTGTTGCAAAATAAGCATGGATATATCTTCCTCATTCATAGACAGGAGAGTGTCATATACCAGTGTAAAAAGTGTTGTAGGCCTGATCTAAAGGAACATAGAAAACTGGCAGCCAAATACATATTAAACATGGCTTTTTACTTTTTTTCTGGACTACCTTATTCTAAAATCAACTTTGAAGTTAGGCAGTCAGTTTGAAAGTTATTCATGTTGTGCAATACTTGGATTAATGCATGCAGCACGTTGGGTAATAAATTTTCTTCAAAGGAGGTGTCAACAATCAGTTTTAATTGGGGTCTTAGCATTCTTTCTAGGAAAGCAGGCCTCTGTCACAAATGGCAGTTACTAGTGCCGTCAGTTCTTCCATGATTGTTACTTGTGCAAGTGAATAAAGTACATAGAGAAACAGTAGCATTTACAGCTCTCTCTGCTTGGCTTGTTGTTCTTGTTAGGCCACCCTTGGATTCAACAGTTTATTGTTCCCTAAATAAACATACAAGGCAAAACTGCTGTGTCCTACAACTCTGCAGTTGTTCAAGGTAAGGGGACTGCCACCAAGGCTCACCTTACCTGCCTACAAATACCTAATCATTCTATTCCTTTAATATGCTATTGATTTTTATACCTTTTTTCTCACGATTTTGCAGAGCCCTCAGAATTGGTTTAACAGTAACTTTTGTTTATAATGCCAAATTAGATCTGTTTTTTAAACATGTACTTACCCAAAGCCAAGACAACTTTGAATTTAAGATAACCCCCCAAATAATTAGATTCTATACATGGAAAATGTATTAATTTTGTTATAATTTGTACAGAATCTTATTAGAGGATCATCTTAATTTCATTCCTCCCACTGCTGCAGTGGGAAAAGCAGTGGCAAGGAAGTAGGCAGTAGCGGTGGCAGTAGAGAGGCAGCCAGTGGGGGAGACAAGTGGCCCCCGCTCCTGGCTACCCAACACCATGCTCCCTGCTGCCTGCCCCTGCTGCTGCCTCACCATTTGCCCCCCTGTTGCCTGTCCACCCCTACCTTCAGCACTCGACTCCCCATGTGTGCACCTCCCCAAAGTGCCTGCACACTATGGGACTTAGGCCACCTCCCCCCACCAACCATTCTCCTTGTTGTTGCAGTGCAGCTCCAGAGGCCTGCTGGAGCTGGGGGGAAAGCAGCTGTGGAGAGGCAGAGGCAAGGCAGGTGCGCAGTGTCTGTGGCTCCAACCCCTTAGTCAGGGCCAGAGTCAGAGCTGCAGCAGCTCCCTGCCGCCACTCTACCTTATACTCAAAATCTAAGACAAAGCACTTCCCCCCCTCAATATTAAATGGGGGGGGGGGGACCTTATCTTGGATTCAAATAAATACTATACTTTTTTCCCCCTTCCTACCCTATCACCAAAATAGTTACTTTGATGATTATAAACATTTCAAATTTGTCTCTAATTCTTTTTTCTATATAACATGAATGTCATATCAAATGCAAAAACCTGAAAAGCATAATTAAAATGATCTAACTATAATTTTATACACATGTATACTTTATATAGTTGTTTTTCATTTTTAGGGCATTTTTTAAGCATTTCACAGAAGAACATTATTCCAAAATCAGAGAGAGGATTTTTCTGGAGCATCAGAAGCTATTCTGTTATCTAGATAACACTAGTAAACTTACAAGTTAAACAAGCATCACCATATATTATAAGATCAATTATATTCTTCAAGTGTTCCCACAATTTCATGTCTTAAGAGTATTCATAAATATGAATCTCCTTCCTCACAGTTTCAAGGGGATATAATCACATGCATCTGAATCAAAACATCTCTGATCTGATCACAATTTGTTGCTGCTCTGTATTATCAAGCTATTCAGATGACCAGTTTTTAGCTAATTTAAAAGGTCCTACTTACACTGAAGTGTACTGGAAGTTAAATTTGTTATTATTTACATACTAAATACAGAAGCCTACATAAAGAATCAGAACACATGTGGGTACAATCACCTATTAAAAACAGCAAAATGTTAATACCATGCAAGTTTCATACATCTGTGTTCTGCCACTCCCAAGCAATTATTCAAGAGAATGCACTCTTGCACGTTGATTTTAAACAGAAAGTTTAAGCCATGGTCCTCAAAATGAATGCCAACCTTGGCCACATTATGTGAAACAAACAGACTCAAAGCCAATATGTTGCAAAGGAAATGATTAGATCTCAACAACCTGCATTACAACTAAACTTAAAAATGTCTTTTTAAAAAGAGGTGAAAAGTTTTAAAAACAGGGGCATTAGAACAGCCAATCACTATATTTCAATCTTTTTTTCTAAGCTGTTAAAGAACTATGCAACAACTCCAAAACCCTTTTTATATGTACACCTGGGAAGAATACCGAATCCTGTTACTTTCCTCAGTGCTACCCTGATGTGGTTTAGACCAGATGTTTAAATGTTACAGTATGTACATTTTCTTCTTCTTTTCCAAGGCAAAAGCAAAATAAGAGGAATATTTGACTTCACTCCACAAGAGACCTATTTAATAGTTTGGCGGTTATGTAAGTAAAGGTAGCTTGGCTAAGTCAATGTTGACGACATACAGAACGACATGATCCTAATGAGTTGGAAAATATTGGCTCTCATGAGATTCGACCAGATGCTACTGCGCTGAGAAAGCTACTGTATTATTGAATTTCATTTTTATGAGGTAAAATTTATTATTCAACCATTAAGGTATCCCACATGAAATCTTGCATAAAATAGTTTTACAGTTACTTTCTGGAAAGTAGATTTTATTTTAACTTTAAGACATCATTTACATGAGGGATTCAAATGCCTATTTGATCACCTTCAACAGAGAAATTTAAGGTCTGCAAGCAATTTTCCCAAAATACCAGATTAATGGAACTGAACTGTCAACAAAATAATGAACTACCTGAATAGGACAGGGAAAAAGCAGTAGCAAGTTCCAGTTTTCCAGAGCAAACTAAAGCCATGTGTGACTGTGCATATGTTTTCTTGGAAGGCTATGGTTAGAAACTAAATGTTTCAGGTATACATTAACAAACAAAAATTATAATTATACCAAAGGATTAATAATGCTCACTATTTAAAAGTTCTATGAGAATAGAATAATATACTTTGAAATGGCTAGCTATTTCTAACATTTGTGCTTTTACAAGTAAATCTAAAGTAATGTTTTCCTCGTCAAATTCACTTTTAGCACCAATATATTTAGTTACCATAAATATGTAGAAAGCACAAAGTATTTCAGCTTCAAACTTCCTCCCCCCAACCCCCAAAACTGAATTATACAGCTGCTACATTATTAGCATGGGACGTGTACTAAAATGCATTTAGTATACTGCTACTATTAATGTTTAAGTACCAAAAATTTCAGAAAATGTTCTCCGAGAACATGAGACAGCGCTAAAGAAAAGAGCCCAGGGAAACTTCCTTCTAACTCTCTTTATCAGTTTTAACTTTATTGCATTTCCAAACTCATTCACTAAATGCTTTTCCTTGAAATATGAAAATTAATAAAAATTCATGAAATATTGTCTATGATGTCTCCCCCGTAGTCCCAATCTTTTCAATCTCTTTCAGAAGTGCCACCTACTAATTTCTACTGCTCACCTCTGAACCCCTATTTCTGTTAATTGCTTTTTTTCCATGATGAATCTATTGTCCTAAAGTTATTAGGCATCTAAAAAAGTAAGTAAGTACATAGTGAAATTTTCAAAATTATTTAAGCATCTTAGCTCCCTAACCCATTGCTTACAACTAAACCCTATTCAAATCAAAGGCAATTAGGTGTTTTGAACACATCCTTGGGCTATTTCTATCTTGAGTTCCCAATGCATCTTTTTTTTTTTTTTTCATATACACACATACACCTTTCCCCTAAAAATCAGCCCCCCAAAGTTGCATGTATTAAGCAAGGAAGCTGATTTTCTGATTGAGACAGAAGTGTCCTTGCTTTGGTTTGAGCTCTATAGTGCAGCAGCTGTTCCATTGGTATTTAGACAACTGAGGAAATTAATTGCCTAATCAAATCACTAATCTTTACTCCAGAGGTGTTAATGACTGTCTCTCCCTTTTAATAGTCTGATGTTCCACTAATCAACCTAACCTTGCTTAGGGCAGTTTTGCTGGCTGTTAGCTGCTCCTGGTCTCTTCACCAATTTCACAGCCTTGAAAAGTCTTTAACTCTTTTCAAACTCATAGATATGCCCATCTTCAGCAGCATCTAGCACTTCAGCTTTATTTAAGCAGCAAAAGAAGTGCAAGTCAGCTGCATGTTATGCTCTGCCCCTATTTTATGCAGCCACAACTGAAAAAATCTTCTCTCTTCATTGTGCCTTTCAAAAACAAGGTGCGCGTTATATGCAAGAAAATAAGCTATTTTTGATAATGTGACCCTAATCAATTAGAACCAAATTAAAGTGTTCTAGGTAAAGCAATAATACCTAATGAAATAAAAAGCATTATAATGTGTTCATTAATACTAAAATTTTGCTTGCTTCTGTAGGTGCTTAGCAATATTAATCTGTAGAGAATGACAATCAAGTCTTTTATCTGAGATGTACTAATGAAAAGTACATATAAGCACTATAACTTTCAAGCCTTTCATTCTTAATATCCCTCAGAACTCTTGAATATAAACAAATCTCATCTTGATGACTTCTTCCTAAGTTTTTACAGTCCCCCTGTTTTGAACAATTTAAGTCTGGCAATACCTGTTTTATTACCTGATAAACTGGGTGTGTCCTAGAGCTGTGAAAAATCCAGGCATGTTTGCCCTACCTCCCCAATCCCCCTCCCCCTGCAAAAAAAAAAAAATTCCACAACAATTTTAGTAGGGAGAAAGTAGTTACTGAGTTTTCCAGTTTACTTCTATTTCTTGAATTCCCACATTATTCTGGAGTGTTTGTATGAACACAACATGTCTGACAGGGTTTGTTTTTTTGTTTTGTTTTTTAAGTTAAATGAGCCCAAGCTCCAATTCTAAAAAGTGAAAGAAGGGAGTTTTGTGGCCAGAGTTACTGTCATACACATTAGCAATCAATAAAAGTTATAAAACTGTAAAAAGTGTAGAGAAGAAGGAATGCTGCTGACTACTACTGCAAATGAGTAAACAGCATTTTGTCCAAATACAAAGGAACATGCCTTATGCAATATACACATAATTACAGCAAGTAAGCTGGAAACTTGATTGCTCAACTGCAGTCAATCAGATAATTCTCATCAAGTAAAATATAAGCATTGTCAATAGTTGTAAAGCAGGAAAAAGAATGTGTCCTGATAAAACATGTACCTTTTTCAGATTTTTCAAGCTAAACTATGACACTGATAAATGCTTGTTTTTTGATGTGACAGAGCAAAAAACATGGAAAAAGATGACAAAAAAATCCTTCATTAGGCAATTTCCAGAGTCAAAAATTGATCTGTGATGATAATTTAAGATCACATTCCATGGCTTTAAGCCAGTCTTTTATATACAATTAATTTAGTAACTTCACCTTCAAACACACAGAATGTGGCAAAGACCGAATGGTGATTATATCATCAAAGTAATGAGCTGTTAAGACAGGGACAAATTTCTCGTTAAACTAAAAACTATATTTTCCAGGTAGTAAAAAATGTGGAATTTAAAGAAAAGACTGAAGTGTCTTATCTAACATTTCTAAACTAGAATAAGAAATTTTAAAGTTTTTTCTTTACCATCAGCTGCCCAGTTGGCTGTCTGAAAAGGATCTGAGGATCCAACTTCCCCATACAAGTAAGGCAAAATTTTCCGTATTTCATCCTACTATTAAAATATGCCGATATTGGTGCTGAGCATAAGGCAGACTTGATGCAAAATATGTATTTTATACCATTACGCACTGACAAAACAAGTAAATCAAAAATTGAGCCTTCCACCTTTCTATTACTTAACTAACATGAAAGATCCAAAATCAAGACAGATGTTGAGCTCAGAAAAGGAAGATGAGACTGAAACATAAAATACACACTATATTTACTTGAATTTCAAACACAGTATTTTTCCTCCAATCAACATGTGGAAAAAAGGCCCTCGTGTTGCATGCACACACACACGCACACACAAAGAAACCTCATTAAATACAGTATCATTAAACTGCTGCCACAAGCAGCTTGTACTCAGCAATAGAAAGCAAGTATGAAGTTGATTAAGTCCAACCAACACTAAGCATGACTACACAATACATGGCCCATACTGGAAAACATGCTGATGGGAACCTACCACAAGGATAGGTTAGTGCAAGCCATCTTAATAAGATACATCTTACTGCCCCATTAAGCATTGTCCCCCTCAGAACCAACCCTTTTCTAAGTCATGGTGAGCCACTACATTGTATACATTTTTATTTCTTCTTCACTCACACAGCTGAGCTGCACCTTTCTTTCCCATTTCCAATTATTCCTGTTTCTTTACAGGCCTTAAATGTCTAGCAAACATCACCAAACAGGGACCCAAACAGTTCACCCCAAATCCCTCTGCTGCCACCTATCTCAGCCTGCAACATATGATTAGTGTGGCTGCACTTGCCATGAGGTGAAGCTGGTCACGGTTGACCTGTGCCTTATCTGCCTGTAAATCTTTGAAGTATCCTTGGGACTTGTGACAAGAACACTTAGTTCCAGTTGTAAGTAAAAGGCAAATTAGTCCACGGGGATTTTTGGAAGGGGTTATCTGGAGTATGCACACATACTAAGCAGTGTTAAGCTGTGCAGTCACAATGGCTTCAAATCCTGTTGACTCTGGTGGGGCCCGGCCCAAGGAACTCTATGGTAAATTATGAGCCTTTTGGTTTGGACTAATATAATGCATAGTGTGCGTTATACATAAGGAGGTGCCAAAGTGCTGCTTAGAAGTGTGTATATGGAGTACCTGTGCTAAAACCTGCAGCAGTTTCAAAAAAGGTAAATTGCATCAATTCTGGATGAACTATGTCTATGGGTACTATATGCAAATTACTACAGATATGTTTAATTTTACAGTCAGCATTTTCAAATTTGCTCCTGACTTCTATGCGCTCTTGGAAGAGCAGGTTCTGACAGTGAAGAGGGGGAAGAAGTTGGATGGGCAAAGGGCAAGGGGACCACTTACTCCCTGGATTTATTTTCACTGCTGTAGCAGTGGGAAGGGGACAAATTTAAGGCATAACACTAATAATTAGATTCTAAACCTGAAAAATTATAACAAATTTATACTTTTTCCCATATATAAAATCTAATTGTTTGGGATCATCTTATATTCAGGGCCATTTTATATTGAAGTAAATATGGTACTATTTACTGCTTTACTTCGCTTTACATATTTAGAATGTGTTTCAGAGTTCTACTGCAAATCAATACTTTAATCACAGTTGGTTACTATGGAAGACTGGAAAATTATACAATTAACATGGGAGAAAATGGGACAATTTAATTTAGAAGCATGCCAAGTTGCAGATGATCTGAAATAGTGATCTGCCTACTCAAAATAATTCAAACAAATTATTGAACAAAGTCTGATTAGTTTGGATTAAACTTTGTAGTAAGCTAGCTGCTGAAAAAGCAAATCAATTGGTCCAATCAAATCAATATTGAAAGACAGATTCTAAAGACTGACAGGCTTAAGTAATTAGTACTCTGGGGGCTCTATTAATTGTGCGTTTTTTATTTTGCTAGCAGAATTTTGATTTCTTCATTTTTTCTACTTACTGAATTTTGCTTACAAAATCTATTGCATATTCTTGGTATTTCATTTAACATATAATATGTTTCCCTCTGGGATAGTTTTCTCCACCCTGATAAAATCTATTCCAAATATTCTCTACTGCAAATTAATACAAAGCAATAAATCTAACTTCTCTGCAATGTACTTATCTTCAACCATTTCCTTTACTCCTAGGGAGAAAACTAGACCTTTTTCTTTTCTCTGGTTTTCCATAAAGTTAATTTTTCATAGCCCTTTGTTATTTATGCTCTTCAAATTCCCAAGTTCCCTGAATTTTCTACTGACATTTTATCTTAGAATTTATACTAATTGCAACTGGCTACTCTTGGGTTGGACTTCCACTTTCTGGAGGGTACCTATTTGATTTAAAGGACATTTTGATTTTGACATTTAACCAAACACATTTCTTTTAAAGGGATAGGTATCACTTGCTGTATTTCTGTTATCATATGCTTAAGAAACTTTGACACTGAATTAAAAAGAGTGTCAGGCCTAAAACTTCTTGGTCTCCCTGCCCTCTGGCAATGTGTTGAACTCCAGCTCTGGCTACATGAAACAACACAAAAAGCATGCATTACCCTTATATATTTCCTTTGTGGGAAATGCTGACAAACAAGAGGCAAGTGCAGGCAGATCTTTAGAAGAGATGGAAACAAAGAACAAACAACTACCATCCACTGTAAAACTGTTAAATTCTGTAGCATGCCAAATTGTGTGACTGGATTCACACATTCCACAAGGCCCAGTTTTAGATTAATGGGACAATTGATCTCTCTCAGAATTATCATTTCAGGCCTTCTGCAGACTCAGGAAGGCCACTACAGTAGTCTACATGCAGTTTTCCATTGTGAGATGTTTATTCATTTCAACAATTTGGACTAGAACATCTATTTTAAAAATGAACATGAATCTGGAGCACAGTTCCATGAATAACTCAAAGTTATACAGAGTAAAAAAGGCACTGGTTATAGTCTTAATAAGAATAAATTATGATCATAATAAACATACAATCTAATATACAGCAATAAGTTTCTTTTCCTACCAGTTGGGTCAAAATGTCTGATTTAAGAACTGCTTCGCAGTTCTATGAACTTACTCTTCAGCCAAACACTCACAAAACAGGTCTATCAGCTAGACCTGTGATTCTAAAGCAGGTGTTACGGCATCTAGGGTGGCCTGAGACCCTTTCACAGGTACCATGAGGTACCCCACACTGTTAGGTTTGCAGATATAATTTACAAGATAAATCTCTGGATAGAGATATTCCAAACAGAAATATATAGTTGTGGTCTCTGTGGTTCTTTGTAGCAGATAAACTGCTCTATTATTTTTTGGTACTCAAAATAAGTGTGAACACTAAGAACGGGTATTTTTCAAGTGGTGCCTGAAGTCTACTCAGGGGCGCTTCAAGTCTAAAAAGTTTGAAAATCCCTGAGCTAAACAAACCTATCTTTTGAAATCGTAATGGCCTTGAACAAACCACTGTCCTAGAAGCAGAAATACAGTCAAGCTAAAATAAATTATATTCTGAATAAAAGGCCAGGCAAACGGCATATTGGATTTCATGCTTTGCAAAAGGTATGAAGAGGACCATCAGCAGACTGAGACAAATGCCTCATCAAACTCTAGTTTTAAAGACAGACCATGTACTCTCTTTTTGGAGTCCCATTAGCTACTGCCTAAATCCTCTGATGCTGGATGGACATAAAGTCTTGAAAAAAAAAAACACTTCATGGATTTGAATTATAATCTTAAACTGAACTGCTACCCTTCTTGGGGCATAACAGGTAAGTGTTGCCAAGATCACAGAGATTTATTAAATGAAAGCAAGCTACCCTAAATCGTCCTTGGCTTGACAGCCAAATTCAGCAAAACACTTAAACTTTAATTTTAAGAACACAAAGCTGTGCAGGATTTATACAGGTATGTGATAGAGGGCTTTGATGAATAAATCCTTAATTTGCACAGCCAACTTTTTTTCTAAAAACGTCCATGTTTTGTATTATGAATCTACATGGTTATCTCCTTTATTTCTTCCACCTCTTAGATTTGCATTATTTTAACTACCTCAAACAATGAAGAAAGAGATACCAGTAAAACTGGCTACGATGAAGACCATTTGCAGCCCTTTCTACAAAAATAAATAAACAAATAAAAAATTCTCATCTCCATGCAATAAAATGTCAGTAATAAATAAAGCCCTTAAACCTAGTGATTTGTATTTCATTCAACAGCTTCACCTTTGAATGATCTTAAATTACTGCATTGCACAGTATAAGGTAGCAAGGCTAGATGTTGCAAATGATGAAGGAAGCATGGAAAAATTATCCTGTATGGGAAAATTAAATGCATCCAGAAATTGTTGCCAGAGAATGAAGTTTGGTGGCTTAACTTACATCCTGGATTTTAAGCATAAGCTATAAATACCCATATGGACACAAAAGCATTCTGCCAGTTAAATATTGCATGCTAAAAGCTTGGATTTAATATTGTATCACTGTATATGCATTTACTTGCTCCATGCAGTGCTCTACATAATAGGTATTAATCTACTATACTTGTCAAACATACTATGCCTTTACCTAAAGTTTGGAAGACTTCATTCAGCAAAGTCTCATTTACTGCTGTAGAACTGACATTCCCAAGATGATGAAACCAACTCTGATAAATAGTTTGAAGCAGAAGGGTCTGAGCTCTTGTTGCTTGAACAGTCAGATTAGGAAGCTCAAATATGCATTCAGTCAGAGGAACATGAGATCTCTTGGTCCTGGTTAAAAACATTAAGAGACAAAAAAGGAAAGTGATTAATCTAGAGCACAGTATTGGCAACAACTCTAGAAAACCATAAATCACAAGATACCAGACTATACGCAGCTGGTTTATAAGGGCTAACATGTATTTTGGAAAGCTTTTCCAGAGTATTTCAAAACTTAGTTACAAATATGACTGGCTCGCCAAAGAAAATTAATTTCTCAGCAGGAGTCGCTCTTGCCTACCAAAAACAAAATATGTATTCCACATACAATTTTAAAGAGGAACTCACGCCGTATGAATTTAGCCTGATCATCTCAAAATTTTATGATAGTTAATTTAAACACCAAACCCAAAATGTAATATTTGCACACTTATAAGTCTAATTCTGAGGCATATATGCAGTGGCCATACTGCCTGCACAAAATGCAGAGCGCCCAAGAGGTAAATGAATTATGTGACACCACTGGCAAGTTCTGGCGATGACAAAACACAACAGCAAGATTCATTTGGTTAATCTAAGCACCAGAACTCCTTAATACTATTTACATGACCTAATTCATAGTTTCTAGGGTCAGAAGGGACCTGAGAAGATCATCTAGTCCGACCCCCTGCCATGGCAGGAAAGAGTACCAGGGTCAAACGACCCCAGCAAGGTGTTCATCTAATCTCTTCTTAAAAACCCCCAGGGTAGGAGCCTGCACCAGCTCCCTTGGAAGTTGGTTTCAGAGCCTAGCTGCCCTGACCGTGAAACAGCGCCTTCTGATGTCTAACCTAAATCTACCCTCTGCTAGCTTGTGACCGTTGTTCCTGGTCACTCCTGGC
>NW_017728992.1:160215259-160237125 GCF_001723915.1 Gavialis gangeticus | reverse complement strand
AACCCTTGGCCCAGGTGTGCCTCCCCCGGGGCCCGAAGGGGGCCCGGCTAGGAGGTTGCTGTTCTGGTCCCTACTTAGGAAGACGGAGGCAAAGAAATCGTTAAACATGTTAGCTTTGTCATCTGGTGTGACTACCAAGTTTCCCAACACATCCTGCAAGGGCCCCACATTACCTGGGACCTTCTTTTTACCCCCTATGTATTTAAAAAAAGACTTCTTATTGTCCTTAATCTGGGAAGCCAGTCCCAGTTCCACCTCTGCCTTGGCCTTCCTAACTACCCCCCTACATCCCCGAGCAACTGCAGAATAGCCCTCCTTGGGCTATTATATATAAACAAATATATTTGTTTCTTTTTTAAATGTAAAGGATGAATCAAGCTGCATACTTCTACTAGTGCTGTCCTCATCTTTCTTTTTAATCACAACTGCAACTGTCAGCGGCTTTCAACTTCAGATGCCCCAAAATGCTACTGTATCTCCTTCCATTGCTGCTTACTCCCTGCTGTTCCCTCTTCAACCATTACCACTCTAGACAACTATATCAGCCCTTGTCCATGCTGTTTCTACATCTTTTCCCTTAATCACTTCCTTAGATTTCCTCTTTCCATCCATGTCAGTTGTTTTCAACTTCTGTAGACTCAAGGCACCCCTTGCTAGACACAAGGCACTCCTCAGAAAATGCCAGCTCTTAGTTTTTACTCATTCATCTGTTGCAAAGAACTCAGAAAGACCACAACAGATCAGAAAGTTTTTAACGCTAAGGATTCCTGTTGAAATTTCAGTTTAACTTTTGAATCACATTTGCACACCTAACATTGCCAATATTGTGTGGCATTCCACAGCACCCTTGAAAGTATCTCTGCACCTTCCTCATGTGATCCTACCAAAATAGCATTAGAACAACTTCCAAGTATTTCTGAATTTATTCTCCCAACACTATAAGCGTTATTTTCTGACATAACTATAGTAAAAGCTAGAAAAAGAGGAACACATTATAGACAATATAAAAAATAGTGTATACAGTAAAAGCTGTGCTATCTGGCACTTAACCATCTGGAATATTTTACTAACCGGCATTTGTCAACACAAATCTTCCTTTCAAGGGACGCAGCCAAAGCAAAACCGGAAGTCTCACTTCTGTTTCGCTGCCGCGAGCCGAATCCTACTTCTTCCTTGTAGACCACAGCCTGGGGCATGGCAGCCTGCACGGGGCCCAGCTCCCTGTCCCCTGGCACACCGACGCCAGGGAGTGAAAGCCCCGGTGCACCAGATGCAGCATATTTGATTAACCGGCATCCCCCATTCCCCATGGATGCCAGATAACAGAGCTTTTACTATACCATGATTTCAAAACTACTGCAATTGCAACCGTGCAATTTGGATACATCTAACACAGGGGTGGGCAAAATGCAGCCTGCGGGCCAGATGCAGCCCACCAGGGCATCCTATCCGGCCTGTGGGCCCCTAAAAAAATTAGAAAATTAATATTTATCTGCCTCTGGCTGCCTGTCATGTGGCCCTGGATGGCTTACCAAAACTCAGTAATATGCCCTCCGCCCAAAATAATCGCCCGCCCCAATCTAACATTACTAAAAAATGCTGAAAAATGTGCTCATATATTTAATCATAGAATCATTTTCAAATATTTTATGGAACATTCTTTCAGAAACATTTGTTATATTAAACCACTACAAGAAAAGAACTTAAAAACTAGCACAATGAGCATCTCAGTAAATAAAACAACAGAAATCATCTCCTCACATGGCAAGACCTCACTAAGTGTATGTCCTCTACATAGCCACTGCCACTTTCAAACTTTTAATTTATGCTTGATCCCTTTTGATTCTATTATTTACCCACAAAAAAAAATCTTATTCCAAGGACAATCATTCTGGGAATAACACAAAAATACACTGTATCCTACTGAACGTGCTACAGAAAGGCACTGGCAAGTGGCAAATTACAAAAGCCAGAAATTAATTGTATCATTAGCCTCAGGCAAGTATTCCACACACACACTGTACATAACAAGTGAATTTGTTATATTCAGTGAAAACTGTAGTGACATTATATTAATCTTACAGTTACTTCCTCCATAGCATCTGATATCTGAGAACTGCTTGTTCTTGCCCTAATTATTGCAAGCTATTCTTTCCAACACCGTGGGTGTTTGCAGATGTTTGGAAAAAAAAGGCACTTTACTTTAAACTCTATGAGCTCTCATGCCAAGCGCTGTGCATACCCAGAAGTACCGCATTAGTTGAACCCACCTCACCTGATATCTGTGTAAATTTGGCACTTCAGTGAAGCTTTTTTGGCACCTTTATCTAATACCTGATTGGCTCAGTTTTAGATAAAAGTGCCAAAAAGCCCCCAATCTATATAGATGCTGCAGAGTCAGGTCAAAGTAATGTGCTGCTTCTTCTGGTAAAAAGCATTTATTGTGTGTGTGTAGGGGGAGGTATTTTGTTTGTTTTGGGGAAGGAGGGTTGTCTGCATGCAGCCCTTGATTTTATAACACATTTCATTGCAATAGGGTCATAGATTCATAGATGTTAGGATCGGAAGGGACCTCGATAGATCATCGAGTCTGACCCCCTGCATACACAGGAAAGAGTGCGAGGTTCAGATGACCCCAGCCAGATGTCCATCCAACCTTCTCTTGAAGACCCCCAGGGTAGGGGAGGGCATCACCTCCTTTGGGAGCCCATTCCAGACCTTGGCCACTCTAACTGTGTCAATTGTTTCCTTTCCAACTTTTAATTTATTATCTTTCTACTTTGTCTTTCCTTTTACAGTACATTTACTCTCTCTCTTTTAAACAATATTTAATGCCTTAAACTAAATGCTTCCAATTCCTTCTCTATATTTTCTGACAGAACAACTTCATAACATGCATTTTTTTAAAAAAGGAGCAGTGAGTAATGGTGCCAAATTCAGGATCAATAAGTTACAAATTCTTCCCATCTCTATAATGATATTTTCTAATATCTAATAACGGTACATTTAGAGAAAAGGGGCTCTCCAGAGGGCTGCAACAATAGCAGCATACAGCCCAACAGTGGATAAAACTTCACTTTAAAACATAAGACTATTCATTTAATGTGTAGTGCAGCTACTGTACTGAACTACAGTGACTTTAAAACTTACTAGTTTCATGTAAAAAGATTCCCTAATGGGTAATAACAGTGTATTAAATAAAATGTGTTTTTTTATCATATGCAAATTGTAGACTTATTGTAGTTTTTAACAATCCCATTGGAGCAAAATGCAGTACACTCTTTCAGAGAATTCTGGGAGAACAAAGTGAAGGAAAACAAATCCCTTTATATTTAAAAAGTCAGGACACAAAAAAATCTGCTGTTCCATGTGTGCAGCAAGTGTTTCTTAGAGGAAATTTTAACTAGAATTGGCTAATGATGAAAGTGAATTTATCATTCAAATTTTATTATAATGGTTTTGAAATAAAAACAATGCATTTAAAAGTACTTTACAATATATTCGCTACTACAGTGCACCTGTTAATACACAAAAATCTACCACTAACAAGTTAATGATCTAAACTTTATCAGTTTTATGGCCCAAGAGATATATTCAAACAATATAATTTCAGTGCAAATACATGCAACTTTTTCCACTAAGTCAAACCAGATCCGTGTTTCAAATCTGCATCAAGTAAATTTTGGTTCATATGAAATGAATCAATGTGGATTGATAATAAAATGATCATAGTGAAAACAAATACATATATGATGAATTCTTCAACAATAATTACTTGAATTTCACGTAATCTTAAGAACTATAACAGAAATATTTTTTTCATCCAGTCTTTATATTGAGAGTTAAAGTTTAGGTCTGACCATATGTACATTTAACAGAACAAGTTAAAAACTACCAATTCAAACATTATTCTCTAAGGGAAAATAAATCCTAATGTAACCAGTGGGATAGGCAACTCATTAAAGCTAAACTTGGACAAATTCCAGGATAAATTTAAGGAAATATGAACAAGCAAGTCTTGCTGTCTAGTAGCATAGAGTGAAAATGAAGCTGTCCTAATTAAATGATTTTGAAATACACTTTAGTTGTACCTCGTTTGCTGACAAACTGCAATACAGACTTGCTGAAATATTTGGATAAATTTGGCATATCATTAAAGAAAACAGTTTTCACTATTTTTAGATGAAAACATGAATTGATTCTTATGTTGCAAACATAGGCACTAATATAACCAATTCATACAAGTTCACAGGCCTGCTATGAAATATTTGCATGTGTAGACCTTAGGAACAGCAACCCATTCTTTTAAAATCAACACCTCCCAGTGACTGAAAGAATAAAGTGGTGAACAGCTGGCTCCAGAGGTTTATATAGAGTCCCAAAATGCAAAGCTGGAACCTGCAAAATGTTTCCAAAAATTAAATTTTTGTTATTACTCATATCCTGTACAGTAAAATACGATTAGTTCATTTTTTCCAAAATAACAAAACTGGAAACCTGCTACTAGAACCTAGTAACTGCACTCTAGAAAAACATGAATGTAGGTTATATTTGTACAACCTTCTTTTATAGAACATCAGCAGATATTTTCATTTGTTTAGTTACTTGATAAGGACAGGATTAATCTGCAGGATACACAATACCTTCCATGTAACTCAATCACTGGTTAATCTGATCCTCTATTTAAACAGATAAAAAAAATCTGAGGTACCAAGTAATATGTAATACTTCATTAAATTTCAAACTTTTAAAATCTATTAAGCAAGTGGATAATCCAAACAATGACTATAAGTAGCTGCTATTTCACAGTGAGGAATACCCAGATTTTGAAGAAATAATAAAACAGCAAGAATCAAGGAAGACAACATAATCTTAGAAATATATGAAACTGCAGTCACTATTATATGGTATGCAAACTATGTTATCCTTTTAGACTCCAAAGTAAAAATTGCCTCTTCTACAGATAAATGAGAAATTGTTATCGTTGAAACACTAGGGCAAAATTCTATTTCCCTTTGTATATCTAAATGGTAGTTTTCTGGACACGTAAATAGCATTTTAGGCAATTATGAACAGGTAGGGATTCTATAATCCAGTGCTTCCTAACATTTTTTGTACCAGGATCCTTTTGTAAACATCAATGTCCAATCCCAACCCAGTGCCCCTTACTCCTGCCAGCCTGCAAGGGAAAAAACATGGTTTCCCACATTTGTCTGCTTTAAAAGAGAATCCATTTTTAAAGTTTGTTGATCCCGTTTTAAACTTTGTTCACACCCCTTTCATATATTCTTGCGACCCATTTTTGGGTCTCGATCCATGGGTTGAGAAATACTGCTATAATCCCTGCAGTGTGGATTTGTAAGCATGCACACAAACTGATCATGCACAGGAAAATGTAGCCACACTTAAATCCATAACTGATAGGTGTTAGACAGAGGAGGAAGCTCCTTTCTAAAAAGGTTACTTTCCAAAAAGAGGGAGATTCAGGTTCTAGGCCCCCGCCTTCACTCAAATGGGGTTTGACCCTACATCTCTGAGGGTAGAAACAGTTGCCTGATGTTGCATTTGTGTTGCCATAACAATTTTTCTGGAAGAACATCCCTACGTTTTGTGACTCCACATGGATGATATGAAAAACAAAATGTACTAATAAGCTGTCAGGTATCCAGGTTGTAGCTGAATTGGTCTAGAGGCAAAAGGGATCAGAATTCATGGCAGAGGTGATATCTTTTATTAGATCAACAAATTTTTTCCAAAAAAAGATATATTTTGCAAAAATCTAGTTGGTCTAATAAAAGATATCACCTCTACCATGAATTCTGATTCCTAATAAGTTGTGCTACTTTACTGTGGAAGCAAACATCTATTTGCTTGGGGACAGGAGCAGAGTGTAGTGGACTGTGGGTGGCCTGGAAGCTCCAGCACTCTCCCAACACCTCAGGCAAGTGTTCTGGGGACCCCAGGGGCCTGATCCTGTAACCCTGGGTCAGGCCTCTCAAGCACCTAAAGGACTTGCACAGAAATTTAGGGCTGGAAGTCATTGGGTCTGGCTCCCCTGATCTGGGCAGGAAAGACTGCTGCGGTCAAATAACCCTACGAAGGTGTGCATCCAGTCTCCTTTTGAAGATCTCAGGGGTAAGTGCTTGCACCACCCCCGCTGAGAGTCTATTCCAGGGTCTGGTCACACAAACCATGAAGAAGTTTTTCCTTATATCCAGTCTGAAACCTCCCTCTAGGAGTTTATGACTGGTGCTCCTGGTTTTACCCTGGGGCACTTTTGTGAATAGTTGCTCATCTAACCCCTGATGCTCTCCCCTGATATATTTGTAAGCTGCCACCAAATCCCCCCAAAGACTCCTCTTTTCTAGGCTGAACTGTCCCATATCTACCAGCCTTTCCTCCTATGGCTTGCTCTTCAGGCCTCTAATCATATGAGTGGGGTGGATCTTCTCTGGGCTCTCTCAAACTTCTCCAAATCCTTCTTGAAGTGCGGTGCCCAGAACTGGATGCAGTTCTCCAGCTGCGGCCTCACCAGTGCTGAGTAAAGCAGAAGAATCACTTCCTTAGTTTTGCTTTGAGATGCATCAGTTGATGCATGCCAGCATATTGTTTACTCTGCTAACTGTAGCATCACACTGGTGGCTCATGTTCATTTTACAGTAGATTATGACCCCCAGGTCCGTTTCGGACATGGTGCTAGCTAGCATAGCACCACCGAGCCTGTAAGTTTGTTGCAGATTTTCCCTCCCCAGATGGAGCCCTTTATATTTCTCAGTGTTCAACAGCATCTGGTTCTGGTCCGCCCATTTAACTAATCTGTCTAGGTCCACCCAGATTGTCAGCTGATCAACTTGCCTGGCTTTTACCAGGAGCGCATCTCTGTAAGTGGGTAAAGTCCTCATGGGTCAGGGTGTGATAGTGTAGGATTTAGGGAACCTCAGGTGCCCCATACCTCCATGCTGGGCCTCATGTGACGACAGGGCCTCACTGGACCTATGCTGACCCATGCTCCATATGGAGGCATGGGTCCAGGGGGAGGGAGGGAAGGAACCAGGTGATCCCAGTACCCTGCACCTCCATGCAGAGACCCATGCTGACAGGTCAGCACAGGGGTCCCTGTGTGGAGGCATGGGACACCAGGGATTACCCAGCTTCAGCAATGCTCCATGCCAGTATCCACGCTGACCCATGCCTCCATATGAAGCATGGCACAGCGCAGATACTGGCAAAGAGGTACGTGGCTGCATGGGAGCCAGCAAATTCCTGACATCCTGTACCTCCATGTTAGGACCCATGCCTCCAGCACAAAACTCAGCAGGGAAATTTAAGAGTACCACCATTTCTCTCCTCCATCCAGAGTCTGACCTCTGTGAAGAATGACAGACAATTATTACACAGGAGAAACCACTGCACTGATGGCTTTTGAAAAACAAAGAGAGGGTGAGGCTGGGGGGAGCAAGCTGAAAGCTTTGACGATGCTTTGGGAGCATAAATCTCATATTCTAGAATTAGCAATGAAATAGACGTTGCAATGGATCCATATCAAAAGCAGCAGAAAAGAAGAAAAACCTTAAGAGCATACAAAAATCTTTCCATACTAATACAAAGTTTTAATATATCCATGAGGAAAGAGATTTGTTCTTGATATCTCTGAGTTTGTGGGAACACTTAAGACTTGCTTTGTTTCATTTGGACATTAAGTTGATCAGCATTTACAAAGAACAATACTGCATGCCCATGATGTGCAATTAGGCCAGAAGTAGAGGTCTCAGTGGAACAATTATTGTAATTTTATCTGCTATGAGACACCAAGATAAAATGCTACAGGCTGCAAGGAAAAACAAAAACCTGGAATTTGAGGATGGGAAACAATTTTCCTGGGCCTGTGTCCAGCCACAATGAGGAGAAGATGAGTCTTTCTACCCACTGGAATAAGAATTTCTGAACAAAGGCAAGAAAGCAGCATAAATCTACCACACTGAGTCACTGTAAAAATAGAGACTGTAAAATGTAACTGATTCATATTCAATACCTGCTGTCTTTAACAACTACAGGACTGAATTTAAATTCTTATTTCTGAGCACTTCAAAAGCCAATTTGCTGTTAAAATAGGTAAAAACAGGACAACATGCAATCTTTAGACAAATTAAAAAATAACTTTACAAAACCTAAAATGGAATGGAAACATTAACTTTGAAAATTCAGTAAAGGCACAAATGCTAAGGGCCCAAACTGTAATCCATGTTTGAAATCTCCTTCTGTACTTGATATTAAATACCTGTCTCCAGTAAGAATCATTAGATTTACATGAACAATTTTTGAAACCGTAAAAAGGTAAAGTCTGTGCTCTGAAGAGTTTACAATCTAAGGCAGTGGTGGGCAAAATATGGCCCACGGGATCTGGCCCACAGAGGAGCTTTGTCCTGCCTGGCCAATGCGCCACCCAAATGTGGCAACTCCTGCCGCCCCCTGGGCATGCAGCAGGGCTGGGGTGGCTCTGCAGCTGAACTGCCCCCAACCCCACTATAGAGGAGAGGACCAGCGCACACCACTGGCCAGGCAAGCCCTGACCCCACACTGGCTCTGGGCTTTCCTGCCCAGGCTGAGCAGTGGCAGCACAGGAAAGAAACTGCTGTTCAGTACAGGATAAAGGCAGCCGCGCCAGCTGCCACCGCTTCCTAGTGCAGTCCCCCAGAGCCTACACAGGGCTGCCCTGTGCCTCCACTGCATCGCCACTGCCTCCAGGCTGCCCCTTGGATAAGTGGTGGCAGCACAAAACAGGACAGCCCCACACAGGCTCTGGGTGGCTGCACCAGGAAGCACCGGTAGCAGGAGGGGAAGGGACTGCTTTTGCTCTACATTTTGCAGCAGTTTCTCTCCCGCTCTGTCACTGCTGGGCCTGGGCCCCAGTGCTGGCTCTGGGCTCACCGTTCCAGGCTGAACAGCAGCAGTGGTGGTGGTGGTGGTGCTGGGCAGAAACTGTTGCTTGGTGCAGGGAAAAGCAGCTCCTACTTCTTGCCGCCACAGGCACTTTTTGGTGCAGGTGCCCGGAGCCCACGCTGGACTGCCCTGTGCAGCAGCAGTGACAGTGCAGAGCAGCCGCAGGGCAGCCCAAAGGCAGCGGTGATAGCGCCTTTTCTTTTCATAAAACATTGATAGACCAATACAGCTATAACCCGGATACTTGACACATGGAAGATATCGAATTTTAGCCATTTTTTTCTATGAAAAGTTCATAATTTTACAAGAAGGAAACATTTTACAATTTGATATGCTAACACCAGGCTCTTGCCATTGTTGAAGTAAATTTGCATCTCTCAGAGCACAGAGATGCACAGATACCTAACCACAAAAGAAATCCCTGCCCAGAAGAGCTTTCCATCTTTCCACTCTTCTGTGAAATATGAAACATCATAACCTGAAGGAAATATACTTCTACATCCTGCTTGCAACCAGACAACTTTGAGGTAAAGACTTTTTCAACCTTTCTCTGTGCCTAACCCAGACAAAATGAACTATTCCAAACAGGAGACTTTACCACATCTTCAGCTCTCCTGTGAAATATGAGGTTTCATTTCTACCTAGGAGAACTTTTACAATCTCTGCTCTCTCCTATGCCTGATGAAGGGTGAGCGCGCCCAAAAGCTTGCAAATAAACAAAATATTTTGTTTGTAAATATCTAATTGGTCTAATAAAAGATATCATCTCTTCCACAAGTTTTGATTCCTGTTGCCTGTAGACTGATACGGCTACAACCTGAATACCATAAGACATTTATGGAATTAAAATGCTGGGGGCATAGCTGATATACTTTTCTTTCAGAGCAAGAAGCTAAGCCTGTAGCTATTTTTAGTACAATAATTCCACTTCTTTTATGCCAGATAATGAACCTTAAACATTTAAGCAAGATGTAATTCTGTTGGCAACTATAAACAGAAGATGAAATTGCAATCCTATTACCTTCAGGGGAACTAGAACGTAATTTTTGCTTATGCAATTGCACATCTAAACAGATAGCAGGAAAAAAAATAGAAACTACTCTATATGAAAAAGAAAAGGCAGCTAGCAAAGTACTGAAGCTTTTTTATGCATATAAAGACACCAATAGATACAATCTTCCCGCCTTATTCTTTAACAACTATAAATTTCCATTTTCAAATAACTATTAGGTGCTTTAACTAAATTTTTATCGGTGTAAGTATTCCATTATATAAAAAACCTAAAATTCATCAGAAAAATGCATGTGTCTTGATCTTCAAAAGAAAAAACCATGTCATGGTAAGCAGATATGTTTCCTATATCCTTGTTTCTTACAGAATGATTGCCTCTTCTGTTGAATACCTTATTTGGGAACCTTTTGATCTTTCTAAAAATAAGAAAAGGAACAAGTACCTAACTTTACAACCATGTTTCACTGACTTCAGCCAACAAAAGCATTTGACTGAAAATTCTCCTCTTTAATATCAAGCCAACCCAAGAAAGAAAGAGATATTTCTTGGAGTTCATAAGTTTAAGACAAATTGGTTAAGACATTGTAAGTTATGCAGTAATGAAAATTTAAATAAATTTGAGGCACTGCAAAACAGACCTATCAAAACCAGCTTGGATTTACAACTTTTAAAGCATCTCATATACTTTTTTCCCCACTAAAGAACAACCCCTAAACCTAATTGGTCCAAATATTGTTTAAAAAAAAAAAACTAAGTATTTTCTTCTTTACTGTCAGCTGACCTGTAGGATTCTTTTTTATAGCAATACGTACACAACATAAAGGATAAGGTGTGAAAGAAAACTTATACAGGCTTACCCTGAGAAAACAGTCTTTGCAAAAACCCTTCTGAAACCCAACCTTAACCTACCTGACAACACTGTTTTTGTTTACTATCCAAAGCTCCAAATTTCATGGTTCACGTCCAAATACATGGATCACCATTCCCCCTATACACTTCTCTGCAGGTATAACTCAGTGCCAGGATCAATGAGCAATTCTCCCTACTACTCTTCTTCTAGGCCTAATCATAGTTTCATAGTTTGTAGGATCGTAAAGGACCTGAGCAGATCATCAAGTCTGACCCCTGCCATGGCAGGAAAGACCCCAGTAAGGTGTACATCTAGCCTCCTCTTAAAGACCCCCAGAGTAGGAGCCAGAACCACTTTGCTTGGAAGTTGGTTCCAGATCCTACCCTCTCTGACAGTGAAGTAGCACCACCTGATATCTAATCTGAATCTACCCTCTGCCAGCTTGTGACCGTTATTTCTAGTCACTCCTGGTAGTGCTCAGGGTAACAGGGACTCCCCCAGTGCCTGATGATCCCCTCCAACTAGTTTGTAAATGGCCACTGGTCCCCCCTCAGCCTTCTCTTGAGGAGGCTGAACAGGTTCAGGTCCCGTAGCCTCTCCTCGTAGGGCCTGCCCTGCTGCCCCCTGATTATGTGAGTGACCCTCCTCTGGACCCTCTCCATGTTGTCCACATCCCTCCTGAAGTGCAGTGCCCAGAACTGGAATCCTTTCAGTGATACAGCTCACAGATAATTTATTCCACCCATTCATTTTCCATCCATTGTAAGCCTTTCAAACTTTGAGCTTTAATCTAGCATAATAAAATTTATAATCAAACAGCAAGTTTGAGACTCTGACAATTGTAAAATATTTCCAAGCATTTTCAAGATGAAATTTTAAAATTATAATGATCTTTCAGTGCATCTCCAAATGACCTTAACTTGAATGCAGTATTTTTGTTTTGAAATAATTATATAAAAGGGGTATATTATAAAATCCTTAACTTGTTAAATGGTCAAAGTAAGCAAGGTAAGATTAACTCAGTCCCCCTTTCAAGATTAAAAGGGCTCTGATATACAGAGCATGAACCCAGAGAACAGACTCTATGAAAAGTTTGAACTTGTCTTAGGTAGAACTATTATAATGTAGAAACAAGCGTAATGTCTAGTATTTCTTTTTTTACTTCAGATCATTGGGTATATAAGAAATACCTTGGACCAGATATTTCTTTTAGAAATCTGTCATTAAGATTTGAATTATGTGTAATGAAAATGAGGGAAAATATCCATAGCGAACACATCATTAAATGAAAAAAACTATACATCACAAGCCAGCAAATGTAATGACCAGGCAGGATTTTTCAAAAGCATTTAAAGTTTGGCTTAGTTTTGGTTACAAAGGCAATCGTAAAGCCTGACTTTGGTGGAAGTTGGTTAGTCACTGCTAAATATTTTGGAAAGGGGCTGGAAAAAACACCCTAAACATTGCTTACTTCACACTCATTCTGATCACCCTATCACAGCTGATAGTTATTCCATTATGATGATCAAAATCATTTTTAAACAACAAACTAAATGTACTTATTTGAATATATACAACTGGAACATAAGGACACTTACGAACAAAAATATTTCTGACCAATCAGGAGAAAGGTCTAGATTGGCTGGTGGAAAATGACTCCGGCACAGAATCCATATCACAAATCCGTTATTTGTGCAGAGTTTAAAGCTTCCCCCTACTGGAAGCCTGTTTCACTGCACTAGACAGCCCATTCAGGGAAACGCTTTGGCTTCTCCACAGCCAGTCTTCGATGCGAATGAAGATCAGATGATTTTTGGCTGCTGGTCACACATTAAGTTTAAGGTGCCATATACATAATCCATAAAAATGTTCTACATTACATGTTATACACAGAACATTTTTATGGCTCATTTCTCATTTTATAGTGCTTTAAATCCAGCACATATATAACAGCCTTCCTATTTAAACCATGATTAACACATTAATCTCAGCATAAATATAACACAAGAGGGGGCCTTAGTGAGGCAGTGGTTCATAGGCATAACAGGATTCTTTACATGTCCAGACATAATTGGGGAAGACGGGACAGCCTGGATAGAGCACTGCAAGAACTTTTGTGTAAAAGGCTCCACCTGACACTTCCTCAGACAGAAGACAAAGCAGCTGAGAAACAGCTGATTTTCATATCACTTTAATTACACCAAACTAATTGCTCTGTTGGGAAGACTATGCTTATTTTGCCACTTTGGACCCAAAGTCCCCGTAGTCGGCAATCCTTACATCTACATATTATAAGAATCTCTCAAATCACAGTAAGGAGAAGGAGAATTGTATACAAGGCCTACCCTTTTTCACTTTAAGTTGCAGAGAACCTAATTCAGGATCTGGGAAATGGGATTTTGGATTCCTTTGTTGGTTTTTATTGCCTGAGGTGACAGAAAACAGTCTTGTTTTTTAACATCTGTCCAAAATACTTAGAAGCTCCTGACTGGGACTTTTCCATCTTGAAGTTGCAATTTTTCAGAGAGAAGGGACCCAATACACTGGCCCAACTCTGAGCTATGTGTCCTGACAGCACATGGGTCCACTGGTAAAGTATAATTTGCCTGTATATGGGGAACACTTTTTAGGTTCAGCTGGAAGTTTACAGGACTCTTCCAGACAAAGCATGAGATAATTAAGGTTTTGTACTCTGTTTTGTGCTGTATCTGTATCATACGATGTGTGTAGCATGTTTTCTTATCTATTAAAGAGAGAATGAAATTGCTTGAGAAGCAACTGATCACCACTGAAAATGTTCTGTGTTGATATTAGGGTACTGGATATTATTCATATCTAAGAACTGTCCTGTGAATGAGTGAATGCCATGCTTAATCTAAGGTTCTTACACTAAAAAAGTGGGCCTTTGAGCAGTTACACATTTCTGTACCTTGGCTCCAAGCTTTACTGCTAAAGCTTCCTGAAGTAAGTTTCCTTGAAGTCTATTTGTCATTCTTTTTTACCCTCAGAGCTAACAACCAGCATATGGAACAATGTAGGGAAATGATCTATCCCCAATTGAGTCAACTCCATAAATAGCTGCCTGAGAGAAAGAGAATAACCAGGGGAGAGACATTCTCCAAGAATATCAGGGTTAAAAGTTTTTTGATTCTACCATGTGACCACAAAGATCCATATCACAGGATTATCTTCTCAGGAAAAAAAAAAAAAAAAAATCACTCACTTACTGAAACTTAAGCATGCAAACAATACTTAAGTAAAATATAATCAATTAACTGGGAAATGTTCCCAAAAAGAATAGGACCATGTACCTAGTAAGGCAGATACCAATTACTAACTCAAATGGAAAGAACCAGGGTATGCTTGATCTACCCCACCCCCTTTTATAACCTTATTCCATAAGTATTCACAGCTGAAAAGATGTTAAGGTGAGTGTGCAAACCCACCTATGAGTACTGCTTCAAGAAGATTCCACTAACCTAGACTGTATAATTAGCATGTCTCAAGAGCAGGAAGGTGCAAAGGACGCTCAAAGAAGAAAGGAATGTCTTATATTACACGTGAACTGGACCAAAATATAGCTCATTAAATATATAGTTGAAACATCTCTGTATCAGAATAACAAAAACAATAAGAGAGAGAGAGAGAATGCTCTCATTAATCTTTTTAATCTGTACTAATGGAATCTCAAAGATTTGTCTAAGAAAAACAAAGTACTATTCTGCTAATGATACAGTGTTACAATGCTGAACTGTCCTACACCCAATTACCTCATATGCTGAAAAATAAAGTGTAGCCAAAGGAAAAATTATTTAATTTCTCTAAACATTTGTTTGGCATTAACTACCGTTATTATTCATTATGTCCTCTTAATCACAATCTTCTAATTTCTTTAGTTGTGTCTAAATGTTTTGCTGAAAGGTCCAAAAACTGTTTAATACAACGTGGCATGCAGCTATATAGAAGTTAGCTGCAAAATATCAGTAAGAACACTGTATTTTGTATCTCACTGCCAAAAGTATGCAAGAGGCATTAACAATAAGTCTTGCCTGACCAATTTAAAGATATGTTAGAACCCAACAGATTTCACAGTAAGTAAATATATGGATAGCTTGATGTGTTTCTTTATGAGCAGCCATTTTTTTCCAATCTGTGTGAAATCTGTACAAGGAAGCATAAAAGTTAGTCACCAAAGATTCAATAAAAAAGAGAAGTAAGGCCATGATCCCAAAGGAAATCTATAAGGACGTGGTGACAATACTCAGGGAAGATGTCCCTGATACCAGTAAAAGAATTGGGAAGCTGAATTTAAACAAGGGAAAAAACAAAGGCCAGAGCCCCAAGAAAGGATGTCACATCAGAAACACAATCCTAAATGAAATATTAGGCATTAGAAAGATATCTGCAAGATCAATACTTACAATGTAAAGCACTAATTAGAAGAATTCATGACAACATTTCCATGAGTATTCTGGAACGGTATCAAGCAAATCCAACCAATCCAGAAGCAGGAATGAGACTCATGATGTAATATGGGTCTACCTCTTTTGATCCTGAAGCCAAACTGCAGATTATTCCCACTGGAAGCATGCACAATCTTCTCCCTCACCCCAAGACATTCAAGAAGATAGTATCACTTGGTAAGGCCATTGCAAAAGTGGTTTAGAACTGGTAAAAGGTGACCACTAACCTTCCTTTCACCAGGCAAGACTATCCGTAGGAAACACTATGCTAGAGAACTACTGAGCTTGTGAGAAGCTGTTGAAAACTAGCACCACAAAAAGCAGTGTAAAGAAGTGCTGCTTTTCCAGGACAATAAATCACCTCACATTGCAGGTTCTAGTGATAACAACCACCAAATGTGGCTTTGCCTTATATACCATCCAGCCTATTCACCAGGTTTGGTTTCCTCATCCAGTTGAAGGAAAAGATTTTCATGAAAAGTTGCGATGAAGATAATGAAGTTATCTGAGGTTAATGAGGTTCCATACACACAGGCAAACAGCCTCTAAAAAGATGGACACAGTCAAGTTGCTAATGCACTGCACAGAATGCATTATGTCAAGAGAAAATATATTGAAATATCAACAAACAACTGAATGGAAAATAACAGTGGTTTTCTGTTTGTCAGGCTAGAAATGCTGTAAAAGTTTGTAATTTTAATTAAGTTATACATAAATTAATTTAGAGTATAGTCAAAAGTCTTACACTGAACTAACTATTCTGGGGAGATGTTTGGCAGTGGATCCATATATTAATTGGTATGATAGTAAACACAAGTCAATATCACTTCTTTTAATGGTTAATATTAATTGTAAGAATCTTTCTTTGGGAGAAATTAATCGTTAAAATATGTTACTAATGCTTATTCAATACAGTTTATAATCTGAATATCATTTAAATATTATATGCATCCCTATAGTTAGTGTACAGTTAGGGGTGATTATTTTGAAACAAGAAAAATGAAAGCCATTCTGCTGATTTATGTCAGAAATAAAGTTGAAATTTTCACTGCTAACTCAAAACATACTTCCTAAGGGATTCCATAACAGTTCATAAAATGTCTTTGTTTTTAAAAGGTATGGTCTGTGGTATATATTTTCTCCAAAGAAACAGAAGAACATATGTAGCATCAGATGTGTGTACTTTAAGAAACTCTGGAATGTGAAATCTAAAATTCCAAATAAAGCAGGTGGTATAATTTGGGGAAAAAAAGAGTTGAAGTTTAATGACATTACCAGGTTATTCTACCAGACTAATTCACACTCACTGCATGACTTCAATGAAGCTCTCAATCCTCATGCTGATTTCGATTTAGTTCAAGTGCTATTTGATGCATTTCATCTGGAGTTTTATTCACTTCAAGCTACACTTCATTTAAGCAGGCTGCTGTTGTACTCATTTATTTTTTCTACTTTATTACCCTCAGATTGGTTTTGCTTGGTTTAGATAAACTGTTTGCATAAATTAACTTTATCTTCTTAAAATTATGAAATTATATATGTGTGTGTGTATACACACACACACACACACACACACACACACACACGTGTGCGTGCATGTGGAAATACAAAAATGCATCATACCTTAAAAAGAAATGACAAACTACTGTTAAAATGACTGAAAATGTATCAAACTACAGAAGTTTTTCAGATTATAAAACCTGTTCACAAAATGTTAATAGGTGATTTCCCATTTTTAGGCAGCTTCATTTTTCTCTAAAAATCACTGATTTTTATTTTTTATTATTGGTATACTGAGTTATATATGTTAGCTAGGCAATTTATCAAGCAACAACAAAAAATAACTCAGAGAACATAAATACAAGAGAGAAAAATGTGACAAGGTTTAATACTTACGAGACATTTAGAAATACTAAATCTTGCCTACTGAACTGTTTTCATAAATGATTCATCTTAAAATAATCAAAAAGAGTAAAATCCTTGTTGCTCAGATTACTTTTTTCCCAAAATATTGTAAAATCAAGATGTATAATTATGTTTAAAACATCAAATTTATTTTTCAAGTTTGTAAACAACTTGTTAACTAGTAAAAGCAACATATAATTTAGTGAAAAGAATTTGGATTTTTTTCTTTAATCTTATCAAATTACTGAAGTATTTGTCTTTACCAATGTTAATAATTTAAATCAATTTTAAACTGCCACAGAAAAGGAAATTTTTCTTAAGCAAAAGGGAAAGCCAAAACCATTTCACTTAAGTGGTTTGGTATTTTTTGTAAAGTGTTTTTGAAAAATATGACCATGAAAATTAATCTACCACCACCTGGTGGTGCGGTGATTGTGTTAGCAATGCGTACTTATTAACACAGTGCTGCTACAAAAATTAGACAGGTTATTATTTTATAATGTAGCACAGCTAAAACTACGGGAGTATCAATTTGTATATATTTATGATCCATAGGCCACATGTTACTGTGTCCTGTTTTTCATTCACAAATTGGTTAAAAAGACACTTTTATTAAATATGAGGCCAATATTTTTAAAATGCTGACTTGTCTTGCTGACCAGCTTATCCCATATTAATAATATTCCTGAAGGTAACTTACATTCAAATTATGTATTATTATATCTAACTCAGTTTTAAGCCAGAAGGAAAAATCCTTATATATTATACTCTTCTAGACAAAGCAACATATTTTAATACAATATTTTTAAAAAACAAAGGTGATACAGCATGTCATATAATACAAAACCTAGTTTAGAGTGAAATTTTAACAGAAGAGCTAGACTGTGTTAAAGAACAAAAGAAAAGGGAAGGGTTTATGAAGTATTTACATTTTGTAATCATTGTAAAAACCACAAAAAATTCTTCTTCGGTGTGAAAATATTTGCATTTTAAACCTTCAATACTGTAAAGCAATCACTACAAATATATTACACATCTGATTGTCTCATTAATATGGTTTCAATTGTAATATGACAAATAAATATAGTGCGATTTAGGCTGTTACTGCTGCTTTGCATCAGACTTTTGATTTGGTTGATTTGAAGGGTGAGAGCACAGCTATTCAATTAAGATGCATTAATCCAAATATCAGTAGATAACATTATCTTTGGTATTCATTCAAGAAGGAATGGGAATTGTTTCGTGAGATTCCCTATGATTGAAAAAGCAAAACATTTGCTACAGTATTTTGTAGTCTGTCACTGGGTTTACTCAATGAAAGAAGGGACTACCGAAGGACTTGCTGATTAACAGCTGTGTCCTTACAAAGTTGTTCTTTGCAGACAACAGATTTCAAATAATAATATATGGTGCAAGAGACAAAAAGCCTTAGAAATAAATGATACTATCCTTAAAAATCCATTTAATTTAACCTCTCAGTAAGTATAAAAACTAGGGTTGGCAAGCCAGTCAACTGACCGGTCAAATATGGTCACTCAGCCAGTCAACTGACTGCATATTTTTGACCAGTCAAAGTTTATAGCAATTGTATTTAAAAAAACCCAAAACAACAAAAAACCCTACATTTTTTGTAGTTTTCTTGACAGACACATGATTTTTATTTTTTGACATTTCTTAATAGAAAATTTGTGCTTTTTCTACGTTTTATTTGAACCTATTGGCAATTTTCTACAATTTTTGACTGATTTTTGACTGGTCAATTGACCAAACTTTATTTGACCGGTCAAATACCCAAAACTATATAAAGCAAATAGTTATGGATTATATTACTGTTTGATTCTGTAAAATGTAACACTCACCAGGATCTGGGATATTTAAGCAGCTTCCCATAAAAAGCAGTACTGAAAGAGGGGATAACTGGAGCAGGTGAGCAGTATGATCCTCTGATATCCAAAGAGGTTAGTCCTGCCTGAAAGCCAAATATCTGAAACATGCACAAAAGGTCAAACTATATACTGATAAAAGATTCAACAAACACAGATTAGATTTAAAACTTCTACTTTCCATTACCTAAACTCTCTGGACTTTCCCAGCCCCCCAAAATATAATATTAAAGTAATAATCATTAAATATAAAACTATCAATTATAATTACAGAATACTTTTCTCACAGCTTGAAAATACCTCCCGTCCACTCATAAAAACTTGTTTTTTCATCTTAAAAAGAAATAACTGCATCCGCTTAAAAACTAGTAAAAATATGTTCATGTTTCCTATTAATATTTATGCAACATGCCAAATGCTTACTTACAATCGCATATTACATTTTATCGTTTATATGAAGCCATGTAAAACCCACCAATCCATTGTTTAGTAGTTAGTCAATATTTTTGTACACTGTGGGATTTCATAAGACCAGCTTTTTTTTTTTTTTTTTTTAATAAAATGAGGCTAAATTTGAATTAGATTTTTAAGGATATATTATACTTGTTCTCTAACATTTCTCCCTGTCCCTGTGAAAACTAGCTCTGAAGGCGTTTAATATTTTTAACCTATTCTGCCATCTGCATGTCAAAGCACAATTCACATATTTATATAGCAGATAAAATAACTGGCTCAATTCTGCACTCAGAAAATTCAACCACAAATGAAAAAGCCAAGGGTTTTCTTTTAATAATTATGTATAAACCCTTGGGGAGGACAGCCCTAATGAAAATATAAAAAAAATTAGGAGGACAAGATGTGATATTTCTGACCCAATCATTTTAAATGTACTAGGAGGTGAGCTGCACCTTCCTAGGGAAGTGGAAGTTTGCCATGTAATGATGGAACACTGTGCTACTGTTTTATAGGAACAGTTTAAGAATCTTGTTGCTTAGACAGCTGTTATGGTGTGGGTAGACAAGTACAGTGGAGATGTGAAGGAGCTCCTCTGTGTTTTCTTTCAAAGGCGATATTTACACTTACCATTGTTAGTAGTGGCATTAGTTGGGGTGGATGCAAATATAATTATAACAGCACCCAAAGCCCCTCAAGCTGTTCTAACCACAGCACTTGGTCTAGCAGGCCAGAATGTGATACTATAGCTGAAGTTATGCTCCTTTTGCCAAACGATTGCTGTGATTTTTAAATTCTCTAAACCTAGCAAAAAGGCTTCCTCCTCAATAAAGGATATTAAAATGAAATATTTTAAGATCTCCTCCAATACTCAGAAGAACTGAACTATGCAAAGATGTGGCTCACTGTATTCGAGAATGGGCTTTTGCTTTTTGTGAACATTGACACAATAGGCAGTGACAGACATGGGGGGGAACCTCCCCTCACTTCAAAACACATTTTAGCAAAAGAAGCAGCATGTTACTTCAACCCAGCTCCACAGCATCTGTAGAAATCGGGTGATTCAGCAGGGCGTTTTGGTGCTTTTAGCTAAAGCTGATTCAATCAGCTATTAGATAAAAACATCAGAAAAGCCCCACTAACACACCCAACCTCTACAGATGCTGAGAAAGCCAGGGCAAACTAACGTGCTTTCTCTTTTTCAGTGCAGGAGCATGTGGAGTTTGAAGTAAAGCATTGTTTTGTCTTTTTTCCCCATGTCTGTAAGCAGCCAACATAACTACTTTCCTTCACAGTATTCAACAGAATTTATAAAGATAAGTCATTACCATGTATATCATTTTAAATTATTTTTCTACACTGGTTTTCTCTGAATCAATTTGAAGAGACTCTTATAAGTAAGTAATTAGCCCATTCAAGCTTAACCTGCACTGCTTACTCACTGAAATTCTCACTGAAGTCAGAGGACATCTTGGCTAAATAAGGAGCGTAGAACCAAGACCCTGAGACTTGTTGCACATCCTTCTGGCAAAACTGGACATGCTCTACAAAATAACTCAACATTTAAAGTTGCTTATATTCGTGCTAAACTTATTCATGCTAAATTATTTTCAACATACTAGATAATATTTTTTATTTTCTTTTACCTTAAGGTAGCAGTGTGCATTACAGTAATGAAGCAGGTTATCAGAAGGTTGGCTAAGGTTGCTGACTGTTTGCACAAGTTGTTCAGCATACATTGGCACAGAATGTTCCAGGTTAATTTTGTCCACCAAAATTCTAATAGAAGGCAAAGGCCGTACAGGCTGGAAGCTTGTAACGTTTAACAAACCACTTGAATTCTAAAAAACAAGCACACACACACATTAAAGGCAGATTTCAACATTTTAGGGTTGCTTGTGATGTTGCATACAATATGGCCTCATATCCCTATTTCCAAAGTTTTTAAAGACCCTGAAATATTTCTAAAACTTGACATCTCTACTTAGCAGATTCATGTACAAGTATACAGAGGTGATGTGCCATTCTATAATTCTTAGGGTCCTCTGTGATGTCACAAAACTGTTATAGGGATGTATCATGGGGCACAGAAAGACAAGAAAATACTTGTAAACAGATTCATCAGTTATGTGCTTTTATGTTTAATTTTAAAGGAAGAGGTTGCCCCTGTCCTTTCTGGATACCACTTGGCACCTTGATTAACTTGTCTTACTAGCTTGCTATAGCTTAAAAATCAAGGTTTCAGAAATGGAATCAAGATTCACTATCATGGCTGCCACCAACTCTTCTGAGCTGTAATAATAGTTTCATAGTTAGTAGGGTCAGAAGGGACCTGAGCAGATCATCAAGTCCGACCCTCTG
>NW_017728992.1:160199879-160210048 GCF_001723915.1 Gavialis gangeticus | reverse complement strand
CCCCCAACGCCTGCTGGTCCCCTCTGACTAGTTTGTAACAGGCCACTAGATCCCCCCTCAGCCTTCTCTTGTGGAGGCTGAACAGGTTCAGGTCCCGTAGCCTCTCCTCGTAGGGCCTGCCCTGCTGCCCCCTGATCATACGAGTGGCCCTCCTCTGGACCCTCTCCATGTTGTCCACATCCCTCCTAGAGTGCAGCACCCAGAACTGGACGTAGTACTCCAGCTGCGGCCTGCAGCATAGAGAGGAGTATCACCTCCTTGGACCTGCTCAAGATGGATCTGTGGATGCATGACAAAGTGCGGTTGGCCTTCCTGACTGCATCCCCACACTGCCTGCCCATATTTATCTTGGCATTAATGATGACTCCAAGATCCTTTTCTGCCTCTGCACTGACGAGAAGGGAGTTCCCCAGCCTGTAGGTATGGTGCTGGTTCTTCCCCCCAGGTGCATCGCCTCGCACTTGTCAGTGTTGAATCCCATCCTATTCTCTTCCACCTACCTCTATAACCTGTCTAGGTCTGATTGCAGCCTATTCCTCCCTTCTTGCGTGCCCACTTCCGCCCACATCTTAGTGTCATCAGAAAATTTGAACAGGGTGCTTTTTACTCCCTCCTCCAAGTCACTGATGAAGACGTTGAACAGTGCGGGCCCGAGGACTGAGCCCTGCAGAACTCCACTGCCCATATCCCTCCAGGTCAAAAATGACCCATCCACTACCACTCTCTGGGTGCGGCCCTCCAGCCAGTTGGCGACCCATTTGACCGTGCAGGTGTCGACACCACATCCCCCAGTTTTTTAATGAGAACGGGGTGAGAGACAGTGTCGAAGGCCTTCCGAAAGTCCGGAAAGATTATGTTCACTGCTACCCCTGCATCTAAGGATTTGGTGACCTGGTCATAGAAGGCCACCAGGTTGGTCTGACAGGACCTGCCTCTAATGAACCAGTGTTGGTTGCCCCTAAGTATAATCTCCCCTGCTGGCCCCTTGTGGACATTTGCCAGAATAATTCTCTCAAAAAGCTTACCCAGGATCGAGGTAAGACTAACTGGCCTATAGTTTCCCCGGTCCTCCTTCCTCCCTTGTCTTCCTCCTAAAGACAATGTACTCTCATGTCCTTTGACCTCCATGATCTTAAAATTAATAAAAATGCCCTGCCTGGACAAAAAGAAGGAATCAAGGATGTCAGCATCTCAGTGGCTACAGTTATACCATAAATAAAACCTGAAAATTAAACCTTTACCAATGCTTTTCTCTTCTGCCTTACATATAAGCAAGAGGCTGGCTTAGCCAGCAAGAACATCTCTTTCTGTGATACTGCTAATGGCCTGTACTAAATTATTTCTAATCTGTGTCTGCTAGAAGTTTGCTAGGTTTTGGAGAAGCTAGTAGGACCATGTTCCATGCTTGTAAGTTCCCAATTGCTAGGCTGAAACCTTGGGCAGTCTAATTTCCATCTCCAATATTATATATAATTTTAGTAAAAAGTGTTTTATTAAAAATGTTAAGGTTAAACACTGACATGTTGACAAGTTACAAATACCAAAAGGTAAGGTCACACGTGCCATTTCTGCTGGAGTTAGGCACATGGTGGATTTGTTGAAGTGTACAAATAGACTATTAAGTGCTTCAGGGTTAGTTGGAGTCTTGATAACAATGCCCAGTCATCTTTTAAGGTTGGCCGAAGCCCTTATATTACAAACAGTCCATGTACTTACTCTATTGGAATAAAACTGTTTCCTACACACACCTCTCCGCACTTCTGCACAACAGAAGCAAGGTACAAGGCAGACAAATGGCTGTGATGATTCCACATTCCCAGCTAGTACATGGTAAACAGGACGAAAAAGTTTGCAGGCCCAGCTAGAACAACCCCCATACTCAGAAGTTCTAGAATTAAACTGCATTGTAAATCGAGACAGAATGCCCTCATTTACTCGAAAATAGATGCAGGAGCAGAGAACCAAGAAATCATGTCCTGTTCTCTCATAACCCACCCTCCCTGCTGTGCCCCAGCAAAAGCTGAAGATAGGGAAGAACCTGACCTCTTAATTTTTCCCCATTTATCCTCATATGAAATCTCTCCTGTGCCTTTTAATCATTCTATTTTGATGTATTTGGACACTCTGAGACACAGGATCACCAACACTGAGCACATTATTCACAGTACGAGTATACCATAATTTATACCACATCATGATATTTTCATTATACATGCTGACTTAAGGTGGGGGGGGGACGAGGGGGTCTACGAAGTTATTTCAAGCTGGGCATCATTCGTGATGGCTCATGTAACAAGGGGCCTTCTCAAGGCTGATTAGAAGTTGGCCTGCCCACCTGTTTCTAGGCAAACTGCCCACCTCTCTCACCTGCCATGCCTTGCTGTTTAATAATTGGTGTCTTAATTAGGCGGGAGGCTGCCCTTTGGCAGCCCTGTTCTCCTGGACCTATGTATGCAGCTTCAACCACCCCTGTACTGCACCCCAAGCCTCACAGATGACACACATGAATGATGTTCCCTCGTACCATAACTGGTGCTCCTGGGTCTCACAGGGACTCTCACTCCCTCCTTAGAGAAGCATGCCATTGTGCTCTCCCTTGCTGTAAATTTTGACCCGCACTCGGCTTCCTCTCAGCAGAGGACTTGTTGGGGTCAGGACTCACCCCTAGTTTCCTGGCTGAGCCCCACTATACAGCCTCAAACCCAACTATGGCCTCAGGTGTCTGAAAATATACCTTGGCCTAATCCCCACACATGGGGTTCCTACTATGCCCACCCTAGGGCCTCTACACTATGCCCCACCCTGGGGTCTTTTCATCATCTTCACACTCAACTACTCACAGGGCTGGCCCTTGTGCTACCCTTCAGACTTACTCCCCATTTGGCCCTACTCAACGCGCTCCTGGAACTGCCCTTCACACCCACTCCCTGTTCAGCCCTACTCAACCCCCTTCACGCACAGACCTTCAGGCCTACTCCTGTTCAACCCTGCTCTGTATGGGGCCACCTACATCCCTGCCCTCTCAGGGCCTTCGCAACTATCCCTGACCAGGGGCCTCCGGGGTCTTCCTCCCCTGCGGGCTCAGCTGGCTGCAGCTGTGCCTGGCCCCACTCCTCTCCTGGGGACTTCCATCCCTTAGGGCTCAGGTGGCCATAGCCATGCCTGGCCCTCGTACCCACCGGATTGTGGGGGCTAGGGGTTAAGGCGCCCTGACCTGCCTTTCACCAGGGTAGTAACTGGCCTGGCATTTCCTGGGGCTCCCATGCCACCAGAAGCCCCACCAGGCCATCCATACCCAGCTGGGTGCAGTTTTAGGTCATGCCCAGGACTAAGAGTCTCCTAGCCAACCTCATAAGATCTTGCTTTTACCTCCTAGTGTTCCTGCTGCAGCTCCGCCAGGCAATGTTTCTGCCTGGGCTGGCAGCAGCAAACTGCAGCCTTTATATACCTGGTTCTCATAATGGCTGCCACCACCAGGCACCTGCCAGCTGTCTGACTCTGCCCTTAAAGTGGCAGGCACCCAAAGGTGCACTGCCACACTCAGTAATAGATTTACTACAGAAGACAATGGTAAATACCAAATAATCAGGTTACAAAAGCATCAAGAAAATAAAGTTTACTAAATATACCCAGCATTGGTGTTGATCTAGTAAAGGATCACCTTGAAAGGCTGGGCACCTTCAAGTCAGCTGGTCCTGACAGATTACACGCTAGAGTACTCAAGTGGCTGGCAGGTGTCATAGCCCAATCATTGGCAAAAATATTCAAAAACTCGTGGCGCTCAGGTGAAGTACCTGAGGACTGGAAGAAGGCCAATGTGGTACCCATCTTCAAGAAAGGGTGGAAAGTAGATCCTGGGAATTACAGGCCAATCAGCTTGACCCCAGTAAGATTCTGGAGAAAATTATCAAGGAGACCCTTCTGGATAAGCTGGTTGAGGGCAACATCCTGAGGGATAGCCAGCACAGGTTTGTTGCAGGTAGATCTTGCCTAACCAATCTCATCTCCTTCTATGACCAGGTGACATATCACATGGACAAGGGAGAAGAGATTGACATCATATAACCGGACTTCAAGAAAGCCTTTGATCAGGTGTCCCGTGACCTCCTCATGGAAAAATTGGCCAACTGTGGCCTCTGCTATACCACAGTCAGCTACACCACAGTCTGATGGCTGGGAAATTGACTCTGCGGTCAGATCCAGAGTGTAGTGGTCGATGGTAGCAAATCATTATGGTACTGCATGATCGGTGGCGTCCCCCAAGGCTCTGTCCTTGGACTGTTTCTCTAATCAACGATGTGGAAGTTGGTATCAGAAGCGCACTGGCTAAGTTCACCGATGACACTAGCATCCACACCTGAGGACAGGCTAATGATCCAGGCTGACTTGGATAAACTTAGTAAGCGGGCGGATACAAACCTGATGATATTCAATACCGATAAATGTAAGGCACTCCACCACAGGGAAAAAAAACCCGCAGCATACTTATAGGCCTGGCAGTGCTACGCTTGCTAGCACCATGACTGAAAGAGACTTGGGGGTCATGACTGACCACAACATGAGCCACCAATGCAATGTTGCAGCTGGTAAAGCAAACAAAATTCTGGCTTGAATCTCAGGATGTTATCTTCCCACTGTACTTGGCCTTGGTGAGGCAGCAGCCAATTTGGGGCTCCACAATTCAAGAAGGATGTCGAGAAGCTCGAGAAAGTCCAGAGGAGAGCCACGCACATGATCAGAAGGCAAGAGAATAGGACTTATGAAGAGAGGCTGAGAGCCATGGGACTCTTCAGCCTGGAAAAGTGCAGGCTCGGGGCACCTGGCAGCTGCCTATAAGTACATAAGGGGTTTGCATCAGGGTCTGGGAGAATGCCTGTTCCCCCAAGCGCCCCAAGGAAAAACAAGGACCAACGGTCATAAACTCTTCCAAGACAAATTTAGGCTGGACATAAGAAAAAATTTCTTTACTGTCTGAGCCCCCAAGACCTGGAATAGACTCCCTCGAGAAGTGGTGCAGGCATCTACTCTGGACTCATTCAAGAAACGTTTGGATGATTATCTTGCTGGGATCCTTTGACCCTACCTGACTTCCTGCCCTGGGGCAGGGGGCTGGACTTGATGATCTTCGAGGTCCCTTCCAGCCCTAACGTCTATGAAATCTATGAAATAACTAGTAGTAGCATTCAACTAATAGCAAATCACTATCCAACCATTTTTAAATCAGAAAAGATGCAGGTACATCCTGGAAGAAATGTCCTCCTCCAGCTACCTCAGTTCTAACATAAGAATTTAGGCTGCCTGCAGTCATTCAAAAAAAACTCCAAAACAAAAAAAAGTGCTTTACTAGAAGAAGCAGCATGTTACTTCAACCTAGCTCTGCAGTGTCTGCAAATATCAGTGGGGCTTTTTGGCACTCTTAGCTAAAACTGATTCACAATTGGTCATTAGATACAAGTGCCAAAAAGCCCCACTAATGCACCCGATCTTTACAGATGTTGGGTGAGCTGGGTTGAAGTAAGGCATACTGTTTTGGTTTTTTACACCTGCAAGCACCCTTAAATGACAAGCCACTGCTGTTTATAACACTGACATCCAGCTTCAGAGATTAACTGGTTATAAAGAATCCATGATAGTCTAGTATAAAGGTATTACCTGCTTGAACCTGAAATGGCTATGTAAGTGACTAAGCCAGAAGTAAGCCATTAGTTCAACTAAAACACCCAGTTGAAAGTACAAATGCACAAGGGGGGAGTATGTGTGTGTGGAATGTTTTTCTGAGATTTTTTAACACAATTTTTCATATGCCTCGATCTATAAAGACAGGGTGTACTATGAGCTTAAGCATAAAGATCTCAGAAGATTAAAAGAATTAGAAATTTAAAAACTTCTTCAATTACTTAGAAAAATCCTTCCCTCTGATTTTTCTATTTTTGACAGCAAACAGAGGCAGGGTACAATCAGAGAACTGAACTACTCAATGTCCTCATACCCTAGTGCTGTGATAGAGATGCTGCCAGGAAGCAGATACTGGGGGCAAGCAGGGGCTGTGGGTCAGGAGTGACAGCCAGTGGTGGGGTGAGGGGCTGGGAGCGAGGGGCAAAGGCAGAGCTTATCAGTGCTGCTCAGCATCCCACATCCTGGTAAGCAAAGGGAGCATGGACAGCTTTTTATATTACTGGGGTCAGCACAGGTGCTGGTTTATCTCTAGCTCCCCCTGGCAAAAGATCTGGGAAGAGTTGGGCAGGGTCATTAAAACAGTAGAAAACATGCTAAGCACACTGTTATTGCAGCAAAATTACAACTTTTTGCGTATGGAGTATCTCCATATTGTATTAAGTTCAGCTACTGTTGGACTGCACCATGGAAATCATGCAAACAATGCAAGGTCTTTACTCAGCCATGACATCAGGCAGGGACCCTTTTGTTATACCACAGCGGGGAGCGGGGAGGGGCGGGGAGTGACATAAGGAGAGATATGTAGCTAGTCCTGTAATCATAAAAAATGAGTGCTTGAACTTTCAACCTTAATATACTTTAATTTTTTTGCATGAAACACTGAATAAATATGTATAAAAACTTAATAGTAAATATCATCATACCTTTTGACCCATGATTATAGGCAGCAAGTGGTCCAGTAAATTGAATTCAGCCATTGGGATTGTAATGGTGCATTTAAGTATAGTAAAGCTTGTGAGTCGAGTGGGAATGTATTCCTCCAAAGATGCTAGTTCTGAATCTGGCATAGTTCGATTTCCATCTACAATATCTAAAATAGGTCATGATTATATAAACAAACTAAGCATAAGACTAAAAGTAGCAAAATATTTTCTACAATAACTATTCAAATATATTTTGTTGTTTAGTAGGTGTGAATAGTATTTTGTTTTTATTTTTATTCTTCTTATGTTTAGGAGTGTTAATTCTTCTATTTTAGGCTCTACCTAAAACCAAATATAATCATAATTAATTATTTTTATCACTATGAAATGCACATTTGCAAAATGAAAGATCTCTGTCTCTTTCTATGACTTACATAGGGTGTTAGTCTTATTAGCTGACCATAATTACTTCCAAATCATTTTTTTTTGTTCATTTAAACTCTAATTTCTTAACTCATAAACCTATACTAGTGGATTCCTTTCTCCTTGGAGATTCGAGGAATTCACTCTTAGCAGGGAGGCTTAAAATGTAACACCAAAGCTCTAAAAGTGGTCCATGCTGTTCATACACAGGCATAGCTAGGGATGCCAGGGGATATACTGAGGCCCTTGTGGTAACCTACAAGCAGGATTTTCTCCTCTGCTATCAGAAGTGCTGAATCTGGTCTACAGTCTGTAATAAAGAAGAAATAAGTTAGGCAGTATACCTGATTTAGCCTTGCTATATGGCTCATATTCATGTTCCAGAGCACAAACTATCATTTTCATAATCCGATGCACTGCACTGCTATCCAAACGAAGATTAAGTGGACCCACAATGAGGGTTTTTGTAGACATTTCCTGTACATTTCCAAAATCTTCACTTTTTGCTGAAGAAAGGTCTTGCTGATTTCCAGAAACTAAAGAAGAGATTTTTTTTGTAAGTATCATGAAGAATATAAAACAACTGGACATATCAAATTATTAGATTTTTCAATTATTTTTTGTTTTAGATCCAGTGATCATAAACCTATAGTAAGAAAAAATACACAGGAAATATTAAAATGTAAATGTATATTTTTAAAATATTTGATCATTTTAAATATTGAGCGCCTGAAAGAGATCCTGTGTTGCATGTCTTACCTGAGGGAAGGGAGCATTAACATAACTTTAAAGTACCTTTGTGTCCTCCCAGTTTGGGGTGCTCTGGACACGCAAACAGCCCCAAATGTAATTTACACAAAAGCCTGATCCCAGTTGTTTAGGAAAGTTGTGTCGTTCAGAACATCTATAGTGCACTGTACCACAAACCTAACCATATCATATTCCTGTAATATTTTGCCTTACAGAAGGATACTCTAAGACAATATGTGCCTATCTTCCTTCATTTCTAAACCAAGGGAATTTTCCTTAAGACAGATCTAGGGCCTGAGCAGAAGAGAAATTCTTCTGAGTTCTTGTGGTAAAGACAGATAAACTACTGAAATGGATAAAAAAATCTCTTCTGTTCATCTACTAATAAGATACAGGATTGGTAGTGAGAATACACCGGGGCGGGCAAAATATGGCCTGCAAGTCACAGCCAACCCTCCTATCTGGCCCACAGGGCCCCTAAAAAATTTAAAAAATTAATATTCATCTGCCCCTGACTTCCTGTCAAAGATGACAGGAGCAAACGGCAGCAGGAGCCAGGAGAAGACGGCGATAGGACCCAGCGGCAGCAGCAGCAGCAAGGCCCCACCCCAATCCCAGCCACAGCTAGAAGCTTCTGCCTTAGCAGAAGCTTCTGGCCTGGGACCCTGGGGCTGTTCCCTGCCTCCCTCCGCTGGAGAGGGAAACTCAGGTAAAAACAGGTTAGGGGAGGGGAGGGGAGGGGAGGGGAGGATCGCAGGTGCAGCAGGAGCCAGCTGGATCCATCTGGCACCATGCAGTTCCCAGCTGGCAACCACATGGTGCCAGCTGGGCCAAGCTGGCTCTTGCCGTGCTGCGTGATCCTGGCCCTGCAGCCGGAACTGCATGGTGCTGTAGCTACACGTGGGGAGCAGTGGACTTGTTGAGGGGGGTGGGGAGGAGTGGTGGCGGCAGGCGGGGTAGGAAGGAAAACAGCCAGGAAAAGGCAGTGATAGCAGGCATGGAGGAGGGCGGGGGGAGGCAGGAAGAGGCAGCAGGCGGGAGCGTAGGGCCCCAGAGGTCAGGGCCAGCAGCAGCAGGAGCCAGCTGGGAGTTATGGGGCCAGGATAGCTCCTGCTGCATTCTGTGGTTCCGGTGTTGCAGCTGGGAACAGCATACTGCCAGGAGGTGCCCAGCTGGGCAGGCTGGCTCCATACCACACCACTTGGTTCCTGGCTACAATGCCAGGACCACAGAACACAGCAGGATGTAACCCGGCCCTGTGTTTCCCAGTTGGCTCCTGATGTCCCTCTACTGTGGCATGCCTGCAGCTCCCACACTAGGGGAAGCCCCGCATTGGAGCTGGCTGCCTTACTCATCTCCTGCCACGCCAGTCCCTGGACTCCATCAGGAATGGAGGGAGCCCCACTCCCTGCTTCACTGCAGAGTCCAGCAAAGGACTTCCCCTGTGCAAGTCTGGGAGGTGCAGGCATGCAGCACGGAGGCCCGATGATAGAGGTCGGTAGGCAGGATGCACTCCTCACCCCCATGCAGCGCTGGCTGGAACTATACCCTGCCAGTGCCTGCACCAGGCATGAGCACCCTGAGCCCCCAACCTGCTGCTGTTGCCAGCAGCAGGGAGTTCTCATCATGAGAGGGAGTGGAAGGGGTGTCCCATACCCCACAAACCTCACATACCCACACCCTGCCCCAGAAGCCCAACCAAGATATGCATATACTCCACCATACCCTATGCCACACACACACACAAACCCCCCCACACATACACACAGCCCTGTACAATATAAAAGAGTAAGACTATTTGAGTTATTATGCAATCCCTTCTATATACAGTACACAAACAAATCATGACACATTCTTTGTAATAAAATTAAAATATGTTTTAGTAGGTATGACTTGTAGTGTATAATTTGGGGGGTTTTCTGGTTCTTAGATGGCAACCCCACCCCCAAAGGACTATTTCTGGGGGCAAGGGGAGGGACTTCTGGTGACAAAGGTCAGGGGTTAGGAGACAGGACTTCTGGTCCCAATATGGCAACCAAGGGTTGGGGCAACTCTCAAGGGGTAGGGTTACCCCATGCAGCCCTCAATGGCTCACCAAAACTCATTAAGCAGCCCTCAAGACAAAATAACTGCCTGCCCCTGAAATAAACACTCCCTCACCAATGTGTCTCAGCCCAGTTTTAAAAGAATCAGCCCAGGGATGAAACAGTTGTTCGTAGAGATGTACCGATACATCAGTCCGATATCGGATTGGTACCTATACAAAGAAAATTGGCTGTATTGAAAATTGGTCCAATGGGGCCGATAAATGCCCCTGCATGCACTCAGCCAAAGCGTAGCACTCAGGCAGCGAGGAGCACAGCCTGCCAGCATGGAAAACTGCCTCCAACTGATAAG
>NW_017728992.1:160194587-160199789 GCF_001723915.1 Gavialis gangeticus | reverse complement strand
GAGGGAGGGGACTCTTCACCTTGCTCTGATGATGCTCTGGAGGGCTAACTAGTGAAGGCTCTATTATTTCTCCTAAGTCTGTATTTGTTCTGCTGAGCTGGCTGACCCTAACAATATTAGTTTTTGCCAAGGATATCATCAAGGATTTTTCCATGCATAGTGCTTTAGTCATACCTTCTTATTCGTTAGTGAAAAACAGAAAGCATTTCTTCTGAAGAGCCATCACCTAGAAATGGAGAAATGTGGTCTTACCCATGTCATTACTAACACTTCTAATCACTACTGAAATAGGTATAATGTGTGTAGGTCCTTGACGGAAGATTCTACGAAATCCTCATTTCTTTATTCAAGTAAAAAAAAAAATTAAAAAAAGCTGACGTGGTGGTTGGATCTCTGCTGTACAACTGGTAAGGCTTTGACCATCCTGTTCCTTAGTCAACACAATAATTGAAAAACTATAACTTTAGTCCATGATTTTTGATAACTTTGCATTTTGGAGATATTTTGTAAAGTTTTAAACCTTTTCAAGCAAGCACTGATACAATCTTGATATATCCAGACCTACATATTTTGGTAAATTGACAACTTGGGATGAGTTGCTCAGAATGAACAGCAGGAAGCAAATGTGTTGTAGATTAGTGATTCATCTACCTTTTCAAGAGGCTACAGAAGCTGCTAACACTTTTTTGGGTAGTTAAGGCACTGTGGTTAACCCCTTCCCCCTACCCCAGGACATGGGGGGCCTCCACAAAAGGAGGGGAAATTTCAACTTTATCTCAGTTAAAAAAAGTGCGTTTCCCCCGGTTGTAACCTAGCCCTCCAAGTTACCCCCCATATTTGCTACTGGTTCTAGCCAAACTCAATCTATGTTCCAAAAGGACACCAAGTTTCTCTATAGTCTGAACTGGCTGTGAATGGACTGTGCCTACAGAGCCAGCCAAAAGTGACAAAGCTTTTTAGTTTGGTTTGGGGCTTTTTAGGTCATTTCTGGGGGGAAAAGGGGGATACAATGATATTTGCTTCAAAACTGCTCAGAAACCATAATATTTTTTTCAGGTAAATAAGCTTTCAAAAAAGGGGGAAAATCTTGAAAGCCATGAAAACTCCCTGACAAAAATTAGTTTGGAACCTTTTCATAACCCCTTTTATTAAAAGGGAAATCTACAGTCTACTGTCTGGACAGTCTTCGAGTCAAAGAACACAGAAGCATTCTTCCTCAAGGCTCTACTTCCGACAAGGCAAAGAACTGCTAAATTTCCAGTTGTTAGATGAAGACTGACAAGGAGCGGGTAGAAACCATAACCTCATAAGACATCTCATGTTACTAGGACAAGGCCTTTAAATAGACTAGCCAGTCAATTTCAACATGTGCAAAAATGTAGCTTGTTTGAACAACTTTGATCATTATTACTTATAAGAATACAATTTCTACAATTTATTTATACAAGTTATACAAATTCCATTTTCAAAAAACAGCTGAGTATAAATTAGGTACAAAAGGGGTACCATGTGTATAAATTCAACTAATTATATGGACAAGTGTCCAAAGACTGCAATTACAATTTATACAATGTTTAAGTATAAACACTAGACTGGTTAAGGCCTCATTGAAACGTAGCTGTTTTAAAAGCCCATCTCCTAATTTGCAAATGGCCATCGATAAACTATTACTGCATAAGTACCAGAAATTAATGGGATGGTGCTACAGAAGACCAATCTATAATATGCAACATGTATCATTTCAAAATTACATTCTATGTGGTCTGTAGGTCATGAATTCACTTGGTCATTAGTGAAATTGATATCTCATTCTTTCAGACAAATGACTGTTAAATTCTGTATTCAAATCCACAACACAGAATAATGAGGTGAAGAGGGTATAAGGTGCAGATTTTAAAATTAAAGTACTATGCATGCTTTGTTTTTCAACCTCACTATCTTGTTTTTACTAAAAATACTAAAAGTGATTAGTGCACTTACATGAATGACAGATGAACCTTCTAAGGTTAATACTATCCAGGAGGCACTTGTGGTTTAATCAGTAATCGTATTCTTGAGGAGGGGTTAAAGGGGCAACAAAGGTGACGAACCAAAATTGCTTTGACAGATAAAAATCTTACAATCACAGTTACTAGTAGTTTTAATTTAGTTTTCTTCCAGTATATAAAAGTAAATATTACAACAGCAAAATGACAAACTGTAAAAACATGGAAGATAGTGTTTAAAAAATGGTAACTGGATGCTTTGAACTAAATTAGTACAATCTATATTTTTTTTAAAATGCTAAAGCTTTTTTTTTTTTTTTTTAAACATTGGTACATATTTGAGCATTTTATTTTTACTACAAATTTATATTTTGAGAAGACCTGGGATAGAAGAAAAGTTAAACAAGAAAACACAATAATTATCAGGGGATGTGAATCAGAAAAGCCAATTTCTTACAAAGGAAATTACTGTTATGGGTTGGATTTAATCTTTTTCAAATTGGAAAGAATCACAGCCTTCTTTCATTCAGAATAAATGATAAAAAAGCATCAATTCCTTTATATAACCAGATAGCTGAAACAACAAGAGTACCACTCAAAACACAAAGCTTAAGTAGCAGCTGAACTGCATGACCCAAGGGGTTTACATGATGACTGATGTACCAAACAGAGGGAGGGGGGCACTGACTGGTTTATCTAAGTGTCACATTTACCTAGATGTCTGTGAAAGAAACAGAAAGAAAAAAACCTAAGAAGCTGAGAAAGAGAGAGCAGTAAAGCAGCTCTCTCTTTCTCACAGAACCACAGAGAAGTAGGGCTGGAAGGGACCTCTCCAGAGGTCATCTAGTCCAAGCCCCTGCCTAAAGCAACATCAGCACTATGGCCCAAAGAAACAGCTTTTAGGCCAAGCACTAGCTGAAAGAAGCTTGGGGTTCCGAGTGATTAAACTATTTTCGGTTGTTTCATTCCTCAGGTGTTCATTAAAACAGGACCTTATATATTATTTGAAAAAAAATGGGTTTTCAAACAGATGCAAATCTGTCATTTTCTCCACCTGGATAAGAGAGAAAACAGGTTTCAAACTTGACTAACGAGGGTCAAAAAGGAACAATACTTCTTCACTTGTCTTAACTCAGTGTTTCTCAGGCCCCATCCAGACTTTTTCATGGCTCTCACCACACCCACTTTGGGAATCACTGTCTTAACTATTTGCCTGACTACTATAAACATGTAATTATTGCTGCAGCTATACACGTATGTCAATAGAATTTTTGCTGTAGTTTTCTTCTAATTCAAGTTACATTTTCTAATTTTGATAGGAAAAATATACTCAACTTCAAATATACTGTTTAAACCCAGGGACACAGGACCACAAGGAACTTCTCAGGGTATCAAATCCCACCTTCTATAATGACAGACATTATATAATACTGTACACAAACTTACCAAGCTCCATCTTAAAGCATTAGGTTTCTTGCCTCTATTGATATTGGAAAGACTCTCTGTACCTATTTTAATGGTTTTGCTTTGCGTCATCTCAGGGAGGTCTTACATTCAGAAAATAAAAACACAAGGATGGTAGAAGGATAGCCAAATTTGTAGTGCCAGCATATTATGTCAGTGTGCATTAATGATGCCACTAATGTGATAACGTTACCTTGTTACTGTACCAAAACAAGAGACGCTGACCACAAGCCAAAAGCTACCTAGGTAAGTAGTGTTTTTTGACTGTATAACACAAAAACGAAAGTTTGTGAAAAATTTCCCAAGTATTTCCAACGGACATACAATTCCTGTGTAGCAATTACACTGAATGCTACAAAAAAAAAAAAAATCACCAGTGTATTTCTAAAGACTAAGTCCTAAATATTCAATTCTCTGAAGTCTCTTTTATACCACACTGGGATTCTTAATGCAACCAAGCAGTACACAGGATCTCCGGCTTTCATAGGACTAAGACGATGTTTAGATAAGTTGGGAAAGTTAACAATAAGACAGCTGCTGAGAAAAAGTGATAACCTAAACTTCTTTTTCTACACATGCCTTACTTACACATTTCATCAAAGAAAAAATACATAGGAAAGTAAGTAAAAGTACAGAAAGTTCTGTTACTCCTTCTGTGATGAGAAGTCATGGGGCTTTTGAACAGGACCAGCCAAAACCTTCTTCGGTTAGAAAATGTTATTTTAACAACACTGAAATGTTTTGTAGAAATATCCCTATCTTCTCAATGATAACATTAAATCAATTTCTTTTTGAAAAAGCTGAAATATTTTGTCTCAATCCATCATTTAACTGTTATACAATAGTTTATCAAATGAGTTTTCCATATAATGTAATATAATACAAAACTCAAAGTACTTCAAATTAAGTTGTTTTAATAGTTCTGAAAATCAAGTTTTTGAAAATGTTGTTGTCACACAGAATTTGAAATTTACATCCAACACAGAATTGAAAGGAATCTAGGATGAATGGAATTTTGTAACAGAAAAGAAGCTTAGTTTCAAAGAAATATTGTTTTGAATTAGATATTTCTCATTAATTCAACTCTCAGCAGCCATGGGGTAATGGAAGGTGCACTGAGCAAGGAAGGATAAGGAAGGGAAGAGTCTTACCAGGCTAAGGGATTTAACAAAAAGACCCCATTACCTATTCTCATATCCAAGAGCAGTCTGCCCACCTGGGTAGAAGGTGGAAGAGAGCAGGTGAAGCAGGGGTTGCTGCAACCCCACCATGCTCATCACTGCTCCTGCATGCATATAAGCATGTTCCGTATGATGAAACAACGTACTCCAATTAAACTGCATACCAAATAAGTGCACAAAAGTTGCTTAACTGTATAAAATAGTTACAGATTCAATTTATCTGCATACTGGTTACGAACATTAAGGCTAGGGACAGACATTACACATAAACCAGTTTAAAGTGATCAGAAACTGGCTAAACCTGTAACAGAACAGATATTCAGTGCACATAAACCAGTTTGAAAATGGCTGAAACCGGTTTGAGATGAACGTGGTTGAATGTAGTATCAGACTGAAATGATTTGGGTCAAACCGGTTTATGCAATGTCTGTCCCAGACCCTTTGCTGGTTTAAGCTAAACCAGACACCCCCAGCATCCCAGCCTGCTCTCTGGGCTGGGCAGGGCCCTGCTCCACAGCAGGGCTGGCCCCTTGCCTCTGTTCCCTGGCCGCAGCTCTGTCAGAGACTTGCAG
>NW_017728992.1:160183888-160189587 GCF_001723915.1 Gavialis gangeticus | reverse complement strand
TCCCACAACACAGACAGTAGCCAGCATGTAGTATGCTAGCTAGTGCTGTGTAAGGCAGATAGGACAGTGTCCGCTTAGGGCTTTTTGGTAGCAATCAGCAGCTCAGATGGTAATGTCCCTGCATTCCTTCCTTTGGAAAAGGCAGACAAGGTTCTTTGAGTAAATCTGATATCTTTTATTAGCCCAACTAAATAGTTGGGAAAAACATTTCTTAGCAAGCTTTTGGATTTAAAAATCCTTCATCAGGCCGAGGAAGCATCTGCAGTTGGTGTGTGCTCTTCCTGCATGGCATGAATAGTAAAGAAGCCAGAAGCTGGTATGCATTTTCCTTTGGAAAAAGCTATTTAAGAAGAGCTTGTAATTAATGAAGCTTTGTTTTCTGATACTATGTTCCAGCTAGTGGTTTGCAGTTTGCCAGGGCAGCTGTTTCTGGTCCATAGTGTTCCCCCCAGACTCAGGAGGTACCAGTCACTCCTGTTTCACAGGGTGTTAAATGCTGATAACAGAGCTGATAAATGCTCTGTTATCAAGGGAGGGGACCCCTCCCTAATTAGTGTCCTTCCGGGGCCTGGCCATGCCCCCTGTCAGCTCAGCCCTGTGCAAGGGAAGGGAGGGCTGCTCTACCACCCCCCAGCTTCTAGCCTGAGTCACTGCACACGTGCCTACACTTCCAGGATGTCTGTCTGGTTACAAAACTGATTTAGCCTAGCCAAGTTAGACTAACCTGCAAAGATTGAATTAATACAGTCGCAGGCTTTTTGAATGTCTGTCCCTAGCCTAACCAGTTAAGTATGCAGCATCTTTCACCCCTACACTATCTACTTTGTAAATTAACTGTACTCCTTTTAACTGCACCAGAACAAGGAAAGAAAAGAGATGTTATTAGAAGCCTTTAAAATGACAGGAGCTTATCAGATTCAAATCTACCCTCTCCCTCCACTTTCAAGGTTTCTAATAACAGCCCCCAACCAACTACTAGAAGCTTTGAAACATTAATGTAGCTACTTTGTGCTGGAGCTCCTAATTGACAATGATGTATACTTAATTATCATCATACTTAATTATCATTACTTTTAAATTCAGATTAGAACACAGCACTTTTTTTTTTGTTAACTTATTCAGAGAACACTGCTAATTTTTCTCTGTTGCATTTTCTTGGCAGCATTCTTCTATAGTTCATACCCTGCCTGTTCACAGGCTAAAGCAATGGAGGCATTATATAGCAAGGCTGCATGTATATGCTGCTGATCTCAAACAGAAACAAAGACAGATGAACTGACTTATTCTCACTTAGAACCAGTGGGGGGAGAGGGGGAAGGAAAATCAAAGCTAAACCTAGTGTCCACATTTGAACAGTTTAACCTTTTTCAACCGAGGACAATTTTCTTACGAATAAAGTATTTTCTTTACAGATATATCTGTTTACCGTGGCCCTGCTGATATCATATATCTGTCTTTTCAAAAACATTTTTTTAAATAGCCAATTACAAGTTCTGCTATATGGAGTGAAGAAAAGGCACAAAAAAGTACTCATTTTTGGCAGGTGGAGGGAACCAGCAATGTACATCAAAATCATTGATAACCACTATGATATCAGATAACAATGTTGATTCTCCTACAGATGGAACAACTGGTTAACCAAAAAGGATGGAGCTACTGAGTATTAACTTTACATGGCATTCACCTAGAGAAAATGAACCCATTATCTATGGCAGAATATAAGTTAAATAATTACTTGTTACTAGTATACACCTCCAAGCAGAGCAAAGAGTGAGTTAGTCATGTTAGTCTGAAGTCAGGCAGAATAGATTTGCACCTTAAAGTCTAACTATATATACACACGTGTGTGCGCGCGCACGCGTGCAAGCAAGTGTAGTTAAGTCTTTAAGGTGCAAATCTATTCTGCCTGACTTGAGAATAACATAACTACCCTTTTGCTCTGCTCAGAGGGAGATACAAGCAACAAATAATTATTTAACTTATATTCTCCCAGAGAGAGAGATAGCATAAACTTTCATGAGCAGCAGGGTTGCTTCATCAGATGCTGAAGTAAGCCTGCCCCTTTCAAAAGCTTATGCCACGTCTCTGCTTTAGTTAGTCTATAAGGTGCAAACCTACCCTGCCTCGTGTTTTCCTCAAAGGAGTAGGTGCTCCTTACTAAACCAGATATGCTGTACACTGCCAGAACTAGAAGGAACTATGGGAATCTCAAAAATGGCTAATACTTGGCAGATATCTATATACATATGGTTTAGGGCAATAATGCCAATAAAATCATCACAAACTGTAAAATTAATTAAAAGATAATCCTTCTGCCATCTTCTGCGCAGCTGCAAATTCTGGCATCACAAGAGAACATATTGGATTGTCTACATATTCAACTCAATAATTCTAGGTTTAACTTTTTCATTCTGTACATTTTTCTCATAGCAGAATTAAATATATGCAAACATCAGGTAGAAAATAGATTTGCTTTTGAAAAATAATGATCTTGTCATGCAAGCTACATAAGCAAAATAAGAGAAGAAAGCACAAAAATATTACTTACTCTATACATCTGAATTATTCCTCAAAAGATTTTTTTTAAATATTAGCGTCAGGATTTTTAAAAAGAATATGTTATCAAATGTGAAATTTTAAAGACATTCAGCCTTTGTTACACATGAAATCAGTTTTGTTTCTGGTTGTCCAAAATAGCTTTTCTAGCCCTTTTGAAGGGAGGAAAAAAGGGTGAGAATATCAGGAATCTAAGAAAGCCCAAACATGCAGATTAAGCCTCTCTAACAAGGAACCCCAGAGGTAAATCTAAGGTAAAGTAGAGGACAACTGGTCAAGGACCAGGTGGCTCTGAAGAAGTCTTTGTTTATGTTATTTAAGGGAGGGAAAACAAAGAAAAGAGGTACCTTTGCCACTGGTGCTTTCCATTGTATACAAGTAATCCATATAGAAAGCTCCAAACCTCTGCATTCCAGCTATCTCCGTGTATGTCTCCTACCAACAAAGCAAAACAAATAAAGAAAACGTTGTATAAGGAAAGAATCTTAAGATTACAAACTGATAGGGTAGCATGAGAGACCTATATGCTTGTTTGGATTTGTGCATCAACACATGGACTGGCTTATCAAAACAAAGGACAGAGGTTATCCCAAGGAATTCACCTTTCAGATAGGTAATGTAACTTCTATTGCAGGCCACACAAAAGCACATCCATAATTCTGCTGGACATTTTGATCACTTTACCAATAACATCAAGTTAATTAGTACCTTTAATGGAGTGAATATACTTCACTTGACCTCTCACATCACAGGAATCCTGTCTAATAATGTACTCTCAAAAACTAAAACTAGTTAATTCTGAAGTATCTGGGGGAAACAGAAAAGGTTGAGGGAGCAGGGAAGAGTGGATAAACAGAATGAATTTTACCTTAGCCAGTAGAAAGCAAATATCACATGACCAAAATGCTTTAATATACCATATTATTAAAAGCATGCTTGTTTATTTCATCATAGAAGTGACAGAACCACATAAAATTAGAAAAGCGTTATTTTTAGTATAAGGAAATTTATGAACAAGTATAAATGTTCTAAGTTCTGGGCTTTACTAATTTCAGTTTACTGTGGCACCATCAGATATCCATCTACAGTACTGCTGCATTTTCTTCTTGTTGCTCTAAAACAGCGTACCTTAATAACATACTACTGTCATGAGGCTGAAGTTTGTGGGGTTTTTTGTTTTGCTTTTAATCAGAGCAGCATGAGAACTGAGTTGGCACTAAAGAGTTTCTTCTATAGGTTTTTAGTAAAATTAACTGCATTTAAAGATCTGTAGCCTTTTGACTCCTAATGTCTACCTCTTCTTTTGAAAATGGGATTTAGGGGTTTTGAAATTTTTATCCAAAAATCTGGAAATCTCACATATTTGGTTTTGAAGAGTTTCCAGACACTCTCAGCAATTGAGACCAAAAAAAATCTAACAATACACATAGGTCTCCAGCTCCTTGCCACTACTCCCAGAAAACCTCAAATATTCTTAGTACATGAATCATTCAAAATCCTAAAGAATAAGGAGGATTTTTAAAAAAAGGATGAATTTAAGAATAAAGCCACAGTTACAATTCAAAAGTATGAAACACTTGAGAAAAAATGAGCTAGACAAGTTGTAGTACAGTTCACAATGGCTAAACTGTCTTTTGGGGTCTATTTTCTTAATCTTCCCTTATAGCTTCTAGCTGTAATTTTCTTACTTCCTTAAGAATTTTTTTTATTTTGACCTTCCCACCAAAAATATGTTAGATCTAGTTTTCCATTTTATACTAGAAGTTTTCTCTGAATCACTCAACTCTGTAGGCTTTATAAGTTATATACATTTTGTTAACTACTGTCATACTCCTCTTCTCCCATATACAAACACATTACAATTATTTTATAGTTTCTACTTCTTTGTATAAGACCAGAAAATAATCATCACATAGCAAAGTACAGAAACAATATGGAGCATTACTGAATCCTAGCTGTGATAGATATAAGAAAGGGAAGCACAAGCAGCAGCACACTTATCTAGGGCCACTGATGTGAAAAAAAAACCAAACCAAAAAAAACCAGTACTTTACTGGAAAAGGAAGTGCATCAGTTTGACCCAGCTCACCCAATATTGACAAATGAATCAGCTGTTAGACAAAAGTGCCAAAAAGCCCCACTGAAGGACACAGTCTATATATACGTTAGATGAGGTGGATCAAACGAATGCAATGCCTCTTCTGGATGTGTGCTGTGCTCAGTAAGGGGGTGTGCCAAGCTGAAACTAAACTGCTGGTTCCTTCCCTTCTCCTCACCACCCCACAAGCAGCCTAAAAGTCTTATCAGAAGAAAATACCAATGGTGAAAATAAGATTCAAAAGGGCCATATCTTTAAAAGTAAATAAAGGTATTTCCTAATACAAAAAATTGATTATTTCACCTTGGGCAAGTCATTGTTAAGCATTATACAAGACAACATAAGATGATGTGTGTGTGAACATAAGATGATCTAATGCACAGTGAAGCAGTATATTGATATCTGACTAAATAGCTATTGTTAGGTACATAGTATACAGCCTTGCTGTCACAAAAGATACAACAAAATTACCACCATTGCTTGTAAGCATCTGAAGAAAATAATATATATATTTTCTAGAGCTGGGCTCTTTAAAACAGTATTACCCCTCTGTGGTCATAAACCAGTAGTGGGTTTGAACAGCATTTGCTGGTGGTCTGTGAGAAACTGAGCATATGTTGGCACATTTTCAAAAATTCAGAATTCTTTTACAGGTACCCAGGCTCTAAGAAAATTGGTAAGAATACAGCTGAAAATCGGGCCACCTGACTACATGTCAAGTCTTCTTAAATTATACTTTGCCAAAAATATCTATTTTGGACCAAGTTTACCTTTTCACCTCTGGGACCATTTTCAGAATAAAAATAGGTAGTCAGCACAAGAAATGGTGACATTATGCAGCTCTTACAAAATGCACATATTTCAAAATCCTTTAAAAATGTTAACAAGAACTCATTAATCCCCTGACCTTATGATGAGCTGCATCCAAAATAAATTCTGCACGTATACCATTGTTTTCTGGACTTCTGTAATCAAATAGTGAATTAGTAAGGTATGTCATTCCTTTTGTGCTCAGATTTTCTCCACAAGTGAAAAAGTAGGCCCC